>NC_138549.1:172563582-172872444 GCF_964273705.1 Natrix helvetica
CTATCTCGACAACAACCCTGTGAAGTGGATTGGACTGACAGAGAGGATCCAAAGTTACTCAGACTGGCCTAGAACTTTCAATCTCCTTGTGATTGGCTCTGTCATCCAGCCAGGTTTCATGCCTAAGGCAGGACTAGAACTCCCCGTCTCCTGGTGATTGGTCCAAAGTCACCCAGCCAGCTTTCATACCTAAGGTGAGAATAGAACTCACTGTCTCCTGGTGATTGGCCCAAAGTCATCCAGCCAGCTTTCATGTTTAAGGCAGAACTAGAACTCACAATCTCCTGGTGATTGGCCTAAACTCATTCATCTCACTTTCATGGCTCAGATGGGATTCAAACTCATTTTCTACTGGTCTCTAGCTTGGTGCTTTAACCACTAGACCAAACTACAACCTCCAAGTCTAGGTTGACCCTTGCATTTTCATAAGATTTTCTGAGGTGGTTCACCCTTGTTTTCTCTCTGAGAAAGAAGGACTGATCCAAGATCACCCATCTGTGTTGTTTTTTTGCACCTAACTCGGGATTTGAACTCAGAGTTTCCCATTCTCTAGTGTGGTGCCTTCACCCATGCACCAAATGGACTGATGTTTGATTGTATTTTGGCAAAACGTCCTAGCAGCAATGTTCCCTCTAATTTTTTTTCGATGTGAGCAGAAAAGTATAGTGTTTGAGCGGCACATTTTCATGCCTGAGCACCCGAATTTTTTTCACAGATGTCACCTAAGACAACAACGAAATCAGTATTATTTGAAACTCAAAGTTATGTTTCTTCAAGGTACCCGCTTAATTCAAAGTGTTATATAATATCAGTATCACTTAACAACGCTCCTGCTTAGCAACCAAAATGTTGGCTCAGAAACTCTGGCATTTGAAGCACGCAACTCTTAAAGCTGTCAAGTTACAAGACCCTTGCACCCCTAACCCTTTAGGGAAAAAAAAACCCCAGGGGTCTTCAAACCTGACAGCTTTAAGATTTGTGGACTTCAACTCCCAGAATTTCTCCTCCAGTCCTGTTGGCTCAGGAACTCTGGCATTTGAAGCATGGAAGTATTAAAGCTGTCAAGTTACAAGACCCTTCCACCCCTAGAAAAAAAATGCAGAGCTCTTCAAACCTGACAGCTTTAACACTTGTGGACTTCAACTCCCAGAATTCCTCTTCCAGTCATGTTGCAGCGACGTCATCTGCGTGGATCTGCTCCATCTCTGCTTTCTTCATTGTGGGCAGGGCTGCTGCTGAAGTTGCCGATGAGTTGCCACCAGAATAACTGCTGCTACCTCCTCCTCCTCCAACAGCACCACCAGATTTGCTCCTGAGCTCAGCGCTGGGTAACCCGTGCCCGCTCCTCCTCCTCCTTGCTTTTGAAGAACCATGAGGCTTTTTTCCCCCCTGCTCTTCCTACTGTCTCCTGCAGCCTCATGGCTCTTCAAAAGCACGGCGGAGGAGGAGGAGGGGGCAGGCAGGGGTAACCCAGCGCTGAGCTCAGGTGCTCCGAGCAGAGGGGAGGCGCCGCTGCCACGCGCGGAGATGCCGGCTGGAGCTTTGCCGGCTTCATCTCAGCCGCAGCGCCGGGCGGCAAATCCGGCAGTGCTGCCTGTTAGAGGAGGAGGAGGAGGAGGTGGCAGCAGTTCTTCCGGTGGCGGTGGGGGCTTTGGGGCTTCACAACTAGCCTCAGTCGCCCCGTGCTCCTCAAAGCAAGTCTGGGGAAGTCCTTTGCAGGCGGCCCGTTCTAGCTGCCTGCAAAGGACCTCCCCAGCTTCCAAAGCCTGTGGCAATAGAAATCACTGCGCGGCAGTTGAAAACTGCCGCGCGGTGTTTTCTTGCCACCTGCGCGCTAGCGCAGCCGCGCACCTTAGAGGGAACGTAGCCTAGCAGCAACAGTTGATCAACAGACTGTCTCAGGAAGCGACAGATTCTCCTGTTTAAATGGTGCCGGGTGGCTTCTATAGACGTAGATTCCTGGATTGGGCGAGAGGGTTGGACTAGATGATCTCCCAAACCCAATTTCCCTTTCACTGAGAACAATTAACCATTGGAACAATTTGCCTCCAGAAGTTGTGGATGCTCCATCACTGAAGCAAGGGTGGGATTGAAAAATTTTAGCAACTGGTTTTCTGCCCAGTTGCTGGTTGGGCATGGCCATGGGGGTGTGGCCTAGTTGGCTTCCTGAATCATTGGGGGGGGGTGCAGATTTTCACCCTCCGCAGGCTCCAGAGGCTTTCCTTGAGCCTCTGAGAGGGCGAAAACAGCCTCCCCCTGGCTCTGGAAGCCCGTTTTCGAACTTCCGGTACTTCCAGTAGGCCTGTTTTTTCCCCTCCCAGAGCCTCTGCACCGGCCCTGCACTTAGCTGGCATGATGAACAGGCTGTGTGAAGACTCCTGGGAGGGGCGGGGTGGGGTAGGGTGAGTCAACCAGTCCTTGTAACTACCGGTTCGGCGAATCAGATTCAAATTAACATCCAGTTCATCCGAACCGGTGCAAACCGGCTGAATCCCACCTCTGGACTGAAGTCTTTTAAGAAGAGAAATGGTATACGCCAGGGTCTCCAGCTTGAGCAGAGGGATGGACTGGAAGACCTCCAAGGTCTCTTCCAACTCTGTTATGCTGTCAAGTGGTCCTGGGTGATTTCTGCAGACAAGGATTCCTGGATTGAGCAAGGGGGGGGGGTTGGACTAGATGATCTCCGGAATCCAATTTCTCTTTCACTGAGAACAATCGATCAATGGAACATCTTGTCTTCAGAAGTTGTAAGTGCCCCATCACTGGAGATTTTTTTATTTTTTATTTGCAGGAGATTGTGCAGCCACATTTCTCCAGAATGGTATAGGGCTGTGATGGCAAACCTTTTCAGCACTGAGTGCCCAAACCAGAATGCATGTTCATACATGCGCCAGAGTGCCGGAAACCCAAAGATCAGCTGGCCAGCATGCACATGCCTGGTTTTTTTTGGCCATTTTGAGCTGTTTTTTGGACTGTTTTCAGGCCATTTTTCAAAAAAAAATTCTTGAAAAGTGGCCTGAAAACAGCTAAAAATTGGCCCTGAAACCATCCAGTGGACAAGATGTTCCACTGATCGATTGTTCTCAGTGAAAGGGAAATTGGATTCCGGAGATCATCTAGTCCAACCCCCCTTTGCTCAATCCAGAAACCGACCTGGGTTTTTTGGCGGTTTGGGGGCATTTTCCAGGCTTTTTCTGGCGCTCCAGCACCCGCGAAGACCAGCTGGCTGGGGCACATGTGCATGCTGGAACTCAGAAGAGGAAGAGGCGACGGCTGACATGCCCAAAGAGATGATTCTGTGTGCCACTTCTGGTTCACCATCCCAGGTATAGAGTTTCCTGCCCGAGCAGGGACTAGAAGACCTCCAAAGTCCCTTCCAAGTCTCCTTATTCTGTATTTTACGATCGTAGGATTGCTCGGCTCAATCAAAACGCTGGACCAAAACTACCCAGCTCTTTTGATGCTAGTCCGTTGCTTGAAGCCTGCCATTTCGGGTGAACTGAAAGAAGCAATATTCATCCCACCTTCCCAGAAGGGGACAGTTGGGGGTGGGGGGGGCAGCTTTGAAAGAAATTAACCAATTCACTTAGGGGGCGGGCGATGGAACACACAAATTGCAAAGCGGCACGACTCGTTTGGGGGATTCTGTTTTCATTAACCCAAGCTTTTCCAGATGTGGCGTCCGTTTCCCTTCCTTGGGGCTTCAAAGCTTTTGGGTCTGTGAGTTCAGAAGGAGCTGTGACAGCCAGTGACGAAACAGGGACGACCGTTGATGTCTGAAAAGACACACATGCACACAAATTTTGCCCCCGTCCTCCTCATGCTGGGCCTGGAGGCCTCCTCATCATTGCACATTTGTGCAGTCTGATGTCCCCTATAAGTCATGCTCGGTGCAATGTGCTAACAACATGGCACAAGGGGAAGAGAGATTGCTCAGAACGGCTCGGGAGGGGGGGAAGGGGGCTCCTCCCCTCAATGGCACACGGGTTGCGAACTTGGTGTGGGGGGGGGGGGCTGGAGAAGAAGCAAGCGGGCCGTCCCTCTGCGGAGGGTTTCATAATGATTTGGCCGCCTGCCTGTTGTTTTTTATTTTATTTCATTTTTGAGCAGCCGCCGTTGCAGCCCGCGACTGGCAACTGGGCCATGTGGATGCAAGGCGCCTGGTTCTCAGCGGGATCTTTCTCAGCAATTCTGGGGGGCCCAGGATTCGGCAGGCCCGGCTGGTTGCCAGCGAGGGACTTTGGTGGCTTGCAAACCGTGTGGCCTTCTCAAACCCTCCTCCTCCTTTTCTTCCAGGGAGGGCAGCCGTTAACTCGCTTTTATTTAGGGTGGAGAGAAATTGTATTTTGTTCGGATTCTATTCGAATTCTATACAGGGAGTCCTCGACGTACGGTCACGAGGGAGTCCAAAATGTATGTTGCTAAGAGAGACAGGGGTCAACTGAATATTGACCCATGTTACCATAGGACACGGTGGCTCAGTGGCTAAGGCGCTGAGCTGGTCGATCAGAACGGTCGGCAGTTCAGCGGTTCGAATCCCTAGCGCCGCGTAACGGAGTGAGCTCCCGTAACTTGTCCCAGCTTCTGCCAACCTAGCAATCCGAAAGCACGTAAAAATGCAAGTAGAAAAATAGGAACCACCTTTGGTGGGAAGGGAACAGCGTTCCATGCGCCTTTGGCATTTAGTCATGCTGGCCATGGGGAGTGTTATAAATGTCCAAAAACGGACATAAGTGCCTTTTTTTAGTGCCTTTGCAACTTTGAACGGTCACTAAGTGAGGACTATCTGTGTATATGTTTTCTATAGTGTTATCCTTTTTAACATTGTATGCTGTTCCAAAGTTATCTTGTAATAAGATGGGCGGCCAATAAATTGAATAAATTTGAATAAGTTGATCAGCAGCCACCAGATTTTGGCTGAGTGAGGCTAAATTGTAAATCAAATGGTAAATTGTAGGGCAGGGGTGTCCAAACTTGGGAACTTTAAGACTTGTGGACTTCAATTCCCAGAATTCCCCAGCCAGCCATGCTGGCTGGGGAATTCTGGGAATTGAAGTCCACAAGTCTTAAAGTTCCCAAGTTTGGACACCCCTGTTGTAGGGCAAATGGTTGAAGGAGCTTGGTAAGTCTAGCCAATGGAAGAGAAAGATTAGGAGGGACATGATAACAGAATAACAGTCGGGAGGGACCTTGGAGGTCTTCTAGTCCATCCCCCTGCTCAAGCAGAAACTTACATGCAGCACCCACAACTTACGGAGGTGAGTCATTCCACCGATTCATTGTTCTCACTGCCAGGAAATCTCTCTTTAGTTTTAGATTGGATTTCTCCTTGATTTGTTTAACAGAATAACAGGGTTGGAAGGGACCTTGGAGGTCTTCTAGTCCAACCCCCTGCTCAAGCAGGAAACCCTATACCAGGGGTCCCCAAACTTGGCAACTTTGAGACTTGTGGACTTCAACTCCCAGAATTCCCAAGCCAGCCAGAAGGGGAATTCTGGGAGTTGAAGTCCACAAGTCTTAAAGTTGCCAAGTTTGGGGACCCCTGCCCACTACCGTTTCAGACAAAGGGTTGGCCAATCTCTTCTTAAAAATTTCCATTGCTGGAGAATTCACAACTTCTGGAGGCAAGTTGTTCCACGGATTAGTTAATTGCCACTTTTTTCAGTGCTGTTGTACCTTCCACACTAAATGAACTGTCTCCTCAGTTCTAAGTTGCTTCTCTCCTTGATTAGTTTCCATCCATTGCTTCTTGTCCTGCCTTCAAGTGCTTTGCAGAATAGGTTGACCCCCTCTTCTTTGTGGCAGCCCCTGAGATATTGGACCGCTGCTATTATAAGGTATCACAGAGAAAAGGGGATTCAGCATCAGAGGGTAAGAGAGGAAATGATGGGTGGAAGATAGTTAAAGAGAAATACACGCTAGAAGTAAGACAATTAGAACAATTAATCAATGGAATAACTTGACTCCTGGAGTGGTGGGTGCGCCATCGCTGGTTTTTTCCGGAAGAGACTGGACAGCCATTTGACTGAGATGGTATAAGGTCTCCTGCCTTGAGCAGGGGGTTGGACTAGAAGGCCTCCAAGGTCCCTTTCAGCCCTATGATTCTATGTTCTATGAGTCTCCCTGTTGGAATAGGATCATCATATTGAGAGAGGCAGTAACAGATCTGCATGGCAGGGCGTCCCTTTGGGGAGAGGGGGCGGTATAAAAATCTAAATAAAAGTAAAGTAAAAGTAAAAGTAAAAGCGTCAGTGATTCAGCCTAAACTTCCTTTGTATTGTGAGGATGCTAGGTTTTGGAAAAACAGAATGCTAGATTTGGCTTTTTAGAAAAACACGATTCTAGATATTGCTGTTTGGAAAAACGTAATTCTAGATTTGGCTTTCTGGAAAAATGCAGTGTTGGAGGTTGGCCTTTGGAAAAACATGCTAGCTTTGGCTTTTTGGAAGAACACAATGCTAGATGTTTCTTTTTAGAAAAACACAATGCTAGATTTGGCTTTTTAGAAAAGCACAATGCTAGATATTATTATTTTTTTGAAAAACTCAATGCTAGCTCTGGCTTTTTGGAAAAACACAATTCTAGGTTTGGCTTTTTAGAAAAGCACGATTCTAAATATTGCTTTTTGGAAAAACACAATGCTAAATATTTGGCTTTTTGGAAAAACACAATTCTAGGTTTGGCTTTTTAGAAAAGCACGATTCTAAATATTGCTTTTTGGAAAAACACAATGCTAGATATTTGGCTTTTTGGAAAAACACAATTCTAGGTTTGGCTTTTTAGAAAAGCACGATTCTAAATATTGCTTTTTGGAAAAACACAATGCTAGATATTTGGCTTTTTGGAAAAACACAATTCTAGGTTTGGCTTTTTAGAAAAGCACGATTCTAAATATTGCTTTTTGGAAAAACACAATGCTAAATATTTGGCTTTTTGGAAAAACACAATTCTAGGTTTGGCTTTTTAGAAAAGCACGATTCTAGATATTGCTTTTTGGAAAAACACAATGCTAGATATTTGGCTTTTTGGAAAAACACAATTCTAGGTTTGGCTTTTTAGAAAAGCACGATTCTAAATATTGCTTTTTGGAAAAACACAATGCTAGATATTTGGCTTTTTGGAAAAACACAATTCTAGGTTTGGCTTTTTAGAAAAGCACGATTCTAAATATTGCTTTTTGGAAAAACACAATGCTAGATATTTGGCTTTTTGGAAAAACACAATTCTAGGTTTGGCTTTTTAGAAAAGCACGATTCTAAATATTGCTTTTTGGAAAAACACAATGCTAGATATTTGGCTTTTTGGAAAAACACAGTGCTAGATTTGGCTTTTTTGGAAAAATGCAGTGTTAGAAGTTGGTTTTTGGAAAAACACTATGCTGGATTTGGCTGTTTGGAAAGAACACGATGCTACATGTCACTTTTTGGGAAAAACACGATGCTAGATTTGCCTTTTTGGAAAAAACACTTTTTGGAAAGTGCCCAGGCAGCCGTAAGATGGGCCCTCCAGGGAGACACGAACGTGCCAGAGCTGTTTTTCACCATACACTGGTGGCGTCTATTTAAAAAAAAAACTCCTGTCTCTCCGATCCTCTCGGCGGCTGCAGACTGCAGGAAGATGTCCGTGGGGTTTTCTTGGCAAGAGTAGAGAGGGAGCTCGCTTCTCTTTCTTCCCGGATGGCTTTTCAACTTTCCCGTCTAGCCTGCAGCCCTGAGATTTTTCTCACGGTCTCCCCACACTCCAAATCCTGACCAGGTCTGACCCCCCCCCCCCGGGAACCGTTTCAAGAGCGGCCAAGGTGGGCGAGGTGTTATGACAGCCCACATGAAAAGGCCCTGCTGCCTTCAAGGAGTGGCGAGCCCATTGATGGGAACCGAAGTCCCTTCCTGCCTAGCGCCAATCGTCATACAAGGTCTGGCCAAACAATGGAGTTAAGATGCCGATTTGCATGGAAGTATGTCTATAGATTATTGGGCTCAGTTTGGCATCCTGCCTTTCCTTCGTGTGTGTGTGTGTGTGTGTGTGTGTGTGTGTGTGTGTGAGAGAGAGAGAGAGAGAGAGAGAGAGAGAGAGAGAGAGAGAGAGAGAGAGAGAGAGAGAGAGAGAGAGAGAGTGTCAGAGATCAGAACAACAGAATAAGGGACCTTGTAGGTCATCTAGTCCAATCCCCCAGCCAAGCAGGAGCCTGTATGCACAACATTTCTGACAGATGGCAGTCCAGTCTCTTCTTGAAAGCTTCCAGGGATGAAGCTCCCACAATTTCTGAATAACAGAATAATAACGGAGTAACAGAGTTGGAAGGGACCTTGTAGGTCATCTAATCCAACCCCCCGCGCCTCCACCCAAGCAGGAGACTCTACACCATTTCTGACAGATGGCAGTCCAGTCTCTTCTTGAAAGCTTACAGCAATGAAGCTCCCACAACTTCTGAAGGAAACTTCTGTTCCATCGGTTGATTGTTCTCACTGTCAGAAAATTTCTCCTTATTTCCAGGTTGAATCTCTCCTTGGTCAGTTTCCATCCATTCTTCCTTGTCTGTCCTTCGGGTACTTTGGAAAACAGGTTGACCCCCTCCTCTCTGTGGCAGCCCCTCAAATATTGGAAGACTGCTATCATGTCTCCTCTGGATCTTCTTTTCTCTAGACTTGTCCAATTTCCCTGCAAGGTAGGTTAAGGTAAAGGTAAAGGTTCCCCTTGCACATATGTGCTAGTCGTTCCTGACTCTAGGGGGTGGTGCTCATCTCTGTTTCAAAGCCGAAGAGCCAGCGCTGTCCAAAGACATCTCTGTGGTCATGTGGCTGGCAGGACTAAATGCCGAAGGAGCACAGAACGCTGTTCTCTTCCCACCAAAGGTGATCCCTATTTTTCTACTTGCATTTCTTACATGCTTTCGAACTGCTAGGTTGGCAGAAGCTGGGACAAGTAATGAGAGCTCACTCCGTTACGCAGTGCTAGGGATTCGAACCGCTGAACTGGCTACCTTTTTGATCGACAAGCTCAGCGCCTTAGCCACTGAGCCACCGCATACACTGCCTTCCCTCAAGTAAAGGATGCAGATCAGAATGAGCAATTTTCCTCTTACGTATCACAGCCTCAACCATTGTGGTTTCCCCTTCTAAGGGACGTTGCTTATCATGGAAGGGGTCTTCACTGGGGAAGAACCACAGCTAGTTTTTACTACAGGAGCAAAGAAAGAAAAGACAGGTTCAAGATATAATCTGAAAACCGTCTCAACTAGCCAGAGTTTCACCCGCAAAACCAACACTGAGAAATCCAGTATACAGCATGGCTGGTCTGTTCCCAGGGAATTTCTACCTCTGCTATTCAATCCCCTATTCCTTCTTTATTTCTACTGTAGATTAATTTAATCCAGTGTTCAATCAGAAGGTTTCGGTGTCAGGAGAAATTTCACCCTGAGCTAATGAGGTCTTAGACCGACGGCTTTTCCAAACAGCATATCTTCAAGAAAAACAAAAATAAAAACCCGAGAACATGTTCTAATGAAAACAAGCTTTAATATGAAAATAAGAAAATAAACAAATCTATCTAATTATTACATTTTGGCAAGAGCAGTTTGTTGCCACCTTCTTGGCAGACGAAAAGAAGATCAAAAGTAAAGAAGTCTCTGGAATGTGTGTGAGCAGGCACAGTACATCACTTGCTGATAAGGGCCTATGACCTGCGCAGTAATTATTCAGCTCGGCTAGCAAACAATTAACACAGTGACACCCCTTCTTTTGCTAGTTGGGCTGATGTCATCAAATCATCAAATAAGGCACATTCTTTCTCAGATTCTCGTGTCGTGCTGCTGAAAGTGGTTTGTTGAGCATGTCAGCAATCTGATCATGTGTAGAAACATATTGCAATTGAACAAAACTCCGCAGTGACATTCGGAGATTTCAGGTGCTACAAAAAGCTCTTTTAGAAAAGCGTTTCTCAACCTCAGGCCCTTTAACCTGTGTGGACTTCAACTCCCAGAATTCTGGGAGTTGCAGTCCATATCTTCTGGTTGTGGAATTCTGGGAGTTGCAGTCCGCACCTGCTAACTAATGAATTCTGGGAGTTGCAGTCCTCACCTGCTGGCTAAGGAATTCTGGGAGCTGCAGTCCATACCTGCTGGTTGGAGAATTCTGGGAGCTGCAGTGCACACCTGCTGGCCAAGGAATTCTGGGAGTTGCAGTCCTCACCTGCTGGCTAAGGAATTCTGGGAGCTGCAGTCCATATCTGCTGGTTGGGGAATTTTGGGAGTTGCAGTCCACACCTGCTGGCTAAGGAATTCTGGGAGTTGCAGTCCACACCTGCTGGCTAAGGAATTCTGGGAGTTGCAGTCCACACCTGCTGGCTAAGGAATTCTGGGAGTTGCAGTCCACACCTGCTGGCTAAGGAATTCTGGGAGTTGCAGTCCACACCTGCTGGCTAAGGAATTTTGGGAGTTGCAGTCCACACCTGCTGGCTAAGGAATTCTGGGAGTTGCAGTCCACACCTGCTGGCCAAGGAATTCTGGGAGTTGCAGTCCACACCTGCTGGCTAAGGAATTCTGGGAGTTGCAGTCCATATCTGCTGGTTGGGGAATTTTGGGAGTTGCAGTCCACACCTGCTGGCTAAGGAATTCTGGGAGTTGCAGTTCGCAATTGCTGGCTAATGAATTCTGGGAGTTGCAGTCCGTACCTGCTGGCTAAGGAATTCTGGGAGCTGCAGTGCACACCTGCTGGTTGGGGAATTCTGGGAGTTGCAGTCCATGCACCTCAAAGTTTCTCAAGGTTGAGAAACACTATTTTACAAATATAAGCCAGTTGGACTGGAGAATAGCAACCGAGAACTGCAGTGCTCTTATGAAGCAGAAAATATGGACACTGATGTTAGGAGTGGAGGGCATTCTTCTTCCCCATACCCGCCTCTCCCCACTTGGTTACCATCTCAAAAGGCACATTCCAGAGACCAACCAACTCAGGATTGTTTCTCAAATCCAGCCAGAAGCTGGCAGGAACCTGTTTTACCTGACTTAATAGGATAGGTAGAAAAACACTCCAGTGGAGCTGAGGATACTCAAAGCAAGGCACCACTGGCATTTGAAAGCCAGAGGTTCTGGAGGAAGCATTTGGTACGTATGCACCCTGCGTGATGGGTTGGGAAGCAGAAAGAGAGAGGACAGTTTTTTCAAAAGAGGCAGTTGGATAGTAGTTAAGGCATCAGGCTAGAAACCAGGAGACAGGGAGTTCTAGTTTTGCCTCAGGAATGAAAGCCGGCTTCGTGACTTTGGGTCAATCATCAGGAGATGGTGAGTTCTAGTTCTACCTTAGGAATGAAAGCCAACTGGGTGACTTTGGGTCAATCATCAGGAGATGGTGAGTTCTAGTTCTACCTTAGGAATGAAAGCCAACTGGGTGACTTTGGGCCAATCACCAGGAGATGGTGAGTTCTAGTTTTTTCTTAGACATGAAGGCCGGCTGGGTGACTTTGGGCCAATCACCAGGGATTGGTGAGTTCTAGTTCTGCCTTAGGAATGAAAGCCAACTGGGTGACTTTGGGCCAATCACCAGGAGATGGTGAGTTCTAGTTCTACCTTAGGAATGAAAGCCAACTGGGTGACTTTGGGCCAATCACCAGGAGATGGTGAGTTCTAGTTTTTTCTTAGACATGAAGGCCGGCTGGGTGACTTTGGGCCAATCACCAGGGATTGGTGAGTTCTAGTTCTGCCTTAGGAATGAAAGCCAACTGGGTGACTTTGGGTCAATCATCAGGAGATGGTGAGTTCTAGTTCTACCTTAGGAATGAAAGCCAACTGGGTGACTTTGGGCCAATCACCAGGAGATGGTGAGTTCTAGTTTTTTCTTAGACATGAAGGCCGGCTGGGTGACTTTGGGCCAATCACCAGGGATTGGTGAGTTCTAGTTCTGCCTTAGGAATGAAAGCCAACTGGGTGACTTTGGGCCAATCACCAGGAGATGGTGAGTTCTAGTTCTACCTTAGGAATGAAAGCCAACTGGGTGACTTTGGGCCAATCACCAGGAGATGGTGAGTTCTAGTTTTTCCTTAGACATGAAGGCTGGCTGGGTGACTTTGGGCCAATCACCAGGGATTGGTGAGTTCTAGTCCTGCCTTTGGCATGAAAGCCAACTGGGTGACTTTGGGCCAATCACCAGGAGATAGTGAGTTCTAGTCCTGCCTTTGGCATGAAAGCCCGCTAAGTCACTCTGGGCCGGTCCCTCTCTCTTATCTCAAACCACCTCACAGGATGTGGCTGTGGCGGAAATAGGTGGTGGAATAAGGTACATTCTCCGCCTTGAATTTTGCAAAAATAATGAAGGAGGAATTAATTGTTTTTTTTTAAGTTCTAAATCTCTAAAGTGGGGGGAGAATATGCTTTAAAATTCATGCAGCAGGGAATGCAATGTTGCCACTCTCACAAAGCTGTGCCTCTCTATTTATTTCCAATAACAGTTCCACTGCCACTGGTCATTTTACAAATGCTAGATCATGTACATTCGCTGTCCAGAGTCCTTTGCGTAAGATAAACCTCCCGAATAAATAAAGCAAAGCAATTAAACGCCTCCATGTCTAAAGCATTGGGCTGCAAGGTGCTATTAGTATGATAAGGGCGAGGAAGAGGAGAAGACAGTCCAAAATCTTTGCAACTGAAAAATGCATTTACCTTGCAATAAATGTCGAAATCTGGGAGCAGGTTGACCTGTGAAGATCGGAATTCCAAGCCAGTTTTATGAATGGCTAAGAAGACAGAAGGAAATCAAGCCAGCTGTCAATCATTGGGCAAAGGCCCTCCTCCTCCCTCAAAGGAGGGGACTGCTATCTGTAAAAGGTGGCAAAGATTATAAATAGATAATATAAATTATAAATTCCAAAGAAGAATTTGTCTTCGTTCACAGATTTTGAGCTGGGATGTTGAACAGTCTGTCTGGCTCGAAGGTCCCCTTGTCTCAAATGATATAAGCTCCCTTGCTTGAGCAGGGGGATGGACTAGAAGACCTCCAAGGTCCCTTCCAGCTCTATTCTGATTGGGTCTGTCTCAGGCTTCCAGTCAGCCCTCTTGCATCCCAATGCTTTCCCTCCCCCCTCCCGTTACAGTCGTCGGCTTGCAAGTGGGTCAGCCATGACGGAGGGTTATGTTGTTAAGTGAGAAAGTTGTGAGTCTTGCCCTGTTTTACGACTTTTCTTGCCACCTTTGTTAAGTGAATCACAGCAGTTATTAGTAACTCGGCTGTTAAGTGAATCTGGCTTCTCCATTGACTTTGCTTGTCAGAAGGTCGCAAAACGGGGCATGTAAGGATGTATAATTATATAAATATAATGATGAGAATAACTGTGAATTGTAACCAGGTGTACATTAATTAGGCTGTGTTGGGGGAGGTGGGTTTAAAAGCACAATGACTATACATGTATACTTTTTTGTTCTGTTTTTTTTTTAAAAAGGAGGAGAATACATTAAAATTAAATATGTATATTGAAAAGGAATTATAAACGCCATCAACATAAAATGGAGCTCTCTCAGAAGCTGAAATATACCCAGTAAATGAGATGAAGAGTGGGAAGTAGAGGAGAGAGAGGGAAGAAGAGAGAGAAAGGAAAGAGGGCGGGAGGGGGGGGAGAGGAGGAGAGAAAGGAGGAGTGGAAAGGGGAGAGAGGAGAAGGAGAGAGGAAGGGGAAGTAGAGAAGAGAAGGATGACAGAGGGAAGAAAGGAGGTAGGGAGGAAGAGGAGAGAGGGAAAAGAAAGTGATGGATAAGAACAAATATAGTATATGGAAAGCAGAAGAGCAATAATTGTTTTTGGGAGTGGATGGCAAGACGAATTGATGTAAACATTTAATAATAATACAATATGATGTTGGCTATGTAATAGGATACACGTGGATTATATGTTATGAAAATGGCAAAATAAAAAACTTTATTTAAAAAAATGGTCGCCAAAGGCAAATCACGTGACTCCGGGACCCTGCAACCGTCATAAATGTGAGACAGCAGTCAAGTAACTGAATGAAAATCTCACGACCATAGGGTCATAAGAGCGAAAAACGGTCCCAGGTCCCTTTTTTCAGAGCTGTTGTAACTTTGAACGGTCACTAAACCAACTGTCATAAGTCGAGGACAACCTGTACATTGCTGGTTGCCCCAATATGAATCACAGGCTTCTGACGGCGGTAAATGCAAACAACGGTTGTAAGTCAATTTTTTTTTTGACTGCCTTAGTGCGGTCACTAAACGAATTGCTGTATGTCGAGCACTACAGCGGTGGGTTTCACATTTTGTTACACCAGTTCGCCACGCACACGCTCAGCCTCCCGCGCATGCGCTCTGTTTGTGCACACGCCTTCTGCGCATGCCTAAATAGGATGGCATAGAGCAGTGATGGCAAACCAAATGCCAAAAAAGATCGGGCAGAAATGCTCGTCGGGGCCGTTCCCCGGAAAAGCCGAACTTCCGGGTTGTAGCGCACATGCATGACCAATGATCAGCTGAAAGTCGTGCATGCGCACACCGGTTTTCGGCACTTCTGCACGTGCAAAAGACAGCTGATTGTCATGCATGCCAGACACCCAGAAAACAATAGGCAAGGCCATGCGTGCCATAGGTTTGCCATCACGGGCATTGAGCCTTCCGCGCATGCCTAAATAGGAGGGCATAGAGTCGGGGCACGTGGGTGGCCCACCTGCGATTTCCGCTACCGGTTTGAGCGAACCAGTTCTGGTCGCCACGATGTAGAAAAGATGTGGAGACTCTGGAAAGAGTGCAGAGAAGAGCAACAAAGAGGATTAGGGGACTGGAGGCTAAAACATATGAAGAACGGTTGCAGGAACTGGGTATGTTTAGCTTAAGAGAAAGAAGGACTAGGGGAGACATGATAGCAGTGTTCCAATATCTCAGGGGTTGCCCCAAAGAAGAGGGAGTCAAACTATTCTCCAAGGCACCTGAGGGTAGAACAAGAAGCAATGGGTGGAAACTAATCAAAGAGAGAAGCAACTTAGAACTGAGGAGAAATTTCCTGACAGTTAGAACAATTAATCAGTGGAACAGAAGTTGCCTCCAGAAGTTGTGAATGCCCCAACACTGGAAGTCTTTAAGAGGATGTTGGATAGCCATTTGTCTGAAATGGTATAGGGTTTCCTGCATAGGCAGGGGGTTGGACTAGAAGACCTCTAAGGTCCCTTCCAACTCTACTATTGTATGTAGAACCAGTCTGAAGCGGCTGAAATCCACCTTTAGAGCATTCCCTTTAGGAGCATCTGGCAAACCTGGGCTGAATTTGAACAAGGTAATTGGGGGCAGGGGTCATTACCTTTGGAGGAGAAACTATCTGGAGATTTCAGGGAAAATTGGCTTCGGCGTCCTCTTCCCGCTGTCCTTCAGCAATCTTACTTTTGCTGATTATGTTACCAGCCCTCAAGACTTTGTCCTCTTGCAGGAGGACCATGACTAGGCATTTTTAATTGGGTCACTTCAATGTTCCCTTTGTACACAGTCAGCAATTAAGCTAACGACTCTCCTGAGGCAAAACCCGGCTCTAGTTACCTACAACTCTTAGAATAACAAGAGTTGGGAGGGACCTTGGAGGTCTTCTAGTCCAACCCCCTGAAGGGGTTCTCCAAAGCATTTGAGGGCAGGACAAGAAGCAATGGGTGGAAACTAATCAAGGAGAGAAGCAACTTAGAACTAAGGAGGAATTTCCTGACAGTGAGAACAATCAATCAGTGGAACAGAAGTTGCCTCCAGAAGTTGTGAATGCCCCAACACTGGAAGTCTTTAAGAAGATGCTGGATAGCCATTTGTCTGAAACGGTATAGGGTCTCCTACCTGAGCAGGGGGTTGGTCTAGAAGACCTCCAAGGTCCCTTCCAACTCTGTTATTCTAGTAACAGGTCCCCAGGAACACAATGGTTTGTTCCAGTGTTGGGTTGCTGCCGTTTCGGCCACACCGGTAGTGGAATTCAGGCCTGGGTGACAGATCCAGGCCTGCCATGCCCCCGAATGGGTCCTCTCACCACTGTTGGGCCACCGCCATTTTGTTTTTTAGTGCCTGCGTGTGCGCAGTTCACTGTAAATTGTTCTGCGCATTCGAACCAGTAGTAAAACCAACAGCAACCCACCCCTGGTTTGTTCGCAGGTAGTCCTCGACTTACAACAGTTCATTTAGTGACTATTCACAAGGTACAACGGCATTGAAAAAAACCGACTTATGACCTTTTTCAGACTTACAACAGTTACAGCATCCCCGTGGTCCCGTGACTTACATCCAGATGCTTGACAACCGACTCACATTTATGACGGTCGCAGGGTCCCGTGATCCCCTTTTACGACCTTCTGACAAGCAGAGTCAATGGGGAAGCCCGATTCGCTTAACGACCGTGTGACTAATTTAACACGTTCGGCGAGTCCCTTAACCCACGTGGCGGGAAAAGTGGCAAAACGGGGCAAACTGACAACACACATTTCGCTTCGCGACAGAAAGGTTGGCTTCGACTGTGGTCGTAAGTCGAGGACTGCCTGCATAACTGAGGGTAATGGGGGGGGGGGGAAATAGCTCCACGCCCATCAGATTTGCTCGGAAAGTCATCATTTTGACCCAGAGTACATCTCCTCTGCCGTTTAGAGGCCAACTTCCAGAAAGATGCTCTCTCGCTTTAAGAAATGCCCCCGTTGAAGTTTAGTCTGAGTGCCAAAGCAGAAGCACCAGAAGAACATCTGGCTGCTTTTAATGTGCAGCAGAGATGCTGGTGGCCACCTGGATAGCCTTTTTCATATCGCTGCCCTCGCATGGGCCTTTTGAAATGCTCCTCGAAAAGAACAGAAAGGTTTAGCAACCAGGATGACGAGGGGACTGGAGGATAAAACATATGAAGAATGGTTGCAGGAACTGGGCATGGCTGGTCTAGTGAAGAGAAGGACCAGGGGAGACAGGATAGCAGTCTTCCAATATTTGAGGGGCTGCCACAGAGAGGAGGGGGTCAAGCTATTCTCCAAAGCACCTGAAGGCCAAACAAGGAACAATGGATGGAAACTGACCGAGGAGAGATTCAACCTGGAAATAAGGAGGAATTTTCTGACAGTGAGAACAATCCACCCATGGAACAGAAGTTGCCTTCAGAAGTTGTGGGAGCTTCATCCCTGGAGGCTTTCAAGAAGAGCCTGGACTGCCATCTATCAGAAATGGTGTATGACCTCCTGCTTGGGAAAGGTGGGGGTGGGGTGGACTAGATGACCTCCTAGGTCCGTTCCAATTCTCTCTCTCTCTATCTATCTATATCTATCTATCTAAGAACAGTTATAAGAACTGGGCAGGGCCAGTCTAGTGAAGAGAAGGACCAGGGGAGGCAGGATAGCATCTTCCAATATTTGAGGGGCTGCCACAGAGAGGAGGGGGGGGTCAACCTATTTTCCAAAGCATCCAAAGGCCAGACAAGGAATAATAATGGATGGAAACTGACCAAGGAGAGATTCAATCTGGAAATAAGGAGAAATTTTCTGGCAGCAAGAGCCATCAACCAGTGGAACAGAAGTTGCCTTCAGAAGTTGTGGGAGCTTCATCACCGGAGGCTTCCAAGAAGAGACTGGGCTGCCCTCTGTCATAAATGGTGTAGGGTCTCCTGCTTGGGCGGGGGGGTTGGACTAGATGACCTACAAGGTCCCTTCCAACTCTGCTAGTTTATTATTCTGAAAGAGATTCTCTAAACTAAAGGAAGGCTGAGGGACAGAAGGCTCCTTCACATCTAGAGAATCCGTAAGAGCAGAGTTGGAAGGGACCTTGGAGGTCTTCTAGTCCAACCCCCTGCTCACGCAGGAGACCTTATAGCATTGCAGAAAAAAAAATCTGTCAAAATGATGGGGCACCTACAACTTCTGAAGGCAACCAGTTCCACTAATTACAGATTGTTCTTGATTTAGGACCACAATGGAGCCCAAAAATCTCTGTTGCTAAGTGAGACAGTTGAATTTTGCCTCATTTTATGACTTTTCTTGCCAGCGTGGTTAAATGAATCGCTTCGGTTGTTAAGTTAGTGACAGGGTTCTTAACTGAATCTGACTTTGCTGATCAGGTCACAAAAGGGGATTGCATGACCCCCAGCACACTGCAACGGTCACAAATATGAGTCAGTTGTCAAATCTCTGAATTCTGATCATGTGACTACTATGGGGAACGCAGCAACGGCTGTTAAATGAAAAAAAAGGGTCACTTTTTTTCAGTACTGTTGTAGCTTCCACCAGTCACTAAATCAGGGGTGTCCAAACTTGGGAACTTTAAGACTTGTGGACTTCAACTCCCAGAATTCCCCAGCCGGCTGGCTGGGGAATTCTGGGAGTTGAAGTCCACAAGTCTTAAAGTTCCCAAGTTTGGACACCCCTGCACTAAATGAACTGTTCTAAGCAAACCACTTGTAATTGTTCTCACTGTTTGTAAATTCCTCCTTAGTTCCAGGTTGCTTCTCTCCTTGATTAGTTTCCATCCGTTGCTTGTGGGACTCATTGGGGTAGATTGTAGGGGTGACACTGAAATATAATGTTATCATATTTCATTTATCCACATATTAAATTATTGTATTTTACTCCAATTTCATTTTAATTGTATATTTATTCCAGAGGTAGGTTCCTATTTGGTTTGGACAGCTTCGGCCGAACTGGTAGTTACTTGGTGGCCTGGGTCGCAACTCCCAGAATTCCTTAGCTGACCCGGGCCTGCCATGCCCCCAAACCAGTTCTCCCACCGGTGCCATAGGTCATCTTATCTTTGCCTTCTGCACGTGCACAGAAGCATTTTTTCGTACTGGGCATGCACGAGCGATCTCTGATTTATTCCAATTTCATTTTAAATTGTATTTTATTCCAATTCCATTTTAAATTGTTCTTAATCAGATTTTAGTAATAATTTATGTTTGGAACTCTGCACTTTGATATGGCCCATAGGCTAATCAATAAAGTAAACTAACTAACTAACTAACTAACTAACTAACTAACTAACTACCTAACTAACTTCCATTGATTCTTGTCCTGCCTTCAGGTGCCTTGGAGAATAGCTTGACTGCCTCTTCTTTGGGGCAGCCCCTGAGATACTGTAAGACTGCTATCATGTCTCCCCTAGTCCTTCTTTTCACTAGACTAGACATACCCAATTCCTGCAACGGTTCCTCATATGTTTTAGCCGGACATCTGAACCTGATCCACCCTTGGTTGAGTTGGTAGAAACCATTGCAGGAAGTTAGCACCCACCCCTCTCCTCTACATGGGGCTTCCCTTGGGACGCGCTCGAAGACTGCAGCTAGTCCAGAATGCAGCCGCGCGGGCTATTTTGGGGAGTACTAGGTACTCCCACGTAACACCGCTCCTGCGCGAGCTGCACTGGCTGCCTGTGGTCTTTCGGGTGCGTTTCAAGGTGTTAATCACCATCTTTAAAGCGCTCCATGGCTCAGGACCTAGGTACTTGCGGGATCGCATCCTACCACACACTTCCCTGCGACCGATTCGCTCTCACAGGGAAGGACTCCTCCGGGTGCCGTCCACTAGGCAGTGCCAGCGGGCGGCACCTAGGAGTAGAGCCTTCTCTGTGATGGGCCCAACCCTCTGGAATGACCTCCCCCCCCGATATCAGAACCACCACCGACTTTCTCTCCTTTCGACGAAAACTGAAGACTCACCTGTTCCGTTTAGCCGGCCTGGACCATTCATAACCTTATTATACCTCCTGGCAGATATATTTTAACTGGGTAATTTTAATCGGGTATTTTTAGGATTGTTGATATACTGTTTTTATCTGCTTCACCTGTACAGTGTTGTATTGCCTCCTCTTCCATGTTTTTATGTTTGTATGTTTGTAGTCCATTTTATCTATTTCATTTGACTGTACACCGCCCCGAGTCCCTTTGGGGAGAGGGGGCGGTATAAAAATCAAAATAAAGGTAAAGGTAAAGGTAAAGGAAAATGAAATATTTTAGGAAATATTAAAAGGGCAGATTATTTCCCTAAAAGGAAGGCAAAAAACTCTCTCACACACACACCACCACCTTTGTCAATGGGCCATTAAGGCCTGGGCCAGTCTATTCTACATAACAAAGATCTACCTCCTTCAGGCAGAGCCATAATAGGAATCCCAAAGCCCTTTCATTACATCATCACCCAGCAAGAGTCAAACAAGCCTGGGACTCAGGACGGCCTATAGAGTTGCCCCTGCATGGCCCCATGGGACTCTGACAACCAATCCGAATACAAGCTCAAATTCAACAGCTTGCCTCCAGAAGTTGAATGCCCCAACACTGGAAGTCTTTAAGAAGATGTTGGATAGCCATTTGTCTGAAACGGTATAGGGTTTCCTGCCTAGGCAGGGGGTTGGACTAGAAGACCTCCAAGGTCCCTTCCAACTCTGCTATTGTATTGTAAAAGCCCAGAGAGGGCATAAAACCAGGGACTCTCAGCATCTCTCCCCCCCTCTTTTTTTCTTCTTCACACAACATCTTCAAGGCATGTCATCCTGTCCACCATTAAACCATCTTTCCAAAACAGCCGCCATTGTTTCCAGTGTCTTTCCCCCCAATTGGAACTGAACCCAGAAGGATATTTCATCCAATGCCATCTCATACGTTCCTTTGGTGGAGGGGAAGGGGGAACCAGAGAAGATTGTCACTGCAGGGATAAGTCACTGGGACAAGTTCTCAGGCTTTGTGGGTTGTGTTGTGATAATCAATAAAAGTTACAATTTAACTCCAACCCAGGCTCAAGGATCTCCTTCTGGATGGCCACCTATAAAAGAAGTGAGGCATGTTGACAGTAGACTCCGTCTGAAATAAATCCTTTCCTGGCCTTAAAAAAAAAGTATCAGATTAAGAATTCTACGTTCTGATTTCCTTCTCCTGCAACAGCACCCAAAACAACTCCAAAGGTTACAAAACGCGACCAACAGGTGCAACACAGCTGCATTGGCACCGAGGAATTGCTGTTTGTGACCGGCGAACAGGGTGCAAAGGCGGGGAGTAGCTGAAATTTCGCTAAAGTCTGGAAAGGTAAGCATTGGTGTAAAGCAGGAGTTGAAGTCCACAAATTGTAAAGGGGTCAGCCATGCTGGTCAGGAATTCTGGGAGTTGAAGTCCACAAGTCATAGAGAGGTCAGCCGTGCTGGTTCAGGAATTCTGGGAATTGAAGTCCACAAGTCATAGAAAGGTCAGCCGTGCTGGCTCAGGAATTCTGGGAGTTGAAGTCCACCAGTCATAGAGAGGTCAGCCGTGCTGGCTCAGGAATTCTGGGAGTTGAAGTCCACAAGTCATAGAGAGGTCAGCCGTGTTGGCTCAGGAATTCTGGGCGTTGAAGTCCACAAGCCATAGAGAGGTCAGCCGTGCTGGCTCAGGAATTCTGGGCGTTGAAGTCCACAAGCCATAGAGAGGTCAGTCGTGCTGGCTCAGGAATTCTGGGAGTTGAAGTCCACCAGTCATAGAGAGGTCAGCCGTGCTGGCTCAGGAATTCTGGGAGTTGAAGTCCACAAGTCATAGAGAGGTCAGCTATGCTGGCTCAGGAATTCTGGATCCACAAGTCATGAAGGGGCTATTGTTCTCCCCACCCTGGTGTAAAATATGCCTTACACGAGGTTGTGTAATATACACTGTGGCTTTATTTGGATGGGTCAAGACTCAAGTTAGTTATGATGCTTAAGATGCTCAGTTTACCCTGAGTAAGATGGGCAGCCAATCAATTTTACAAATAAATTAATTAATCTAATGTGTTGTACAGGTAGTCTTCGACTTTCAGTGCCATTGTAACTTTGAACGGTTGCTAAATGAAAAGTTAAGGACTATCTGTATTAGATGTTACTGGAAGAGTGCTTTAGTGCTAGGGGTTCCCGAACTTGGCTGAGGAATCCTGGGAGTTGAAGTCCACAAGTCTTAAAGTTGCCAAGTTTGGAGGCTCCTGGTTTAGGCGTAACTAACCTCCCCATCAGCTGGGCTGCATGATGAGGCATAAAGGGTGAAAGCCCTAGAGGGGCCTTAACTATATGGAGCCAATCTAGGAATCCCATGACGATGAGGAAGAGGATGATGGAGAATGAGGAGGAGGAGGAGGAAGAAGAAGAGGGAGGAGGAGGAGGAGAAGAGGAGGAGGGGGAGGAGGAAGAGGAGGAGGAGAAGAAGAGGAGGAGGAAGAGAGGGAGGAGGAGGAGAGGAGGAAGAGGGGGAAGGAGAAGAAAAAGGAGAAAGATTACTATAATTCACTTCCGTAGAGACATATGAAGGGAAGGAATAACGTGGAAAGAAAGAGAGCTCTTAAGCATTTCCAAACTCCATCTATGGGGTCCTGACTGCATCACTGTGGTTTGGTTTACTTAAAAAATAAATAAAACCCCACTGGGGGAAGCCACCGCCTCTGAGCCATCTTTGCAACATCTGGACTTCCAGGACTGATGCCTGCACTGGGCAGGGCAATCTTATTTGTCTCGCTGTCTCCAATATTCCCCCCCCCCCAGCTGTGGTTGTCAAACTCTACAACGCCAGCCATGAGAAGAAAGAGAGTCCTTCTTTCTTTGCAAGAAAGAGACGGTTGGGGACCTTTGAAACCCATGGAGAGAGAGTCCTTGACTTACCACTGGTTGGTTAGCAATCATTTGAAGTTGGGCCCAGCTGAAAGAAGGGACTTAGGATACTCAGATCTGAAGTGCCAAGAGTTAAAGGAGGGGAGGGGGGCACTCCCTTTATGGTCACCTGACCGCACTTTAGAATAGAACGGAACAGAACGGAATGGAAAAGAAATAAGGAATAGAATAAGAATAGAAATAAGGAATAGAATAAAAAATAGAAATAAGGAATAGAA
The DNA here is from genome assembly GCF_964273705.1 of Natrix helvetica. NCBI lineage: Eukaryota > Metazoa > Chordata > Lepidosauria > Squamata > Natricidae > Natrix > Natrix helvetica. The sequence goes on from NC_138549.1 coordinate 172,586,374, forward strand.
TAAGAATAGAAGGAATAAAATAGAATAGAATTAAGGACTAGAATAAGAATAGAATAGAATGGAATGGAATGGAATGAAAAAGAAGTAAGGAATAGAATAGAAATAAGGAATATAATAAAAATAGAAGGAATAGAATAGAATAGAATAGAATTAAGGAATAGAATGAGAATAGAATAGAATTAAGGAATAGAATAAGAATAGAATAGAATAGAATGGAATGGAATGGAATGGGATGGGATGGAATAGAATGGAATAGAAAAGAAATAAGGAATTGAATAGAAATAAGGAATAGAATAAAAATAGAAGGAATAGAATAGAATAGAATTAAGGAATAGAATGGAATAGAATAGAATTAAGGAATAGAATAAGAATAGAATAGAATGGAATGGATTGGAATGGAATGGAATAGAATGGAATAGAATTCTTTATTGCCCAAGTGTGATTAGACACACAAGGAATTTGTCTTTGGTGCAGATGCAATGTGGAAATACTGACTCCATTTTCATATCCTATTTGAAGATCCTAACTTCTTTATAAGAAAAAACCCAGCAAGATCAGCTAACAAACCCCACAAATTGCCTATTTTTTTTTCCTGTAAGCGGTTCGTTATTTGATGACCTCTGGTTTAAAACAAAGCTGTAATCATTCAGAAATTGCAGTCATGAAATCTGTCCAAGGTCCATATCTCTGGATCAATTCAGTGAGGAACGTTAAGGAGGATTGCATATTGTGACACTTTTGATCATTGGGCCAATAAGGCACCTCTGCAATTTTCTGAAGCTTGCGCAAAAAAAAAAAATCAAGTTAAACCTCTCCATACAAGTGGATTCTACCCCTGGTTAATATTTAATGTTAGAGATTATATGTCTCATAAAAGTGTCATAATATAAGCATTAAAGAGAATTCTGCACACCATAAATGATCTCTTTTTACTGTCTGCGATTGCCGGGCTTGACAGGTGCACGAGTCATGAAACCGAGCCAAATAACCTAATTCTATTTTATTGTAAACTATATAGCAATAGCACTTAGACTTATATATCGCTTTACAGCGCTTTTACAGCCCTCTCTAAGTGGTTTACAGAGTCAGCCTCTTGACCCCAACAATCTGGGTCCCCATTTGACCCACCTCGGAAGGAGGGAAGGCTGAGTCAAACATGAGCTGGGTGGGTTTGAACTCATGGCAGTGGGCAGAGTTAGCCTGCAATGCTGCATTCTAACAGGATGTATGGATGGATGGATGGATGGAAGGAAGGAGGGAGGGAGGGAGGGAAAAGGGGTGGGTTCCAGCAGTCACTACTGCTGGTTCGCTTGTGGGTATGCCCCATGCGCATTTGATGCACGGACATCAAGTGCATGCATGCGCAGAGCAATAAAAATTGTTCTGCACATGCGCAGAAGCAAAAAAACAAGATGGTGATTCCAGCAACCCAAGCTGCCAAACTAACGCTGGCTGTTTCGGCTAAACCGGGCCAAACCAGTAGGAACCCACCCACTGGGAGGGAGGGAGGGAGGGAGGGAGGAAGGAAGGGCAATAGCAATAGCACTTAGACTTATATACCACTTCACAGTGCTTTACAGCTCTCTCTAAGCGGTTTACACAGCCTCTTGCTCCCAACAATCTGGGGTCCTCAGTTTCCCCACCTTGGAAGGATGGACGGCTGAGTCAACTTTGAGCCTGGTGAGAATCGAACTGGCAACTTGCCGGCAGCCGGCAGTCAGCAGAAGTAACCTGCAGTACTGCACTCTCACCACTGCGCCACCACAGCTCTTATATTAACAGAATCTCACGGTTTTGACGGTACAATTCTCCCGCCATCAACTTTAACAGGCTGATAACATTGCTGGCTGGAGAATTCTGGGAGTTGAAGTCCACGCTTCTTAAAAGGTGTCAAGATTGAGAAACACTGAGTTATGGGTGTAAGGATAATCCTCAACTTGCAATCACAACTGGGCCCCAAATTTTGTTGCTAAGCGAGTGAATTTTCCCTCATTTTACAATCTTTCTCGCCACGGTTGTTAAGTGAATCTGGCTGGCCCATCGACTTTGCTTGTCAGAAGGTCGCAATAGGTCAGGGGTGTCCAAACTTGGCAACTTTAAGACTTGTGGACTTCAACTCCCAGAATTCCCCAGCCAGCTCTGCTGGCTGGGGAATTCTGGGAGTTGAAGTCCACAAGTCTTAAAGTTGCCAAGTTTGGACACCCCTGCAATAGGTGATCACGTAACTCTGGGACACCGCAACCATCATAAAGATGAGTCACTTGCCAAGGGTCTGAATTTTGATCCGTGACCACGCAGATGCTCCAACGGTTGTAAGTGTGAAAAGCGGTAATAACTCATTTTTTTAGTGCCATTGTACCTTTGGATGGTCACTAAATGAACTGTTGTAAGTCGAGGATTACCTGTACTACATATTAGACATCCCTTGGCTTTGTGAGGATGGGGTCTGGTCATTGTTTGCACGCCACCCAGCTGGAAAAATCCAAAAGCCCACCACCAGTTGGGATACCGTTGGGATGGCCTTCTCAAAATGGTTTCTATTATTTTCGTCTTCTGGTTGCTTCTTCACAGGTTCGTCTTGGATTCTGCTGGGTGAAACATGTCCAGAGTCTTCTCCACCAGCCTCCGTTGCCGGTTGCCCGTCCTGCTCTTGGTCTTCCAAGGGGCCCTCCTCTTCATCTTTCTGCTCTTCGCGACATACGACCGACACACGGATGCTGCCGGCCAGACTGCCGACGTCGACCCGGCTGCCAACCAACTCTACACCTTCTTCTCCCTCTTCCAAGACATCCAGTTGATGTTATTGGTCGGGCTTGGGTTACTGCTGGCATTTATGAAAGGCTACGGCGTGAGCGCCGTGGCCTACAACTTCCTCCTGTCCAACTTCTGCATGCAGTGGGCGCTAATTGTGCAAGGGTTTGTCTACCACTACCATGAGGGAAAGATCCATCTAGGCCTCTACAACCTCCTGACTGCGGAGTTTGCCACCGTGACTGTCCTCATCTCGGCAGGCGCTATCTTGGGCCGAACGAGCCCCATTCAACTTCTCCTCATGGGCTTCTGTGAGGTGCCCCTCTACGTGGCTTCCGAGTGGCTCTTTTTAAGCTACTTCCGAGCGGTGGACATTGGAGGGAGTGTAACCGTCCACGTCTTTTCTTGCTATTTTGGCCTGGGGGCCTCCATAGCTTTGTACCGGTCGGGACTCCAGGCGAGGCACCCCAAGGAAACTCCTTCTTACGTCTCTGATCTTCTCTCCTTAGTGGGTGCCGTGTTCCTTTGGGTTTTCTGGCCCAGTTTCGTTTCTGTTCTCGTCCACCCGGGCGACGGCCAACACAGGGCGGTGCTACACACCTGGATTGCCCTTAGCGCTAGCGTCTTGACCACATTTGCCATCTCCAGCCTCTTGGAGAAGAAGGGCAAGGTCAGCATGGGCCACCTACAGAATGCCACCTTGGCCGGAGGTGTGGCTATTGGCACAGTAGCCGACATGGCCATTCATCCAGGCGGGGCATTTCTCCTGGGGATCATGTCCTCCGTGGCCTGCATCTTTGGCTTCAAATATATGACTCCGTTCTTGGCCAACAAGCTCCATATTCAAGACCAGTGTGGGATCCATAACCTCCACGGTCTTCCAGGCATCATGGGAGCTGTCGCTGGGATGGCGGCCATTTTGTTAGTCCCAGATGAGGCCTACGGGCACCAGCTTTACCACGTCTTCCCTGCGAGGAGCCCGCCGTTACAAAATGCCACCGTGGAGACCACCTTCATTGGAGAAAGCTCAGGAAGGAGCGCTTCACAGCAGGCTCTTTTTCAAGCTGTAGGCCTGGGCATCTCGGTCATTGTGTCCTTCGTTGGAGGGTACCTCACGGGGCTGCTTTTAAAACTCCCCTTCTTGGCCCAGCCCCCTGACCCATTCTGCTTCGACGATGAGCTTTATTTTCAAATCCAGAAGCCCCTGGAGACCTTGAGTATCCAGCCGGCGGAGGACCAAGCGGATGGAGACCTTAAGATGCCATTGAAGAACAAAGTTTGATTGCCTTTTATTTATCCCTTGTAAAGCGGTAATAAAATTCCTCTGTGGAGTATCATCCAACGCAAGCCTAGATTTCAAGGAGGGTCCTATCTCTGTGAAAATTCCACTGATCAATATTGAGAAGGTGGGATCTGCTAAATTTGGGGGGTGCTTAGCTTTGAATCCGTGACAAAACCTCCCCTTACAAACAGGGGAAACTCTGCTATTTATATCTCACTGCGTCGCACAGGTAATCTTATTTTATTTATTTATTTAATTGTCAACAAGTACAAGGAAAAAGGTATGAAAACACATGGGAAAAATGGCACAAATAAATGGATATAAATAAGCAAAACATAGCCATAAACACATACAAAGAGTACCGTATTTTTCGGAGTATAAGACGCACTTTCCCCCCCAAAAAAGAGGGTGAAAATTTGGGTGCGTCTTATATATTGAATATAGCCCCACTCATCCACTGGCCTCAACCCTTTGGCCTCTGTTTCCCAGCAATTTACCTCTTTGCAGCGACTTCAATAAGCTATAGCAACCCCTGCAGCCTGTAACAGCTGATGATCAGGAGAAATTGAAAGTGAAACTTGCTGTTTGCTCCATGTGGCAAATTGCTGGGAGGCAGATTTTTTTTTTTCTTGTGCTCATCAGGCTGTTTGCTGCAAGGAGGTAAGTCAACAACTATAAATGCCTATAGAATGTTCAAATGATTAGACTTATTTTTTAAAGACTGCTTTATTATTATTCTAGACAACTTAACAAAATGAAGAGGCTCTTTACAATAAATGCTTGATCTGAAGAGGCCCAGTGCTATTGTTTTTTTAAAAAGTGCTATTCTTTTAAATAGCAGAGAATAACTATACTCCCAGAAAGCACATAAATTTTAACAGCATCTGTACAAGTAAAGTCTGAAATATAACACTACCAACAGTGTATATTGTCTGTACTCTTTGTTGCAAGGAGGCAAATTGCTGAGAGGCAAAGGCAGATATTTCCCCCCCTCTTTTCCTCCCCAAAATCTAGTGCGTCTTATACTTTGGAGCGTCTTATACTCCGAAAAATACTGTACTTATAAATGGGGACAGTAGGGCAGGGACGGTAGGCACACTGGTGCGCTTATGCACGCCCCCTTAGGGACCTCTTAAGAAATGTGTGAGGTCCACGGTAGACAGCTTAAGGTAAGAGGTTAGAGCAGAGGTGTCCAAACTTGGGAACTTTAAGACCTGTGGACTTCAACTCCCAGAATTCCCCAGCCAATGTTGTTACAGGGGCTTCGGTCTCTCGAAATGAATACTCCAAGGTCTTTGACAAGAGTGTGGCTCATCTTTCAGATCGTTTGTGTCCTTCACTTATGACCGGTCACTTAGCAACTGTTCAAAGTTACAGCAACCTCCTCCCGCCCCACAAAAAAAAGGACTTGTGACCCAGATTTAAAGTTCTGATGATGGCCACGCCCCCCCCCCAAACTATGTGACTGCATTTTGCGTCCTAGGAAAATGGCCGACATTTATCACTCTTTGCAGGGCCTTACACTCATGTCACTTATTCGCAATATTTTTGCATTTACTTTCCATTTCCAGCAATAAAAACACCCACCCCATAGCATGCAATGGATTTGCTTAATGGCCATGGTGCTTGCTTTATGACCTTCGCGTCCCTTTCACAACTGCACCAAAAGAAAGGGGTAAAATTGGTGAGCCACGACTGCTTCTACTGTTGTGTCAGGAGCACCAAAGCGCTTTCAGGTTGAATTGGACGTGACAAAAATGCTTTAATTTCACAACATAGAGACAGGTTTAGCCACAGTTTCAATTGGGAAAATGTGGCCATCCCAGACCAGGCCAAGTGCAAAAAAGCCAGGGAATTTCTTAGAAGCCTGGCGCTCTGACAAATCAGCCATCAACAGACACATAGAGATTAACAACATCTACAGACTTTGCAAAAGAGACAATCAGCCAGCCCAAAAAAGAGAAAAAAGATTTCAAGACTTCTCCACCAGTAATCAGCACACAGATCAGCCTAGATCAACTCCAAGGTCAATTCCAGACCAACAATCAAGTAAGCAACCCCCCCAATCAAGAAACTGCCAAAGAGCCATCAGCAAATAGCCAAGCAAAGAATCTCTAAGACAACCCCCCCACCCAACACAGACAGGCAAGACACTAGAATATAAGCTGACAGCAAACAGCACTCCTTACTAGCACTGATGATGTTACCTAGTTGGGTCATGAAACGTCTGCAAGAAAACAAGCAAGCTCAGAGAGCAACATGCATCCCACAGTTCCCCTCCTCCTCCTCCTGCTTCACTTCCTCCTCTCCCTTCTAGCACTGATGATGTTACCTAGTTGGGTCATGAAACGCCTGCAAAAAAAAAAAAAACAAGCAGGCTCAGAGAGCACCAAGGACCCCTCATTTCAACGTTGAGCTACAAATATTGTCCTTTATTGTGACATCACCGCTACTTGAGGGATGCCCACTTGGGGGGCTCCTTTCATACCTACCTGTTATGTTGCCCAACTAAGTGGTGCCCATTTATCTACTTGCTATCACCCGCTTTCAAACTTCTGGATCGGCAGGAGCCGGAGCATGTGACAGGAGCTCACCCCATCATCCCGTGGCAGCAACCAGCTCTCGAACGCCGGCCTGCCAATCGTCAGACTGACATCCTAACTTTGTGAGACTGCCCCATTCCTCGGCCCATTTAACGACTGCAGTTGCAGGCTTCCATTATTGTTGGAAGTTCAAGGACTACTTGTACAGGCAGCTCTTCTGCCCCACAGATGCCCTCCGGTGTTTGGGAGAAGGAAGCAGAGAAGCGACCCGTAGATGCACGCCGTTGTTCGGAGCTCTGCAAGGGATTATCTTCGGTTTCCCGGTGGCGGAATTGAGGATTTAATTTAGCAGGGAATTCCAGAGGGGTTTAATTTAGTAGAGGAGTAGCCTCCGGGGGTGGCCTCCAACAGGCTGGAGATCAGAGGAGGAGGAGGATCCACCACCCTCACCACCCACAGTACCCTTCCTTTTGAGGAGGCCACAGTAGCACGACGCACTCTTTGGCAAACAACTGTGCAACAGGCATCCGTGTGTGCAAACGGAGGCCACAAAACCTCACTCCGTGTTGTTCTGAGGATTTTCCTGCTGCACCCGGGGGTGGATGCAAGGAGTGTGTGTGTGTGTGTGTGTGTGTGTGTGTGTGTGTGTGTATGTGTGTGTGGCCTGGGTCCCCAACATACTCCCCCTCCCAACCTATTATAGGTAATCCAGTCCATTTAATGACCAAAGTTACGACGTCACTGAAAAAAAAGTGAATTAGGACCGGTTTTTTCCCCCCACATTTCACAAACATTACAAGATTCTCCACAGTTACATGATCAAAATTTGGATGCTTGGCCGCTGACTCGTAGTTGTGACGGTCCCAGTGTCCTGGGGGGTGGGGGTGGGGGTGTTGTCAACGTTTGCGACCGTTTTTTTAATCAGTAAAGTCAATGGGGAGACCAGATTCCCTTATAACAACCGTGTTGCTAACGGAAACAACGGCAAGGATTCACTTAACCACCGAAGCAAGAAAAGTGGTGAAATAGGACAACGTTTTCCTTACCAACAGAAATTTTGGGCTCAATGATGGCCATAAGCCGAGGACTACCTGGACACAAAGCAGGCAACTACTTCGTGGAGTTATAATGCGGGTCAGTCTTGTTCACCAGCGGCAGCCAACATTTCAGGTTTTGCAAAGGTTAATACATTTCTAAAAATTTAGAATGACCGAGTTGGAAGGGTCATGGGAGGTCTTCTAGACCAACCCACTGTTCAGGCAGGAAAACCTACACCACTTCAGACAAAATGGTTATCCAAACATCTTCTTAAAAACTTCCAGTGTTGGGGCATTCACAACATCTGGAGGCAAGTTGTTCCACCGGTTAATTGATCTCACTGTCAGGAAATTTCTCCTTATTTCTAGGTTGCTGACCTTTGCCATAAAACGAGGGTGTCCCCAGGTGCGCTTTTTAAAAATAAAATAAAATAAAAAGTCAAAATGGCAGCCACCACAATGCAATTGGATCTCGATTCAGAAGGAATTATATTTTTTCTGTTCGGCAGGCCTTGAGAAAAGTTAAGATCAGAGTTCAGGTGAGGCTGGACTGCAGGGCATTTTTCATATTTAGCTAAAGCAGTGTTTCTCCACCTTAGCGACTTTAAGTCCTGTGGACTTCAACTCCCAGAATCCCCCAGCCAGCACAGCTGGCTGGGGAATTCTGGAAGTTGAAGTCCACAGGACTTAAAGTCGCCAAGGTGGAGAAACACTGAGCTAAGGAAAGCCAGGTGCATCGGTAGGGGCCCAAAAGTCAATATGGCAGTCGCAACAATCCAGCTGAATCTCAGATTTCTTTTTTTCTTCTTCTGCCACTGTTGAACCAGACCATCATGTGATAGAGCTAGAACTGTTAGCTGGAAGGAAACATGGAGGTCTTCTAGTCCAACCCCCTGCCTAGGCAGGAAACCCTATACTGTTTCAGACAAATGGCTATCCAACATCTTCTTAAAGACTTCCAGTGTTGGGGCATTCACAGCTTCTGGAGGCAACTTCTGTTCCACTGATTAATTGTTCTAACTGTCAGGAAGTTTCTCCTCAGTTCTGAGTTGCTTCTCTCCTTGATTAGTTTCCACCCATTGCTTCTTGTCCTGCCTTCAGGTGCTTTGGAGAATAGTTTGACTCCTTCTTCTTTGTGGCAGCCTTCTTCCAGGAGACCAGGGTCCCCAGCCTTTGGGCTGCCAAAACCAGTGGTGTTATTCAGCCAGTTCTAACTGGTTTGGGCAAACCTGTAGAAGTGGCAGGGGGAGCTTCTGCCCACCCACCTGGACGTCATCATCATGTCCCATTTTTGATGCACTGCACATGCGCAGAAGGTTCTGCACATGCGCGCAGGCTCACATTTGCAAACCAGTAGCAAAGGTACGTTGATTTCAAACCTAGCTAAAACATACGAAGAACGGTTGCAGGAACTGGGCATGGCTAATCAGGTGAAGAGAAGGACCAGGGGAGACAGGATAGCAGTCTTCCATTATTTGAGGGGCTGCCACAGAGAGGAGGGAGTCAAAACTATTCTCCAAAACACCTGAGGGTAGAACAAGAAGCAATGGGTGGAAACTAATCAAGGAGAGAAGCAACTTTGAACTGAGGAGAAATTTCTTGACAGTGAGAACAATGAATCAGTGGAACAGAAGTTGCCTCCAGAAGTTGTGAATGCCCCAAGACTGGAAGTCTTTAAGAAGATGTTGGATAGCCATTTGTCTGGAACCATATAGGGTTTCCTGCCTAGGCAGGGGGTTGGACTAGAAGACCTCCAAGGTCCCTTCTAACTCTGCTATTGTATTGTATTGACCAAGGAGGTATTCAACCTAGCAATAAGGAGGAATTTTCTACAGCAAAGACAATCAACCAATGGAATAGAATCAGTGGAACAGAAGAAGCCTTCAGAAGTTGTGGGAGTTTCATCAGTGGAGGCTTTCAAGAAGAGACCGGACTGCCATCTGTCAGAAATGGTGTAGGAGAGTCCAACTTAAGGCCCATGGGCCAGATCCGGTCTGCAGGGTGCTTAAACGTGGCTCGTGGGACTGGCCTGGAAATAGCAAAGGAATAAACTGTGGTCCTTTGCTATTTGGTCTGGCAGCTAAAAAGGGGCAGGGGAGGGGGGCTGCGTGCGCCTCTCCCCCCACAGCCTGTTTTCGGCCTGGACGGCCTCCCGCAGCACTCTGCCAGCCAAAATGGGGCACCAGGGGTGCGTTTTGCATCACATTTTGGCTGGCAAAGTGCTGCAGAAGGCCATCCAGGCTGAAAACAGGACACAGGGAGACGGTTTTGTACCACGTTTTGGCCGGCAGGGTCCCATCCCCATCTCTGCCCCACCCACAACCCGTTTGCGGTGGAGAACTACAATGCTGATCCGGCCCTCGAAGAAATCCAGTTTGACACCCCTGGTGTAGGATCCCTTGCTTGGGAGGAGGGGGTTGGACTAGATGACCTAGAAGGTCCCTTCCAACTCTGTTATTCCGTTCTGTTAATTCGGCAGGAGGCTAGAAGTGGGACGGAGGGCTCTTGCGTACTTGGGGGGAGGCAAAGCTTGTGGGGCTGTTGCAAAAACCGGGTGCCAGTTACAGCGTCAGCTTCTATTTCTGAGGATTGCCATCCAGAGGTCGGGAACGTTCCCACGCTGGGGAGTCACCTTAGGAGGACAGGGTGGCGCCCTATAGGCTCGGCGGGAGAGGAGAGGGGGAGGAACGGTTCAGCTTCGAGGCGCCCTGCCCGGAGTCAGGAGCTCCTTCTGGAAGGCGAGAGCTTCTGGAGAGTGGATGGAAGGCTTGGCACGGGGCCACAGGCTGGAGAGAGAGAACGCCCCTGCGCCAAGGCTGGGGGTATTGTTCAGCAAATAATCACAAACAGACCCCAGCGGCCGGAGTTTGTTTTGTTAATTGTCGGAATAAAATACGGCCCGAAGTCTGACGAAGGAAGGCCAAGGAATCGCTCCTCGGATTGGAAAATAAGAAGAATTGGAGGTTTCCTTGGGGGGGGGGAGAGCAAAGCAGGAGGAAGGGGCATTGGGGGTGGGGGAAGGAGACATTCTGGAGTTAGGGGAATAAGGGTTATGTACACTGAGAGCTTATGCGCCAAAGACAAATTCCTTGTGTGTCTAAGCACACTTGGCCATTAAAGAATTCCTATTCTATGAATTCCTATTCATTCCATTCCATGTTCTCTTCTCTTCTCTTCTCTTCTCTTCTCTTCTCTTCTCTTCTCTTCTCTTCTGGTCTACTCTAGTCTAGTCTATATTCTATTCCATTCTATTCCATTCTATTCTATTCTACTCTAGTGTAGTCTATTCTATTCTACCCTATTTTACTCTACTGTACTCTACCCTATTCTACTCTACTCTACTCTAGTGTAGTCTATTCTACTCTACCCTACTCTACTCTAATCTAATCTAGTGTAGTCTGTTTTATTCTATTCTACTCTACCCTATTCTACTCTACCCTCTTCTACTCTTCTCTACTCTAGTGTAGTCTGTTTTATTCTATTCTACTCTACTCTACTCTACTCTACTCTACTCTAGTGTAGTCCATTCTATTCTATTCTATTCTATTCTACTCTACTCTAGTGTAGTCTGTTTTATTCTATTCTACTCTACTCTACCCTATTCTACTCTACTCTACTCTACTCTACCCTCTTCTACTCTTCTCTACTCTACTCTAGTGTAGTCTGTTTTATTCTATTCTACTCTACTCTACTCTCTTCTACTCTTCTCTACTCTACTCTAGTGTAGTCTATTCTATTCTGTTCTACTCTACTCTACCCTATTCCACTCTACTCTAGTGTGATCTATTCTATTCTATTCTAGTCTATTCTACTCTAGTATAGTCTAGTCTTGTCTGTTCTATTTAGGTCTCAGGAGGGCCTGTGTTGTGGAGAGGTTTCCAAATGGTGTGGGAAGGGGTTACAGCTCAAAAGAGCAAATACTAAAGCAGTGCTTCTCAGCTTTGGCAACTTGAAGATGTCCGGACTTCAATTCCCCAGGTGGCTGGGGAATTCTGGGAATTGAAGTCCGGACATCTTCAAGACTTAGACTAACTCTATTGTCACTTTGAATGTACACTAATCGGCATACATTAAAATGAAATTTCATTGCCACCACCTCCAATATACACTCCATAAAACATGACGAAATAAGTAAGCAAATAAATGCAAAATAGCCACATATACATATAGCTACATATATGATATGACACAGACATATTATATGTCAAGTTGCCAACACTAAAGTGTTACTGGGCTATGGTAGGTCATCCTCAACTTACAGCATTTATTTACCAACCGTTTGAACTTACAACAGTACTGAACAATGTGACTTACGACTAGTCCTCACGCTTGTGACCGCTGCAGCATTTCCTTGGTCACCTGATTAATATAGGCAGTCCTCAGCTTATGACCACAACTCTTTTCCTTTCCTTCTATTTTTCTCTTTTTCCTGTCCTTTCCTTTCCTTCTATTTTTCTCCTTTTCCTTTCTTTTTCCTTCTATTTTTTCCCTTTTCCTTTCCTTCTATTTTCCCCTTTTCCTTTCCTTTCCATTTTTCTCCTTTTCCTTTCTTTTTCCTTCTATTTTTCTCCTTTTTCTTTCCTTCTATTTTCCCCTTTTCCTTTCCTTTCCTTCTATTTTTCTCCTTTTTCCTTCTATTTTTCTCCTTTCCTTTCCTTCTATTTTTCTCCTTTTCCTTTCCTTTTCTTCTATTTTTTCCTTTCCCTTCCCCTTTCCTTTCCTATTTTTTTTGCCTTTTTCTTTTCTTTTCTTTTCTTTTCTTTTCTTTTCTTCTTTCTTTGCCTTTTTCTAAGATGTTTTTCAGCCTCCCAACCTTGCCTTACACCTCAAAAACAAAAAAAAACAAAAACCCTGATCATTTCCCATCCGATTCCGATCCAGATCAGCCAAGACCAGCTTGGCGCGCTGCCAATGTCTGAGATTCAAGCATCTTCTCCAACGGCTACAGGTTAAACACGTTTGACCGCCACTTCGGCGACAGCGACAGGTCACGACCCCTACTTCTAAAGTTTTTTTTTAAGCCATTTAAAAAAAACAGGAGAGCTACCCACAGCTGCAAAATCACTCCTTATTCCTTTCCGAGGTCAGAGAACGCGAGTGAAGAGGATGTCGGAAAGACGAACGCTGAAGTCACCCGCTCTGAGTACTATTCCACATGGTGGAGCAAAGAACAGGGTGCGTTTCGAGTCCTGTCTCCCCAAACGGCCATTTTTTCATTTCCCGGTCTAAATATAAAAAATCTTACAAATGTCTTTTCCAGGGCAGAGATCGGTCATTGTGCAAAAGACGGTCATTGCACTTGGTTTGTTTTAATTGAGCAATTCATGGCGAGGACTTACAAAGGCCTTTGCCAACGGTGTCAAAGTACTGTTCCGTGCAATATCAGTTAAACGCGATTTCTTCCTGAGACTTTCGCTCTAATGGAATAATAGAATAACAGAGTTGGAAGGGACCTTGGAGGCCTTCTAGTCCAGCCCTCTGCTTAGGCAGGAAACCCTATACCTTTTCGGACAAACTTCCAGTGTTGGAGCATTCACAACTTCTGGAGACAACTTCTGTTCCACTGGTTAATTGTTCTAACTGTCAAGAAATTTATCCTTACTTCTAGGTTACTTCTCTCCTTGGTTATGTAAATCCTTGGTTGTAAAAACAGAGGCACAGACTCAAAATCAGGTAAAGTATTAGTACAGCTTTCTAAAGCTTTAGACCTGGAATGCATTTGCAGAAATTCTGCTTTCCATCCATCTTTTAGGCACAGGTACCACTGATTATGTTATCTACTTGGGTTATGAAACATCTGCAGAAAAACAGCAAGCTTGCAGATTGCCAAAGACCCCAGAGTCGTCGTCCTCCTCCTCCTCCTCCTCCTCCTCCTCCTCCTCCTCCTCCTCCTCCTCCTCCTCCTCCTCCTCCTCCTCCTCCTCCTCCTCCTCCTCTTCTGTTCCTTTTCCTTCTTTTATCTCTGCAAACCCCATTCCCTTCCAACACTGATGATGTTGCCTAGTTGGGTAATGAAATGTCTGCAGGAAAACCACCAAGTTCAGAGAGTACCAAGGACCCCACTGTCTTCCTCCTCCTCTGCTCCACAAATGCACTCCCTTCAGGCACTGATGACGTTACCTAGCTGGGTAATGAAACATCTAAGAAAACAACCAAACTCATACAATACAAGGACCCCACAGTCATCCTCCTCCTCCTCCCCTCCTCCTTCTCTCCACAAACCACACTCCCTTCTAGGACTGATGATGTTACCTAGTCGGATAACAAGAAGTCTGCAAGAAAACCGCCGAGCTCAGAGAGCACCAAGGATCTTACAATTCAACCCCGGCCTCCAAATATCCTTTAACTATGAGTAACACCAAACTCTCGTCATCCCATTGGTGGTAACTGCATCCGTTGAAAAGCTTGCATTACGTAATAACGGTTCAGCCAGCCTGCAAAGAATGCAATGGAAGATGAGTTAATGTCAGGCTGTGGATCACTGAACCCAATCCAGTTCTCTCTCACACACACCCATTGCCCATGTTAGGAATGTAAGCTAACAGTTGGGTTAGCAATATATAAACCAGGATGGTAGTACTGTTTCTTTAAGTACTGCTGTAATGTGATTGGTTGCTGTTACCTCAAGCAGCCATAAGATGGAGCCAGAATGACTGTTAGCTCTCTGTTTGTTAGATGCTGATCGGTGGATGTATCATGAGTTACTGTGTTTTTGCTACTGTTAGCTGCTTTGTGTGCTAAACTGATTATTTGATACTGGACTGTGTTTGAAGGATGATTCTTTAACTGAGAACATTGATAACTGACTGACTGAACCGTGTGTGACTTGGACTTTAAATTGAACTCTGAATACCTCTATATTTCCACATAGTAAACTACTATTATTTATACTATTCGGTGTCTCTGTATACTGGTTTGTGCGTTTTTTTCCATACCACTCTCATTACGCTTCTCTGCACACTCGCTCTCCTAACGGGGAGCTTACTTACTTAACAGCCCCCCCCCGAAAAAAACGTTCAAGGTACTCGTTTCTCTTCCTTGTTCTGTTTTTCACATACCTGCCAATCAGGGATAGGATTCAGCCGGTTCGCCCCAGTTCGGGCGAACTGGATGTTAATTTTACATCTAGTTCGCCGAACCGGTAGTTACAAGGACCGGCTCTGGATGCCCCCCCCCATTCCGCCTCGCACCTCCCGGGAGTCTCTGCGCGGCCACTCATCATACTAGGTAAGTGCAAGGCCCGCGTGGAGGCTCTGGGAGGGCAAAAAACGTGCCATCCGGAAATGGGCCTGTTTCCGGTCTCTGGAGAGCATCCAGAGTCCAAGGGAGGCCGTTTTTGTCCTCCCGGAGACTCAAGAAAGGCCTCCGGAGCCTTGGGAGGGTGAAAATGCCTCCCCCATCCCCAGCCATTTTGTAGTAAGCCAAGTAGGCCACGCCCACCATGGCCACGCCCACCAGACAGAGAACCAGTTGCTAACATTTTTCAATCCTACCCCTGCTGTCAATCTATCCTTTTCCATCCCATCCTATCTGCGATTCCCCTTGTCTGCCTGGAGTCATGGATGGGACGCCTGTAGGACTGGCTGGCCTTCAAAATGGGGTTTTCTGCCCCAGGACCAGGCAGAAAAGTGGATGATTATTTTTTCTGCTCCACGTTTTTCTTACGGACTTGTAGTGTCCATCAGGGCCAGATTACAAGACCTAGGGGCCAACTGTGGCCTAATACTCTACCTTGCTTCGGAGGTAGAGTTAGTTTTACACCTTTAAAAGGAAAGTGCTGCGGCTTACTGTAAGCCGCTCAGCGCTAGAAGACGCACCTAGCTTTTGGGGAGGAAAACAAGAAAAAAAATATCTGCCTCTGCCTCCCAGCATCCATCCGGTATTCATCTGGCCTGTTCACCACAGCCCGTTTGCCGCCGGCGCCCATTCACTGCAGCCGGTTCACCAACGCCCATTCACCGCCGCTGCCTGTTGGGCACCGCCACCACCACAGCCCGTTCTAGAACAGCTGATTGGCACTGCACCAACCCCTCCCCCCTGCCACAATATTCTCTATATAAGATGCACAGGCATTTCCACCCACTTCTTAGGGAGAGGGGTGCGTCTTATACTCTGAAAAATACGGTAATTTAAAAAAAAAAAAACCTCACCCACAGCTTCCTGGAGTGATGGGCTACTTCTTTCAAAATCTATTTGATTTGGAAGTGTCATTGTATAGGTACAGTTAGTTCTTGACCGACAAGCCACTCGTTTAGTGACCAGTTTAAGCTCTAAGGCACTGAAAAACAAGTGAGTTGCGGCTATTTTTCACACTTATGGCCATTGCAACATCCTCGTGGTTATGTGATCAAAATTTGGGTGCTCCAACATTGGGGGGTTTTCAGGAGAGACTGGACATATAGGGCAGAGATGGTGAACTCCTTTTGGCTTGCCTGGGCAGGGGGGTCGTGTGCGGGCATGCCACACCCATTATGCTATGTGCATGACCCCAGCATGCAAGCACGCGCAACCAGCGCTTCCCCCTCCCATTTTTGGCATGCTTTTTTCACCCTCCCCAGGCTCCAGAGGCTTTCTAGTACCCTGGGGAGGGCGAAAACAGTTTCCCCCACCCCCCTTGAGGCCCTCCGGAGGCTTCAGGAGCTTCCCTGAAGCCTCCAGGGCATAAAAAACTGTTTGGAAATGGAGTTACTTCTGGTTTGTTCGTACGGCAAGTTTTCACGCTCCTGAGCATTCAGGAGGCTCCAGGAGGCTTCCCTGAAGGCTCCGGAGGGTAAAAAATGACCCTACGAGCCAGTGGTGGGTTCCGGATCCTGTTCCAACCGCTATGGTTGGAACGGGCCCAGCGTCACCCACATGGATGTGCATGGCGCGCGCATGCGTCGTACCTGCCTGCGACGCCTCCGCAAGCCTCCGTGACGCTCCAGCTGCTCGGCAGAGTATCGCGCAGGTGCTGTACGCACCATGCGTGTGCGCGGAAGCACCAAAGTCTTAAAGGACAGGTAAGGAGCTCAGGCGGGCGGGTGGGCCCTCTGGAGCATCATAACGGAACGGTACCTGGTGCTCCAGGCAGGCTCCGGTACTCCCGTACTGGGATGTACCGTCTGCAACCCACCACTGCTACGAGCAAAGCAGAGGTCACTTTTGGTTTGCTTGTAGGGCCGGTTTTCGCCATCCGGAGTGTTCATCGGCCTTCAGGAGGGTGAAAAATGGCCTCAAAAGAAGACTGAAGTCAGCTGGCCAGTGGCACATGCATGCTGTAGCTGACAGGGCAACGTCTCATGTGCCCTAACAAATGGCTCTGCATGCCACCTGTGGCATGTGTGCCATAGGTTCGCCATCACAGCTATAGGGTCTCCTGCTTGAGCAGGGGGTCGGACTAGAAGATCTCCAAGGTCCCTTCCTGCTCTATTCTATTCTGTTCTACTCCTTATTCTGTTCCTTATTCTACTTCATTCTACTGTACTCTACTCTGTTTTCTATTCCAGTTCCAATCTATTCTATTCTATTCCATTCCATTCTTCTTTCTCATTCTATTCTATTCTATTCTATCCTATCCTATCCTATCCTATCCTACTCTAATCTTGCAGGCACTTCCAGGGCCCGAGTTCCAGTTCCTCCCAAAGACGGTGGCTCTTTAGGGGAAAACTATTCGCCCGCCCTCCAATATGCTGCATCTCAACTCTGAAACCGAGATATGGAATGGAGTTTTGCAGGATTCCAGATGTGTGTTGAA
Organism: Natrix helvetica; assembly: GCF_964273705.1. Classification (NCBI taxonomy): domain Eukaryota; kingdom Metazoa; phylum Chordata; class Lepidosauria; order Squamata; family Natricidae; genus Natrix; species Natrix helvetica. The sequence continues at coordinate 172,603,720 of NC_138549.1, forward strand.
CAATGTGGCAATAATGTCCGTCCAGGTGTTTGCGGTGGCCTTGGAGGTTTCTTGGGCTTTCCTGAGGAAGTTTCCCTCCCAACCCCTGTCTTGTGTTCGGTCATCTCACTCTCTTGGCTGGCCGCTATTTTGGTGTCTTTCCCCCCCCCCAGTTGTTTTGTTCTTTTCCCTTCTCCATCCCCGCGCTCTTTCCTCTCCTCTTTCCTTCCTTCCGTCCCTTCTTTCCATGCTGTCAGCCTTCCTCCAAGGCCGGATCGGGGAGGAAGGGAGGGGATTTCAGGGTTCAACCAAGAAGAAGGGATGGAGGGCCCAGAAAACCTAAAAAAAAACTCTCCAGATGTGGCTGAGCGTGTTTTTGAACTGAACAGGAGCAGCAGAGAAGGGGAAAGAGAGGAGAGAGAAGATGAGAGGGAGAGGAGGAGGAGGGAAGAGAAGAGAAGAAAAAAGAAGAGAAGAGAGAAAGGGGAGGAAATAGAGAAGAAACTGGAAGGGAAGGAGGGAAGGGACGGAAAGGAGAAAGACGGGAAGGGAAGAGAAGGAAAGGAGGAAGAAGGGAAGGACAGGAGGAAGAAAGGAAGGGAAGGGAAGAAGGAAAAAAGGAAGGAAAGGAGGAAGAAGGAAAAGAACATGCCCATCTTTTTGGAGAGCAAGCCTAGAGGATTTATATAACTTTTCCCCAGGAGGATGGAGGGGAAACCCAGAGTAAGTAGTGTGAATGTCAGGGGGTTGGTTTTCTTGACTTCTTACTATAGCTCTTACCAGCCCGTGTCCTGAAAGGCAAGGGATGCTGGGAGCTGTAGTTAGCAATCAACACCCAGATAAGCAGTGATGGACTCCAGACAAACAATTAAACAGAAAACAATAAAGAAGCTCAGATTTAATATGAGAGTCCCTCGGTGCTCAAGCTGAGGCCCTAGCTTGTTTTTCTTGCAGACGTTTCATTACCCAACTACGTACCATCATCAGTACTAGCTGTAGAATTCTGGGAGTTGAAGTCCACAGGTCTTCAAGGAGAGACAGCCGTACACTAAAAGTAAGGTAAAGGTTCCCCTCACACATACAGTACATGCTAGTTGTTCCCAACTCTAAGGGGCGGTGCGCATCTCCATTTCGAAGCCGAAGAGCCAGCGCTGTCCGAAGACATCTCCATGGTCATGTGGCCGGCATAACTCAATGCCAAAGGCGCACGGAACGCTGTTCCCTTCCCACCAAAGGTGGTTCCTATTTTTCTACTTGCATTTTTACGTGCTTTCGAACTGCTAGGTTGGCAGAAGCTGGGACAAGTCACGGGAGCTCACTCCATTACATGGCACTAGGGATTCGAACCGCCAACCTTTTTGATCGACAAGCTCAGCGTCTTAGCCCACTGGCTCAGAACCGGCAGCGACCTAGAACTTGCCACACCCCTGTACCGGTTCCCGCGCCATTGCTGATGCCGCCGCCATGTTGTTTTCTAGTGTCCACGCGTGCGCAGTTCCCTGCAAATTATTCTGAGCATGTGCAAAGAACAATTTACATTGAACTGTGCACCTGGGTGTGCAAAATAGCGTGCGAGAAGCAAACCAGTAGTAAAACCGGCAGCAACCGGCGCCAATGTGCGTAACACAACCCTTTTCATATCCTTACCCCAAGCACTGAGGGCCTGGGGCGCTTCAGCAACTGCAGGACCATACAGCCACGGACCCACTTCAACAAAAAATTGTTCATTCCTCCGTTATCGCTGAAAAGGGTGAAAAAATTAAACCTGGCTGGCTTCCTGTTCTTTTTTATCTGTAGCTGAACTGACAAAAAATTTAAAAAATCAGCAGGCAAATCTTTTGCCAACACTTCTGTCCTTGCCAGGAAAAACTTCCGCTTCTAAAATAATTCCATGTTGAATCCCAGTTAAAGACGCAGAGGAGAGGAAAAAATGTTGTGTAACTGCCTGGTTCCTTTCGTGAGGTTGCCATGATCCTTCTCAGGGGCTGCTCTTCTGCTCTTAATCCAGAGAGGCACTCTTTCCAGGCCCGAAAGCTGCATTTTAACGTCACAGGAAGTCTTCAATTTACAATAGAATAGAATCAGAGTTGGAAGGGATCCTGGAGGTCTTCTAGTCCAACCCCCTGCCTAGAAAGGAACCCCTACACCACTTCAGACAAATGACTGTCCAATCTCTCCTTAAAAACGTTGAGTGTTGGGAGCATTCACAACTTCTGGAGGCGATTCATTCCACTGATTTATTGTTCCAACTGTCAGGAAATTTCTCATTACTTTTAGATTGCTTCTCTCCTTGATTAGTTTCCATCCATTGCTTCTTGTCCTACCCTCAGGTGCTTTGGAGAATAGCTTGACTCCCTCTTCTTTGGGGCAGCCCCTGAGATCATTCAGTGACCAAAGTTGCAACAGCACTGCAAAAATGTAACCTGTGACCATTTTTCACACTTACGCCCATTGTAGCATCCTTATGGTCACCTAATCAAAATCCAGCCATTTGGCTACTGGTTGATATATATGACGGTCGCATGTGATCCCCTTTTGTGACCTTCTAACCAGCCAAGTCAACGGGGAAGACACATTCACTTAACAACCGTGTTACTAAATTAATAACTGGCTGGGGAATTCTAGGAGTTTGTTTGTTTGTTTTATTGCAGGGGTGTCCAAACTTGGGAACTTTAAGACTTGTGGACTTCAACTCCCAGAATTCCCCAGCCAGCCATGCTGGCTGGGGAATTCTGGGAGTTGAAGTCCACAAGTCTTAAAGTTCCCAAGTTTGGACACCCCTGTTTTATTGGATTTATATGAGTTGAGGTCCGCCTGGCTTAAAGCTGCCAAGGTTGGAGACCCCCTGTCTTAAAGTTGGGTTATTCCATTAAACATGGGGGGTGGGAGGTGGGGAGTGGCCGGAATAAAGACTTATGGGTGATTTTTCATTCTATGGCTTTTAACTCTATTTATAGAGGTCGGGATGCACACAGTTCTGAGTCATTCCCAACTGGAGGACACCTTTAACCCCAGGAGCGTGAAATAAATTTATATGTTCAGAAATGTCCCATTTTCGGATTCAGCAACGAATTAGAGGTAGCCCACTAGTGCCCCCTTGTGGCCAAGAGTGGCTGTGGTGGCGTTACATTTTTTTTTTAATTAGGGATGTTCTACCTGTAATTCAGTTTTTCAAACTTGTCCCAGAGGTGCTTTTTTCAGAAGGCAACTCGTAGGGTCGTTTTTTGCCCTCCAGAGCCTTTAGGGAAGCTTCCTGAAGGTTCTGGAAAGCAGAAAACAGCCCTACAGCCAAACCGGAAGTCCGTTCCTGAAGTTCCGGTTTGCCCGTAGGGCCGTTTTTTTGCGCTCCGGAGGCTTCAAGGAAGCCTCCGGGGGACGAAAAACGGCCTCAAAAGAAGGCCGAAGTCTTATGGCCAGTGCGTACAGGTGCGCTGGAGCTGACAGGGCAACGCCTTGAGTGCCCTAACAAATGGCTCCTTGTGCCACCTGTGGCACGCGTACCATAAGTTCGCCATCACCATTATATGCCAAAACAGTTATAGGCAATCTTTGACTCGTTGCTTAGTCATCGTTCAAAGTTCCCACACAGATCCGGAAAAATGTGCAAATTTACACACCACATTCGGTTTTTGTAAACCAAATGTACAAACCAGGTTGAGTTAAGACGCTCCCATTCCTGTATTCACAGGGTTTTTAACGCAGGTGTGTCAACCCAGACGCGAACCAGCCTGAGGCCATTTTTACGACTTTAGAGTTGCCACAAGAGAAGGGCGGGGGGAGGAGAGATTAGCTGGGGTTTTGTAGTCAAAGCAAAATGTTTCCCTGTGGGAACCAAGGACATCGCAACAGGTGGCGGGGAAGAGGAGGAGTCGAGTAACTAAGCAACCGGACGGCACCTCTATTGGACAATGTGACTGATGATTGGAGGCGGGGGGGGGGGGGAGCTTTCACTTTTTAGTTAGGTGAAAACCTCAGGAACTTTCAGAGTCGGTTTTCACCAGTCGTGCCAGTAAGATGGATCCAAAAAATTGGTTCTTTGGAGGAATCTCGCTGCCTCGGAGTTCTGCTTTCAATGGGTCCATTATTTGGTGTTCCAGTCGCCCAATTATTTTCACTCGGTTGATATGTCCCCTTCATTTTGGGGGTCCTATCAAAACCATCCACACTGGCCCTTTGGGGAGGAATTAAAAACAGAAAACGATCCGGACCAAATTGATTCGGCACCAGACGGGCGTAAAACCTAACCCAGTGATGGCGAATCTGTGGCAGGTGGAGCCATATTTGTTGGCATTCCAGCCGCCAGCTGATTCCCCCCCCCCCTTCGGGAGCGCTGGGAGAGGCTGTTTTCACCCTCCCTGGGCTTCAGGAAAGCCTCCGGAGGCTTGGAAAGGCTAAAAACAGCCCCAACGGCCCAACCGGAAGTTTGGGAACAAACTTCCGCTTGGACCATTGGGCCTGTTTTTCACCCTCCCCAGGCTCCGGAGGCTTTCCTGATGTGGTGGGGGTCGTGCGTGTATACGCAGGGAGGGGTGAAGCGGTGTAAGCACGCACACGCACAAGTTTGGCATGCCGTAAGAAAAAGGTTTGCCTCCACTGCCCTAACCGGACTTGTGTTTCATAGCAACGTGCGAGTGTTTTCATGTACAGCCATTGTGGGTGAATGCGACTTTTTCCCTAAAAAAACAAGGATACCAGGCGAAAACATTCTGATATGTTTTAATACACACACACAAAAAAAAAAGAAATTTCCTGAATGGACAGGGAATTTGATCTGGAAGGGGACTCCAGGAGGGAAGAGATAAACCAGGAATGTCTTTTCTTTCTTTCTTTCTTTTTTTTTAGAAAAAGGAAAAGTTTCAAAACACAAGATCAAAAACTATTGCTATGAGAGGAACAACAACTTTACATAAAGTTTGTTTAGGCCAGGGGTGTCCAAACTTGGGAACTTTAAGACTTGTGGACTTCAACTCCCAGAATTCCCCAGCCAGCAGAGCTGGCTGGGGAATTCTGTGAGTTGAAGTCCACAAGTCTTAAAGTTCCCAAGTTTGGACACCCCTGGTTTAGGCAATGTCTTTATACTACTACGGCAAGGAGGAGCCTGCGATTAAACCCCTTCCCTTCCACCAAAAAGCTTCTCCTTTCATACAGTGTCCGCTCTTTAGGTCTGTCCGCCCGCCCTTTTAGGAAATAAATCGGTTGCTTAAACACATCCCCCCCCCCCCCCACGCACCCTCATTTATTCCTTCCTGCTTTTTGGTATAACTCTTCTACGGATTTGAAAGCACGGTTGTTTAAAATTCCAAAGAGGAAACAAACGAACAAAACTTCCAAAGAGAGAAAAGGGGGGGGGGAGGGGAAGCAGCCCGTGAGAACGGTACCTTATTTCAATTCCGCCCCCCCCCCACCAAAAGCCTTTTGACAAGATGGCCTTGACTTCACCAGCTTCTCCTTGGGGCAGCCTTGCCTGGTTCTCCCTCCACTTTCCCTCCAACCAGAGTTTTGAATGATGTGCCGCTTTCTAACCGGTCTGGGGGTTTCGTGACTTGGTCCTCTTCTCGAAGATAAATGCCTAGCTGAAGATTCCTATAGAAGAATGGGGCACCCAAAAAATGGGGTTTTAAAACCCCTAGTGGGCTTTTTTTTTTCCTGGTAGAAAAATAGATGATGCTCTTTAAATAGCGAGGAGGGGGAGAACAAGAAGAAGAGGGGGAGGAAGAACAGGAAGAGGAGGAGGAGGAGGAAGAGGAAAAAGAAGAGGAGAAGGAAGAAGAGGAGGAGGAGGAAGAAGAGGGGTAGGAAGAAGAGGAGGAGGAGGAGGAGGAAGAGGAAGAAGAGGAGAAGGAAGAAGAGGAGGAAGAAGAAGAGGGGTAGGAAGAAGAGGAGGAGGAAGAGGAGGAAGAGGAAGAAAAAGAGGTAGAAGAAAAGGAGGAGGAAGAAGAAGAGGGAGAGGGGGAGGAAGAGGAAGAAAAAGAGGAGGAAGAAGAGGAGGAGGAGAACAAGAAGAGGAGGAGGAAGAGGAGGAGGAGGAAGTGGAGGAAAAAGAGGAGGAAGAAGAGGAGGAGGAGGAGAACAAGAAGAGGAGGAGGAAGAGGAGGAGGAAGTGGAGGAAAAAGAGGAGGAAGAAGAGGAGGAGGAGAACAAGAAGAGGAAGAGGAGGAGGAGGAAGTGGAGGAAAAAGAGGAGGAGGAGAACAAGAAGGAGAGGAGAAGGAAGAGGAAGAAGAACAGGAGGGGGGAGAAGAGGAAGAGGAGGGGGAGGAAGAAGAGGAGGAGGGGGGAGAAGCAGATGATGAATTTAAGTAGGCAAGCTGAATATTAGAAAACATTCTGGGTCCCTGGGAGGGCCCACCGGCCAGAAGCTTTTCAAAGGAACTTGGAGAAAGCAAACAAACATCTGGGGACCTCAGACAGCAGGGGAAACATCTGCCTGTCAGCTGGGACCGTTGAGTTCCTGCTGTTCGCTCTCAAGAAGGGCGAAGCTGCTATACAAAACATCTCCTAGGCAGTCCGTTGTCCTGGGGACTGGTCAGCTGCCAGGGTGGCACGGCCTGGGGCAAATAGGCTACCCAGCTCTCTCTCTCTCGGTCGATGGTGTGGGCAGGAGGGGAGAGCCAAGAAGGGTCCTTTGATCCTCTTCCTAGAAGGTGTTCTTGATCTTGGCGGCCACCAGCAGCAGGATCTCGCCAATCTTACTCTGCCAATTGCTGATGTCCTTGGAGACCTCGCACCACAGCTCCCCGTGCCGCGGCTCGGCGTTCTCGCAACGCTTCCTCGCCTCTTCCTGCTGTTCCTGTATTGGCATGAAAGAAAGGGGGGGCGGAGCTTGTTTTATCCGTACGGGGTTTAAAAATGTTTGCAATTGTATTTTTATCCTGCCTTTATAAGTTAACTAGTTGATAACCCGGCGTTGCCCAGGAATTTATTTATAGGGGGGAAATGTCTGGACCAAACGTAATTTCTAATGTTGAATTACCAGAGGGAGCCTCATGGTGGAGTACTTTGAAGCTGTTACCATGGCAACTCCACTGCTGTACAGTAGAAGCCATTTTAAGGCACAACAGGCTGTATCTTAACAAAACCTACACCCTGGGAGGTTTTAGGGGTGTCTTATCGCCACAGTATTTGTTTCCAGAGAGTAAGTCATCTGTGTACCAAGTTTGGTTGAAATTGCTTGAGGCGTTCCAGAGTTACAATGGAACACACACACACACACACACACACACACACACAGACACACACACACACACACACGTCAGATAATGTCAGATAATATCAAGGGGGTAAATATATCTAATAGTCCTTCCTCCTCCTAGTTTCCCCACAACAATCACCCTGTGAGGTAAGTTGGGCTATGAGTGAGTGACTGGCTAGTTTACCCACCTGGCTTCCATGCCTAAGGCGGGACTAGAACTCACTGTCACCTGGTGACTGGCCCAAAGTCAGCCAACTAGCTTTCATGCCTATGGTGGGACTAGAACTCCCAGTGTCTTGGTTGATCCCAAAATACTCAGTAACCTTCGTGCCTAAGGTGGGACTAGAACTCACCATCTCCTGGTGATTGGCCCAAAGTCACCTAGCTGGTTTCCATGCCTATAGTGGGACTAGAACTCCCACTGTCCTGGCCAATGACCCCAAATACCCAGTAACCTCCGTGCCTAAGGCGGTACTAGAACTCACCGTTTCCTAGTGATTGGCCCAAAGTCACCTAGCCAGGTCTCCCCGATGAGCAGAGTCTCTCCATAAAGTCCCTGGTTTGAGTTACGCCGCCTTTTCCTTACCTCGGTGCCGTGCTGAAGCTCAAATTTATAAAAGAACGCCCAAGCATCTCCCAGGTCCGAATCGATCTTCACGGTCCGATGGAACCATTCCCGAGCCTTGGTTATTTTACGTTCGCTCCAGAACAACCTGGAAGGAAGGAGAAGACAAGATAAGGAGACCAGGAACATCTTTTCTGGTCAAAACAAGAGTCTGGATGAGGACGACCATTTGACTGGGATTGCTGTAAGGCAAAAGTCTTCAAACTTGGCAACTTTAAGACTTGTGGACTTCAATTCCCAGAATTCTCCAGCCATCTGGAGTTAAAGTTGCCAAGTTTGGGCATCCCTTGCTATAAGGTCTCTTGCAAGGGGCTGGACTCGTCTGTAGAGATCAGTGGTGAAATTCAAAATTTTCCCCGACTGGTTCTGTGGGTGTGGCTTGGGGGGGGCGTGGCTTGGGGGGCAGTCATGTGACTGGGTGAGCTTGACCAACCTTTAAAAAAAAACTTTTTAAAGCATTTTTTTAACTACCAGTTCTCCCAAATGCTACCCGTTTGCCCAAACCAGTAATAAAAAAAATGCTTTAAAAGGTTCCAATGATCGTAGGGCGCAGCCGATTGTCACAGCTGATCGTGTGTGTGATTGTGTGTGAGTCCGCTGTGTAGCTTTTGTGTTAAGTTTTGTGTAAAGCGTGATAGTTGGTTTTTGAGCTCTCTGGGACTCTGTGAAGTTCCTGCTTGTTGCAGGGGTCATTTTTGTGTGAACTCCAGCTGCCTTTTGCATTGTGTGTGAGTCCGTTGTGTAGCTTTTGTGTTGTTTTTGTGTAAAGTGTGATAGCTGGTTTTGGAGCTCTCTGTGAGGTTCCTGCTTGCGGCACCAAGCCATGCCCAGCCAGTCACATGACCACCAAGCCACACCCACCAAGCCACGCCTGCAGAACCGGTAGGGAAAATTTTGGAATTTCACCACCTCTCTCAACACAAAGCCACTGGAAGGTGGACTTCAGTCTCCCTGTCCAGCTGATCTCTGCTGGTCCTCCATTCTGAAATATCCCGTTTAAAAGAAATTCCCCGAGTCAGAGCAGCAGCCTCCGTGCCATGTGTTACAGGGAGCGATTCCGCCTAGCGGGCACGGAGGCTCCATCAACACCCAGGGAGTTCCAGTTCTTGACATTTATTTAAAAGGCTGCTTGGCAGATTATGCTGTTCCAGCCAGCGTCTTTATGGTCTAATAAGCCCGATTGGGGGCAGAGGACACGTCCCTTCAATTGCCTAAAAGGGGTGGGTGGGAAGGGGGGAGGGGAGAAAGCTCTTTGCAAAGTACGTAGGACTTAGAAGCAGGAGGTTGCTGAAAGCTATTTCAAAGGCTTGTGCTTAAGAGAGAAACAGGCAAATCCTCTTTTGTCACTGCGAGAAGAGAATCTTACTTTATTTTCATCTCACCTTTGCTACTTTATGTACCGTATTTACAATACAATACAGTACAATAGTAGAGTTGGAAGGGACCTTGGAGGTCTTCTAGTCCAACCCCCTGCCTAGGCAGGAAACCCTATACCGTTCCAGACAAATGGCTATCCAGCATCTTCTTAAAAACTTCCAGTATTGGAGCATTCACAACTTCTGGAGGCAACTTCTGTTCCACTGATTAATTGTTCTAACTCTCAGGAAGTTTCTCCTTAGTTCTAAGTTGCTTCTCTGCTTGATTAGTTTCCACCCATTGTTTCTTCTACCCTCAGGTGCCTTGGAGAATAGTTTGACTCCCTCTTCTTTGTGGCAACCCCTGAGATATTGGAACAATTTTTCGGACTATAAGACGCACCAAGGTTTTGAAGAGGCCAATTTAAAAAAAAAATGTTTTTGCACTCTGCAAACCTCCCCAAAAACGGCCAATTTTTCGCGAAAAAGGGTCCGGTTTTTCTTTTTTTTTTTCAAAAAAGGGGCATGCATACCCTTTAGGCGGCTTGTAGAATGCCCCTGAGGAGTGGGGGGGAGGAGGGGGAGAGCAAAAAAAGGCATGGATAGCCTTTAGGAGGTTTATGGAGTGCTCCTGAAGGTTGGGGGCAGCGGCAAAATTGAGCAAAAACCGGGCTGTTTTTCACTCATTTCTGCCCCCCCCCAGCCCACAGGACCTCCTGAAGCAGTGTTTCTCAAACTTGGCGACTTTAAGTCCTGTGGACTTCAACTCCCAGAATTCCCCAGCCAGCTATGCTGGCTGGGGGATTCTGGGAGTTGAAGTCCACAGGACTTAAAGTTGCCAAGTTTGAGAAACACTGTCCTAAAGGGTCTGCAGGGCAATTTTGGTGAAGGGGGCGGGGTTTTGGGAGGCAAAAAAGGCCGCATTCAGTGTATAAGACACATCCAGATTTTCAGCCTCTTTTTTGAAGGAAAAAAGGGGCATCGTATACTCCAAAAAATACAGTAAGTAGTTCGAGGCAGCAAACATCCCTAATATTTCTTCCTCCTCCTCTTTTTCTTCACAATAACAATCCTGTGAGGCGGGTGTTCTGACTTAGGCTTCCCGAAACCACAAAGCAGACTCCTTGTTGCGACAAAAACCCCTTTTCATTAATTGACTGTGAATTCTGCTCATTCACATCCAACAAAGCCTTTCAAGGGAGGATTTACGGTCACAGACCTTATCTGGCTTGGAGAGCTGCCAGGCCGATATCTGCAAAACTTGGCAAGGAGTCTTGGAGAGTCACGAACCAATGAAGCGAACTAATGGTCTCCTGCAAACTCCACTCCCCTTTCGCTCCTCTTTTATACCCTATGGGAGGGGCCACTCATCGTCCACCTGTGGCCTTACTCCCAAGTCGGCCCCTGTTCTTTAGCTGTTCCCTTCGTCTGACAGCTCTGCGCATGCGTACACTGGGAACAGGCTCCAGCTGTTCCTCTGCCTCACTGATGTCCGACTCCGAAGGCAGCTGATAACTGGCATATCGTCCTGACCCCCTCTCTGCCTCCGACGCAGAGCCCTCATCAGAGCCTTCCCCAGACTCCACGACTGGCCCAGGTTCCTCCCCAACCTCCTCACTGTCCGAATCTGCTACCAGGTCTGCTGGCCACTGACGGGTCACAACAGTGGGTTGGGTTAGGGTTAGAAAATGACTCTCATCCAGCCGGTTTTCATGCCTAAAGCGGGACTAGAACTCGCTCTCTCCTGGTGATTGGCCCAAAGTGTGGGCGAGGGTTGTCTTAGAGATTCTTTGCTTGGACTATTTGCTGATGGCTCTTTGGCAGTTTCTTGATTGGGGGGTTGCTTACTTGATCGTTGGTCTGAAATTCACCTTGGAGTTGGTCTATACTGATCTGGGTGCTGATTACTGGTGGAGAAGTCCTGAAAACTTTTTTCTCTTTTTTGGACTGGCTGATTGTCTCTTTTGCAAAGTCTGTAGATGTTGTTAATCTCTATGTCTCTGTTGATGGCTGATTTGTCAGAGCGCCAGGCTTCTAAGAAATTCCCTGGCTTTTTTGCACTTGGCCTGGTCTGGGATGGTCATAGGGATACCCTCCGGATATTAGGAATACCTCTGACCTCCGCTCCTTTCGTATAAAGCTCAAGACCCACCTATTCCAAGTAGCTGGCCTGGCTCAACTTTGATCTAACTATATCGCTCCTGACGGGTTTTTATTTGGGTATTTTAATTGCATTCAATTACTTAGGGGTTTCTAAACATTGTATTTTATTGTTTTTATTCATTAGCCGACCTCCTCCTGTACATGTCGTGATATATGTTTTTGTAACATGTATGTCTTGTCTATATATTTATTTCATATGTTTTATTGTACGCCGCCCTGAGTCCTTCGGGAGAGGGTGCGGCTAAGAAATAAATATTTATTATTATTATTATTATTATTATTATTATTATTATTATTATTATTATTATTATTATTATTATTATTATTATTATTATTATTATTATTATTATTATTATTATTATAGGGGACAATCAACCAGCCCAAAACAGAACAAAAAAGGACTCCAGTACCTCTCCATCCAGAATCAGCACAGATTAACTCCAGAGCTCACATCAAACCAACAATCAAGTAAACAACACCCCAGTCAAGGAACAGCCAAAGAGCCATCAACAAACAGCTCAACCAAACTATCTCTAAGACCGCCCTCACCCACACAGACAGGCAAGACACCAGAATATAAACTGACAGCAAACCATACTCCTTACTAGCACTGATGATGTTACCTAGTTGGGTCATGAAACGTCTGCAAGAAAACAAGCAAACTCAGTAAGAGCAACAAGGACCTCACAGTTCTCCTCCACCTTCTCCTCCTCTCCCTTCTAGCACTGATGATGTTACCTAGTTGGATAATGAAACGCCTGCAAAAAAAAAACAAGCTCAGAGAGCACCAAGGACCCCTCATTTCAACGTTGAGCTACAAATATTGTCCTTTATTGTGACATCACCGCTACTTGAGCGATGCCCACTTGGGGGGCTCCTTTCACACCCACCTGTTATGTTGCTCAACTAAGTGGTGCCCATTTATCTACCCGCTGTCACCCGCTTTCGAACTTCTGGATCGGCAGGAGCCGGAGCATGTGACAGGAGCTCACCCCATCATCCAGCTCACAAACGCCGGCCTGCCAATCATCAGACTGACATCCTAACTTAAATCTCTTATGCGTGGACTTCAACTCCCAGAATTCCACTCAGAGAACTCCAGATAAGCATGGATTAACACCAGTGACACAATCAAGTGGAAAACAATAGGCCAATCAAGGAACTATCAAGGGGGAGGGGAATCACATTCCCCCCCAGTACTGATGAAGCAAGCCACTGTATATAAACAGAGAGCCAATCCCACTCCCTTCTAGCACTGATGATGCTACCTAGTTGGGTCAGGAAACGTCTGCAAGGGAAAACCAGCGAGCTCAGAGAGCACCAAGGAGCCCTCATGTCAACCCTGAGCGACAAATATTCTCCTTTATTAATGGCTTTCAGGGCAGGGAGGGAGAAAAGACGCCCAGCCTCTCCGGAATCTTTCCCCAGTCGATCTGGGCTGGGAGGGGATCGGAGAGCACATTGAGTGCCCATTAAAATAATGGGAAAGGACCATGAGTGCTGTTCCGATGTCAGGGATGGTAACGAAGAGGGACTCCCTGGCATGAACCCACGGCATGCTCCGGAATGTTTCACAGCCGAACGGAAAGGACTAAAGGATCCACTCAGGCTTAATTGCAAACAAAAATGAATAAAAATCTGCTTGGGTGTGCTAGAAGCCAGACGCTTGGTTTTTCCAGAGCGCAGCATCGACAAGTCACATGTCCGCATGACCTTTTGGGCATTCAGTGCCGAAAAGGTTCACTATCACTGCCTTATACAATTTCAGACAAGTGGCTATCCAACATCTTCTTAAAGACTTCCAGTGTTGGGGCATTCACAACTTTTGGAGGCAATTTCTGTTCCACTGATTAATTGTTCTGACTGTCAGGAAGTTTCTCCTCAGTTCTAAGTTGCTTCTCTCCTTGATTAGTTTCCACCCATTGCTTCTTGTCCTGCCTTCAGGTGCCTTGGAGAATAGTTTGACTCCCTCTTCTTTGTGGCAACCCTTGAGATATTGGAAGACTGCTATCGTGTCTCCCCTAGTCCTTCTTTCTCCTAAGCTAAACATACCCAGTTCCTGCAACTGTTCTTCATATGTTTTAGTCTCCAGTCCCCTAATCCTCTTTGTTGCTCTTCTCTGCACTCTTTCTAGAGTCTCCACATCTTTTGCCTTTTGTTTCCCCCCCCTTCGGCAAAAAAGATAGAATACATAGGGTTGAAAGCAACCTTGGAGGACTTCTAGTCCAACCCCTTGAAGGGGAAAAAAACCCTTCCCTCCTACTGAAGCTTTCGTGAGCTGCCTTTTAATAAAAGCTGTTACACAACATGGCCTGATTCCTTTTCTCAAAATAATCCACCCCACCTTTTCCTTCCTTCCCTGCAGCATTTCCCCTTCGAAAGGCTGCCTCGTGGGCATTTTTATTTTATTTCATTTTCATCCACAGAAAAGGAAGGAGGATGGGTAGAGTGACCAAGGGCCGTGTGTGTTGTTTTCTCTTTTGTCTTCAAAATAGTAAAACAGCCTTTTTCTTTCTTTTCTTTTCTCTTTCTTTCTTTCTTTCTTTCTTTCTTTCTTTCTTTCTTTCTTTCTTCTTCTTTCTTTCTTTCTTTCGCTCTCTCTCTATCTCCCGCCCCGCAAACTCCCTTCCTTCTGATTCAGTATGGTGAAGAGAGAAAACACTAAATGGTGCTGAAGAACAGCAAAAACTACAAAAAAAAATTAGTGTTAAATTATCCCTTGCTTGCTTTCATCTATTACAGTGTCTCTCAACCTTGACAACTGGAAGATTGATGATACTAAGCTGGCAGGAATAGCCAACATCCTAGAAGAGAGGTTCAAGATCCAGATGGGTCTTGACAGACTTGAACACTGGAACCTATCTAACAAAATGAAATTCAATGTAGAGAAATGAAAAGTCTTACACTTAGGCAAGAAAACCCAAAACCAAATACAGATTGGGTGAAACCAGGCTTAATAGCAGTGACTGTGAGAGGTGTTAAGTAAGTAAGCTCCCCGTTAGGAGAGCGAGTGTGCAGAGAAGCGTAATGAGAGTGGTATGGAAGAACACGCACAAACCAGCATACAGGGACACTGAATAGTATAAAATAGTATGTGGAAATAGAGAGGTATTCAGAGTCCAGTTTACAGTCCAAGTCATACACGGTTCAGTCAGTCAGTTTAGCAAACAAAGCAGCTAACAGTAGCAAAAACACACAGTACCTCACAATACACCGATCAGCGTCTAACAAAACAGAGAACTAACAGTCATTCTGGCTCCCTCTTATGGCTGCTTGAAGTAACAGCAACCAATTACATCTCTCTAGCATTTAAAGTAACAGATACATTTGTTACAATCATGGCTTATATACATTGCCATGCCAAAACTAGGATTACATCCCTAACATGAGACATCTTGGAGTCTTAGTGGACAACCAGCTAAATATGAGCCAGCAGTGTGCAGCGGCAGCCAAAAAAGCCAACAGAATCCCAACTTACATTAACAAAGGGATACAATCAAGACCAAGTGAGGTACTAATACCACTCTATAAAGCCACACCTAGAGTACTGCATCCAGTTTTGGTCACCACATTGTAAAAAAGAGGTTGAGACTCTAGAAAAAGTGCAGAGAAGAGCAACCAGGATGACGAGGGAACTGGAGGCTAAAACATATGAAGAACGGTTGCAGGAACTGGGCCTGGCTAGTCTAGTGAAGAGAAGGACCAGGGGAGACAGGATAGCAGTCTTCCAATATTTGAGGGGCTGCCAGGGAGAGGAGGGGGTTAAACTATTTTCCAAAGCACCTGGAAGGCCAGACAAGGAATAATGGAGAGAAACTGATCAAGGAGAAATTTCCTGACAGTGAGAACAATCAACCCATGGAAAAGAAGTTGCCTTCAGAAGTTGTGGGAGCTTCATCCCTGGAGGCTTTCAAGAAGAGACTGGACTGCCATCTGTCAGAAATGGTGCCTCCTGCCTGGGTGGGGGGGTTGGACTAGATAACCTACAGGGTCCCTTCTAACTCTGTTAAACCTCTTATGCGTGGACTTCAACTCCCAGAATTCCCCAGCCAGCAATTGCTGGCTGGGGAATTCTGGGAGTTGAAGTCCACACACTTTTAAACTGCCAAGGTTGAGAAACACTGGCCTAGCCTCTCAGCCTTTTGCAAATATTCCTTTTGACTCCTTTTTTTAAAAGAGGGATTCTGGACCGTGTGTCCGGAATAATATCTGCTTGAGGGGGTATATTCAGCCTCCTTAAAATAAGCAGGCATGATGACTTACTTGGCCACGGCCAGGAGGACGTGAGGATCGTGTTCGCACTTCTTCAGAGCGTCCACGCTCTTGGTCTTACGTTGAGGTCTGGCTTCTAAAAAGATGGCTTCCGACCAGAGAATTCCTGAAAGGCAGAAGAGGCAGAAAGAAGTCAACACTGACCCAGGAGGGGTCTAGGGGAAATTTGCCGCAGCCGGTTAGCCATGGTCAAGTGAATGGTAATTTGTCAGCCACGGCATCTTTTTACCATCGATACAAGCTATCATTGTAATAGGCAGGCCCCATTGGGGTGCTATGTTGAGAACTACCTGTACTTTTCTTTTAAAATGGAAAAAAGAATTGAGTAGAGTAGAATGGAA
Organism: Natrix helvetica; assembly: GCF_964273705.1. Classification (NCBI taxonomy): domain Eukaryota; kingdom Metazoa; phylum Chordata; class Lepidosauria; order Squamata; family Natricidae; genus Natrix; species Natrix helvetica. The sequence continues at coordinate 172,619,646 of NC_138549.1, forward strand.
TAGAAGTAGAATATAGAATTAGAATAGAAAATAGAAGAGAGTAGAGTATAATGGAATGGAATAGAATAAGGAATAGAATAGAGTATTGTAGAGTATTGTAGAGTAGAGTAGAATAGAATTAGAATAGAAAATATAATAGGTACCAGATACTCCCATATAACACCTCTCCTGCGCGGGCTGCACTGGCTACCTGTGGCTTTTCGGGTGCGTTTCAAGGTATTGACTATCATCTTTAAAGCACTCCATGGCTCAGGACCTAGCTACCTGCGGGATCGCATCCTGCCCCATACATCCCTGCGGCCGATTCGCTCTCACAGGGAGCGACTCCTCCGGGTGCCATCCACTAGGCAGTGCCAGCGGGCGACGCCCAGGAGTAGGGCCTTCTCTGTGATGGGCCCGACCCTCTGGAATGACCTCCCCCCCGACATTAGAATAACGACCGATCTCTGCTCCTTCCGTAAGAAACTTAAGACCCACCTGTTTAATTTAGCTGGCCTGGCCTAACTGTAGCTTTTGTGTCCCTCTAGCCTGTATTTTAAAGTTTAAATGTTTAGGGATAGATTTTATAGGTTGTTTTAATTTTTAACTATAATGTACAGCCTATCATATAATTTGTTTTAATGGGTATTTATAATTATTTAAGTTTGTATATTGTTTTATTGTGGACTGTACACCGCCCCGAGTCCCTTTGGGGAGAGGGGGCGGTCTATAAATTAAATTAAATTAAATTAAATTAAATAATAGAGTAGAGAAGAGTATAACTGAATGGAATGGAATAGAATAAGGAATAGAGTAGAGTAGGGTAGGGTAGAGTGGAGTAGAATAGAATTAGAATATAGAATTAGAATATAGAATATAGAATTAGAAGAGAAAATACAATAGAGTAGAGTATAATGGAAGGGAATGGAATAAGGAATAGGGTATTATAGAGTAGAGTAGAGTAGAATAAGAATATAGAATTAGAATAGAAAATATAATAGAGTAGAGTATAATGGGATGGAATAGAATAAGTAGAGTAGAAAACAGTAGAAGAGAAGAGAATAACAGAATTGGAAGGGACCTTGGAGGTCTTCTAGTCCAACCCCCTGCTTAGGCAGGAAACCCTACACCGCTTCAGACAAATGGTTGTCCAACATCTTCTTAAAAACCTCCAGTGTTGGGGCATTCACATGTTCTGGAGGCAAGTTGTTCCACTGATTCATTGTTCTAACTGTCAGGAAATTTCTCCTAAGTTGCTTCTCTCCTTGATTAGTTTCCACCTATTGCTTCTTGTCCTGCCTTCAGGTGCTTTGGAGAATAGCTTGACTCCCTCTTCTTTGGGGCAGCCCAAGGCACTGTAAGACTGCTATCATGTCTCCCAGAGTCCTTCTTTTCATTAAACTAGACATACTCAGTTCCGGCAACCATTCTTCCTATGTTTCAGTCTCCACTGCTCTTCTCTGCACTCTTTCTAGAGTCTCCACATCTTTTTTACATTGTGGCAACCAAAACTGGATGCAGGATTCCAAGTCTCTCCTTACCAAGGCCTTAGAAAGTGGTGTTAACTCTTTATTGTTAACCAGCTGATAACCTGGCGTTGCCCGGGTATTAATTTATCCTAATCCATACATTTGTCCACAAAAATAATCCCGGACCTAATATAATTTCTAATGTTGGATTTTCCCCCTTACCAGATGGAGCCCCCTTGTGGAGTACCATGAATCCGTTACCATGGCAACTCCACTGCACTGTACAGTAGAAGCCATTTTACAGCAGTACAGTAGAAGCCGTTGTAAGGCACAACAGGCTGTATCTTAACAGAACACACACACCGAGGGGTGCTAGGGGTGTCTTACCCCCCCCAGTATTTGTCTCCAGAGAGTAAGCCATCTGTGTTCCAAGTTTGGGGTTGAGCAAAGTTGCAGAACCAGAATGACGTCTTCCGTACCTGAATTGGGGCACTCCTGCAGCGCTTTGGCCATCAAGGTGTTTGCGATGTTCTTCAGCCCAGCTCTGTACTCCAACCTCACCGATTCCAGCCTACAGAAGGACGAAGCACCAGGTTTTAGCTGGCAAAGATTGAAGAGATACCACCTCCATAGAGTTCCCTTCTGTTTTTTTTTTTGCTTTAGCATTTTATTTTACAGGTAGTCCTCGACTTACAACAGTTCGTTTAGCGACCGTTTGAAGTTATTGCAATTGAAAAAAGTGACATGAGCATTTTTCACACTTACGCCCGTGGCAGCATTCTCCATGGTTCACGCGATCAAAATTTAGACGCTTGGCAGCTGACTCATACTTACGACGGGTTCCTGGGGTCACGCGATCCTCTTTTGCGACCTTCCGTCAAGCAAAGTCCATGAGGAAACCAGATTCAGTTAACAACCGTGTGACTAACTTAACAACTGCAGTGATCTGCTTAACGACTGTGGCAAAAAAGGTCGTGACATGGGACAAATCTCACTTCACAAATGTCTCACTTAGCAACAGAAATGTTGGGCTCAATTGTAGTCATAAGTCGAGAGCTACCTAAGCATTTTATCCAGATTTTATACAAATTGGAAAAATGTGTACGTATGCAGATTGATAGATAGATAGATAGATAGATAGATAGATAGATAGATAGATAGATAGATAGATAGATAGATAGATAGATAGATAGATGATAGATAGATGATAGATTTCCCCCCAAAAAGTAGACAAAACATTAAAAATATGCATTAAAAGGACCAAAGACGAAGACACCTATACATATATTATCCTCCCTGGTTGAATAATGATGAATAATATTGCAGCTACATTAGTTTCTCCCCCTTGCAAAGCAGGCTCACAATTTATCAACTTTTCTATCTAGTTAACAACCAACTAGGCCTATCCTCTATCTACTATAAATGTAATGAGTTTATCAGCTGGAAAGCTGACCGCCCGGGTTCGAGACCTCGAGCTCCATGAGATGGTGTGAGCTCCCATCCTCAGCTCAGCTCCTGCCAACCTAGCAGTTCAGAAGCATGCAAATGCGAGTAGATAAATGGGCATCACTTCCGCGGGAAAGTAACAGCATTCTGTGACATCATGCTGGCCACATGACTGTCTTTGGATAGTGCTGGCTCAATGGCCTTAAAACAGAGATGAGCATTCTTCTTTAGAGTGGGGTCTCCTACATTGGCAACTTTAAGCCTGGAGGACTTCAACTCCCAGAATTCTGGGAGTTGAAGTCCACCCATCTTAAAGGGGTCAAGCTTGAAAAACAGCTTTAGCTTTTGCAAACTGTTTTAAGTCCGCCAGGTTTAAAGTTGCCAAGGTTGGAGACCCCTGCCCTAGAGACAACAACAACCAGCGGAGTAAAAGGGACTCCTTCACAGGTTAAGCAACGTGAAAGTTAAAACTTCAAATCCCTCCGTCAATCATCTATTATTACATTTCAATCAAAGAACGTCTGCCATGGCTTGATTGATAAAGACTTTCCTCCTTACCACAAATCTTGGTTCTTGGGATTCTTCAGACGAGATTTCTCTAGGATGGCTCTGGCCCGGGTGAGCTGACCGACCTTCTCCTCCAGCCTGGACAGCAGGAGCCAAAGGGGGATTGAACCAGGGCATTTTTTCAGCTGTTGGGAAGGAAAGACGGAGGGAAAATGTTGTACAGGTAGTTCTCAACTTACCTGTTGGGGCTGGCCAGCAGAGCTGGCAGCAGACTCGGACAGTGAGGAGGTTGGGGAGGGACATGGGCCAGTCCTGGAGTCTGGGGAAGGCTCTGAGGAGGGCTCTGTGTCAGAGACAGGGAGGGGGCCAGGGCCGTATGCCAATTATCAGCTGCCTTCAGAGTCGGACATCAGTGAGGCAGAAGAACAGCTGGAGCCTGTTCCCAGTGTGCGCATGCGCAGAGCTGCCAGACGAAGCTAAAGAACAGGGGTCGACTTGGGAGTAAGGCCACAGGTGGACAGTGAATGGCCCCTCCCAGAGGGAATAAAAGAGGAGCGAAAGGGGAGTGGAGTTTGGAGGAGACCATTAGTTCGCTTAATTGGTTCGTGAGTCTCCAAGATTCTTGTGTGCCCATGTGCAGAGCTGCCAGATGTTTGTTTGTTTATTTGGCGCCCTTCTCCAAAAGGACTCAGGGCGGCGTACAACATTAAAAAAAAACACATCCCAAAAGTTAAAAAAAATTAAATACATATCGAAAAAACAAACCGAATTTAAAAGACAATACATTTAAAAAATGAGTTAAAATTAACAGGCCAGGCCGGCTTGCTGGAAAAGCCAACTTTTTAGGGCGCGTCGGAAGGACAGGAGGTCGGGGATTATGCGGAGCTCCGGGGGCAGCTCATTCCAGAGGGAAGGCGCTCCCACAGACAAGGCTCTCCCCCTGGGGGTCACCAGCCGACACTGTCTGGCCGATGGCACCCTGAGGAGGCCAACTCTGTGGGATCGTACTGGACGATGGGAGGCTACTGGTGGCAGTAGGTGGTCTCGCAGGTACCCTGGGCCTAAGCCATGGAGCGCTTTAAAGGTCATAATTAATACCTTGAATCGCACCCGGAAAACAACCGGCAACCAGTGCAGGCCGCCTAAAAGGGGTGTAACATGGGAGCACCTAGATACCCCCATGACAACCCGCGCTGATGAAGGGAACAACTAAGAAACAAAGGTTGACTTGGGAGTAAGGCCACAGGTGGACAGTGAACGGCCCCTCCCAGAGGAAATAAAAGAGGAGCAACAGGGGAGTGGAGTTTGCAGGAGGCCATTAATTCATTCCTGCATTCTTGCCAAGTATTGCGGCGTCTGAAAGATATCGGCCTGGCCGCTCTCCAAGCCTGAGAAAGGTCAGGAATTGTGAACTCTCTTGAAAGACTGTGGGAGAGGGAAGACTTGGCTGGAGAGGAATTCGCTGTAAATTAAATAAAAGGGATTTATCGGGACGAGGACTCGGCTTGGTGCTGCTGGGGAAGCCTCAGTCAGAACATTTCCATCATTCGTTTAGTGACAGAAGTTACAAGTGATCGGGGGGGGGGAGTGACTTATGCCCATTTTTCATACGTTGCATGGTCCCCATCGTCATGTGATCAAAATTCAGACGCGGGCTCAGATTTATGATGGTTGCAGTCTCTTGGGATCAAGTGATCAACTTTTGCCACCTTTGGACGAGCAAAGTCATTGAGGAAGCTTAACAATCATATTACTAACTTCATAACTGCAGTGATTCCTCAATGTAGGGGACTGTCTATTATTTCCACTTTCTGGCAAGAAAATAAAACTCGCTTATTGTGGGCAGGGGTTTCACTTAATGACCATGATGTTCTCTCAATGACCACCGTGTTTGCTTTATAACTGCTGCATTCGCTAAAGGACTACCTATGTCTAGTTTAATGAAAAGGAGGACTAGGGGAGACATGATAGCAGTCTTCCAATATCTCAGGGGTTGCCACAAAGAAGAGGAACTCAAACTATTCTCCAAGGCACCTGAGGGTAGAACAAGAAGCAATGGGTGGAAACTAATCAAGGAGAGAAGCAACTTAGAACTGAGGTAAAATTTCCTGACAAGAACAATTAATCAGCTTGCCTCCAGACATTATGAATGCTCCAACACTGGAAGTTTTTAAGAAGATGTTGGACAACAATTTGTCTGAAAAGGTATAGGGTTTCCTGACTGAGCAGGGGGTTGGACTAGAAGACCTCCAAGGTCCCTTCAAACTCTGTTATTCTGTTACAAAACATAGTGATTTTGGGGTGCGCTTTTGCAATTACATTTGTGATTGTGATTTGGCCTGTCAAGCACAGGTTTTGCAAATATTTTCCTTCAAAGAATATAGAATAACAGAGTTGGAAGGGACTTTGGAGGTCTTCTACTCCAAACCCCTATAGGAAAACCTATACCTTTTCACATAAATAGTTGTCCAATCTCTTCTGGAAAGCTTCTAGTGATGAAGCACCCACAACCTCTGGAGGCAAGTTGTTCCACTGATTCTGTCAGGAAATTTCTCCTCAGTTCTAAGTTGCTTCTCTCCTTGATTAGTTTCCACCCATTGCTTCTTGTTCTACCCTCAGGTGCCTTGGAGAATAGCTTGACTCCCTCTTCTTTGTGGCAACCCCTGAGATATTGGAACACTGCTATCATGTCTCCCCTCTTCTTTTCATTAAACTAGACCTACCCAGTTCCTGCAACCGTTCTTCACATGTTTTAGCCTCCAGTCCCCTAATCCTCTTTGTTGCTCTTCTCTGCACTCTTTCTTAGAGTCTCCACATCTTTTCTACATCGTGGAGACCTAAACTGGATGCCGTATTCCAAGTGTGGCCTTACCAAGGCATTATAAAGTGGTATTAACCCTTCACGTGATCTTGATTCTATCCCTCTGTTGATGCAGCCTAGAACTGTGTTGGCTTTGTTTGGCAGCTGCTGCACACGGCTGGCTCCTATTTAAATGGTTGTCCACTAGGACTCCAAGATCCCGCTCACATAGAATTCTATTCTACCCCATACTACCCCATACACAGAGACAAATACGTTTTGAGAGAGCCTGCGGTCTTTTTAGAAAACTAGAGAGTCTTACTCCTTGGTTATAAGCATCCCGGGCTTTTTCAATCAGCTCCTCCTGTTCTTCTATCTGCCCTTTCATCATCCAGAGCTTGGGAAAGTCTTCATAATGCTTCAGGGCCTCCTCGCAGAGTTCCTGCGCTGCGACAATGTTCCCGAGCACCCACTCGAGTTTGACGGACTTCATGAAGACCTGTAAACAAGCAGCAAGGACCTTTGACCCAAATCCAGGAGTACCCCCACCTTCCAAGGCATTTTACGTCCACCCACATGCCCACCAGAGGTTTTCGGGACGACCACTGTGCTGCAGTGTCTACTCAACTACTCTGACTGTAATCTGTGGCGGGCTGCTGGGGGTTCGCAGGGATTCGGGAAGAACCTCTAGCTAAGATTCTGTGCAGTTCGGAGAACCCCCAAATCCCACTCCTGGCTGGCCACGCCCACCCCTCCCCTCCCAGAAGTCCCCACGCGGCCTGTTTTGGATGCAGGTTAAGTGCAGGGCACACACGGAGGCTCGGGGAAGGTGAAAAACGGGCCTACTGGGAGTTTGGGGAGGGTGAAAAACAAGCCTACGGGAAGTTTTGGGGAGGGTGAAAAAGTGGCCTAGGGGAAGTTTGGGGAGGGTGAAAAACGGGTCTACGGGAAGTTTGGGGAGGGTGAAAAAGGGGCCTACGGGAAGTTTGGGGAGGGTGAAAAAGGGGCCTATGGGAAGTTTGGGGAGGGTGAAAAAGGGGCCTACGGGAAGTTTGGGGAGGGTGAAAAAGGGGCCTAGGGGAAGTTTGGGGAGGGTGAAAAAGGGGCCTAGGGGAAGTTTGGGGAGGGTGAAAAAGGGGCCTACGGGAAGTTTGGGGAGGGTGAAAAAGGGGCCTAGGGGAAGTTTGGGGAGGGTGAAAAAGGGGCCTAGGGGAAGTTTGGGGAGGGTGAAAAACGGGTCTAGGGGAAGTTTGGGGAGGGTGAAAAAGGGGCCTACGGGAAGTTTGGGGAGGGTGAAAAAGGGGCCTACGGGAAGTTTGGGGAGGGTGAAAAAGGGGCCTAGGGGAAGTTTGGGGAGGGTGAAAAACGGGCCTAGGGGAAGTTTGGGGAGGGTGAAAAACAAGCCTACGGGAAGTTTGGGGAGGGTGAAAAAGGGGCCTACGGGAAGTTTGGGGAGGGTGAAAAAGGGGCCTACGGGAAGTTTGGGGAGGGTGAAAAAGGGACCTAGGGGAAGTTTGGGGAGGGTGAAAAAGGGGCCTACGGGAAGTTTGGGGAGGGTGAAAAAGGGACCTAGGGGAAGTTTGGGGAGGGTGAAAAAGGGGCCTAGGGGAAGTTTGGGGAGGGTGAAAAAGGGGCCTACGGGAAGTTTGGGGAGGGTGAAAAAGGGGCCTAGGGGAAGTTTGGGGAGGGTGAAAAAGGGGCCTAGGGGAAGTTTGGGGAGGGTGAAAAAGGGGCCTAGGGGAAGTTTGGGGAGGGTGAAAAAGGGGCCTAGGGGAAGTTTGGGGAGGGTGAAAAAGGGGCCTACGGGAAGTTTGGGGAGGGTGAAAAAGGGGCCTAGGGGAAGTTTGGGGAGGGTGAAAAAGGGGCCTAGGGGAAGTTTGGGGAGGGTGAAAAACGGGTCTAGGGGAAGTTTGGGGAGGGTGAAAAAGGGGTCTAGGGGAAGTTTGGGGAGGGTGAAAAAGGGGCCTAGGGGAAGTTTGGGGAGGGTGAAAAACGGGCCTACGGGAAGTTTGGGGAGGGTGAAAAAGGGGCCTAGGGGAAGTTTGGGGAGGGTGAAAAACGGGTCTACGGGAAGTTTGGGGAGGGTGCAAAACGGGTCTACGGGAAGTTTGGGGAGGATGAAAAACGGGCCTACGGGAAGTTTGGGGAGGGTGAAAAAGGGGCCTAGGGGAAGTTTGGGGAGGGTGAAAAAGGGAGGGTGAAAAACGGGTCTACGGGAAGTTTGGAGAGGGTGAAAAAGGGGCCTAGGGGAAGTTTGGGGAGGGTGAAAAAGGGGCCTAGGGGAAGTTTGGGGAGGGTGAAAAAGGGGCCTAGGGGAAGTTTGGGGAGGGTGAAAAAGGGGCCTACTGGGAGTTTGGGGAGCGTGAAAAACAAGCCTACGGGAAGTTTGGGGAGGGTGAAAAACGGGTCTACGGGAAGTTTGGGGAGGGTGAAAAACGGGTCTACAGGAAGTTTGGGGAGGGTGAAAAAGGGGCCTAGGGGAAGTTTGGGGAGGGTGGAAAAGGGGCCTAGGGGAAGTTTGGGGAGGGTGAAAAAGGGGCCTAGGGGAAGTTTGGAGAGGGTGAAAAAGGGGCCTAGGGGAAGTTTGGGGAGGGTGAAAAACAAGCCTACGGGAAGTTTTGGGGAGGGTGAAAAACGGGTCTAGGGGAAGTTTGGGGAGGGTGAAAAAGGGGCCTACGGGAAGTTTGGGGAGGGTGAAAAAGGGGCCTAGGGGAAGTTTGGGGAGGGTGAAAAAGGGGCCTAGGGGAAGTTTGGGGAGGGTGAAAAAGGGGCCTAGGGGAAGTTTGGGGAGGGTGAAAAACGGGTCTAGGGGAAGTTTGGGGAGGGTGAAAAAGGGGCCTAGGGGAAGTTTGGGGAGGGTGAAAAACGGGTCTACTGGAAGTTTGGGGAGGGTGAAAAAGGGGCCTACGGGAAGTTTGGGGAGGGTGAAAAAGGGGCCTAGGGGAAGTTTGGGGAGGGTGAAAAAGGGGCCTAGGGGAAGTTTGGGGAGGGTGAAAAACGGGGCTAGGGGAAGTTTGGGGAGGGTGAAAAAGGGGCCTACGGGAAGTTTGGGGAGGGTGAAAAAGGGGCCTACGGGAAGTTTGGGGAGGGTGAAAAAGGGGCCTAGGGGAAGTTTGGGGAGGGTGAAAAACGGGCCTAGGGGAAGTTTGGGGCGGGTGAAAAACGGGTCTACGGGAAGTTTGGGGAGGGTGAAAAAGGGGCCTACGGGAAGTTTGGGGAGGGTGAAAAAGGGGCCTACGGGAAGTTTGGGGAGGGTGAAAAAGGGGCCTACGGGAAGTTTGGGGAGGGTGAAAAAGGGGCCTAGGGGAAGTTTGGGGAGGGTGAAAAAGGGGCCTACGGGAAGTTTGGGGAGGGTGAAAAACAAGCCTACGGGAAGTTTGGGGAGGGTGAAAAAGGGGCCTAGGGGAAGTTTGGGGAGGGTGAAAAAGGGGCCTAGGGGAAGTTTGGGGAGGGTGAAAAAGGGGCCTAGGGGAAGTTTGGGGAGGGTGAAAAAGGGGCCTAGGGGAAGTTTGGGGAGGGTGAAAAACGGGTCTAGGGGAAGTTTGGGGAGGGTGAAAAAGGGGCCTACGGGAAGTTTGGGGAGGGTGAAAAAGGGGCCTAGGGGAAGTTTGGGGAGGGTGAAAAAGGGGCCTAGGGGAAGTTTGGGGAGGGTGAAAAACGGGCCTACGGGAAGTTTGGGGAGGGTGAAAAAGGGGCCTAGGGGAAGTTTGGGGAGGGTGAAAAACGGGTCTACGGGAAGTTTGGGGAGGGTGAAAAACGGGCCTACGGGAAGTTTGGGGAGGGTGAAAAAGGGGCCTAGGGGAAGTTTGGGGAGGGTGAAAAAGGGAGGGTGAAAAACGGGTCTACGGGAAGTTTGGAGAGAGTGAAAAAGGGGCCTAGGGGAAGTTTGGGGAGGGTGAAAAAGGGGCCTAGGGGAAGTTTGGGGAGGGTGAAAAAGGGGCCTAGGGGAAGTTTGGGGAGGGTGAAAAAGGGGCCTACTGGGAGTTTGGGGAGCGTGAAAAACAAGCCTACGGGAAGTTTGGGGAGGGTGAAAAACGGGTCTACGGGAAGTTTGGGGAGGGTGAAAAACGGGTCTACAGGAAGTTTGGGGAGGGTGAAAAAGGGGCCTAGGGGAAGTTTGGGGAGGGTGAAAAAGGGGCCTAGGGGAAGTTTGGGGAGGGTGAAAAAGGGGCCTAGGGGAAGTTTGGAGAGGGTGAAAAACAAGCCTATGGGAAGTTTTGGGGAGGGTGAAAAACGGGTCTAGGGGAAGTTTGGGGAGGGTGAAAAAGGGGCCTACGGGAAGTTTGGGGAGGGTGAAAAAGGGGCCTAGGGGAAGTTTGGGGAGGGTGAAAAAGGGGCCTAGGGGAAGTTTGGGGAGGGTGAAAAAGGGGCCTAGGGGAAGTTTGGGGAGGGTGAAAAAGGGGCCTAGGGGAAGTTTGGGGAGGGTGAAAAACGGGTCTAGGGGAAGTTTGGGGAGGGTGAAAAAGGGGCCTAGGGGAAGTTTGGGGAGGGTGAAAAACGGGTCTACTGGAAGTTTGGGGAGGGTGAAAAAGGGGCCTAGGGGAAGTTTGGGGAGGGTGAAAAAGGGGCCTAGGGGAAGTTTGGGGAGGGTGAAAAAGGGGCCTAGGGGAAGTTTGGGGAGGGTGAAAAATGGGTCTACGGGAAGTTTGGGGAGGGTGAAAAAGGGGCCTAGGGGAAGTTTGGGGAGGGTGAAAAAGGGGCCTAGGGGAAGTTTGGGGAGGGTGAAAAAGGGGCCTAGGGGAAGTTTGGGGAGGGTGAAAAACCGGTCTAGGGGAAGTTTGGGGAGGGTGAAAAACGGGTCTACAGGAAGTTTGGGGAGAGTGAAAAAGGGGCCTAGGGGAAGTTTGGGGAGGGTGAAAAAGGGGCCTAGGGGAAGTTTGGGGAGGGTGAAAAACGGGTCTAGGGGAAGTTTGGGGAGGGTGAAAAACGGGTCTACGGGAAGTTTGGGGAGGGTGAAAAAGGGGCCTAGGGGAAGTTTGGGGGGGGTGAAAAAGGGGCCTAGGGGAAGTTTGGGGAGGGTGAAAAACGGGTCTACGGGAAGTTTGGGGAGGGTGAAAAAGGGGCCTAGGGGAAGTTTGGGGAGGGTGAAAAAGGGGCCTACTGGGAGTTTGGGGAGGGTGAAAAACAAGCCTACGGGAAGTTTGGGGAGGGTGAAAAACGGGTCTAGGGGAAGTTTGGGGAGGGTGAAAAACGGGTCTACAGGAAGTTTGGGGAGAGTGAAAAAGGGGCCTAGGGGAAGTTTGGGGAGGGTGAAAAAGGGGCCTAGGGGAAGTTTGGGGAGGGTGAAAAAGGGGCCTAGGGGAAGTTTGGGGAGGGTGAAAAACGGGTCTAGGGGAAGTTTGGGGAGGGTGAAAAAGGGGCCTACGGGAAGTTTGGGGAGGGTGAAAAAGGGGCCTAGGGGAAGTTTGGGGAGGGTGAAAAAGGGGCCTAGGGGAAGTTTGGGGAGGGTGAAAAACGGGCCTACGGGAAGTTTGGGGAGGGTGAAAAAGGGGCCTAGGGGAAGTTTGGGGAGGGTGAAAAACGGGTCTACGGGAAGTTTGGGGAGGGTGAAAAACGGGCCTACGGGAAGTTTGGGGAGGGTGAAAAAGGGGCCTAGGGGAAGTTTGGGGAGGGTGAAAAAGGGAGGGTGAAAAACGGGTCTACGGGAAGTTTGGAGAGAGTGAAAAAGGGGCCTAGGGGAAGTTTGGGGAGGGTGAAAAAGGGGCCTAGGGGAAGTTTGGGGAGGGTGAAAAAGGGGCCTAGGGGAAGTTTGGGGAGGGTGAAAAAGGGGCCTACTGGGAGTTTGGGGAGCGTGAAAAACAAGCCTACGGGAAGTTTGGGGAGGGTGAAAAACGGGTCTACGGGAAGTTTGGGGAGGGTGAAAAACGGGTCTACAGGAAGTTTGGGGAGGGTGAAAAAGGGGCCTAGGGGAAGTTTGGGGAGGGTGAAAAAGGGGCCTAGGGGAAGTTTGGGGAGGGTGAAAAAGGGGCCTAGGGGAAGTTTGGAGAGGGTGAAAAACAAGCCTATGGGAAGTTTTGGGGAGGGTGAAAAACGGGTCTAGGGGAAGTTTGGGGAGGGTGAAAAAGGGGCCTACGGGAAGTTTGGGGAGGGTGAAAAAGGGGCCTAGGGGAAGTTTGGGGAGGGTGAAAAAGGGGCCTAGGGGAAGTTTGGGGAGGGTGAAAAAGGGGCCTAGGGGAAGTTTGGGGAGGGTGAAAAAGGGGCCTAGGGGAAGTTTGGGGAGGGTGAAAAACGGGTCTAGGGGAAGTTTGGGGAGGGTGAAAAAGGGGCCTAGGGGAAGTTTGGGGAGGGTGAAAAACGGGTCTACTGGAAGTTTGGGGAGGGTGAAAAAGGGGCCTAGGGGAAGTTTGGGGAGGGTGAAAAAGGGGCCTAGGGGAAGTTTGGGGAGGGTGAAAAAGGGGCCTAGGGGAAGTTTGGGGAGGGTGAAAAATGGGTCTACGGGAAGTTTGGGGAGGGTGAAAAAGGGGCCTAGGGGAAGTTTGGGGAGGGTGAAAAAGGGGCCTAGGGGAAGTTTGGGGAGGGTGAAAAAGGGGCCTAGGGGAAGTTTGGGGAGGGTGAAAAACCGGTCTAGGGGAAGTTTGGGGAGGGTGAAAAACGGGTCTACAGGAAGTTTGGGGAGAGTGAAAAAGGGGCCTAGGGGAAGTTTGGGGAGGGTGAAAAAGGGGCCTAGGGGAAGTTTGGGGAGGGTGAAAAACGGGTCTAGGGGAAGTTTGGGGAGGGTGAAAAACGGGTCTACGGGAAGTTTGGGGAGGGTGAAAAAGGGGCCTAGGGGAAGTTTGGGGGGGGTGAAAAAGGGGCCTAGGGGAAGTTTGGGGAGGGTGAAAAACGGGTCTACGGGAAGTTTGGGGAGGGTGAAAAAGGGGCCTAGGGGAAGTTTGGGGAGGGTGAAAAAGGGGCCTACTGGGAGTTTGGGGAGGGTGAAAAACAAGCCTACGGGAAGTTTGGGGAGGGTGAAAAACGGGTCTAGGGGAAGTTTGGGGAGGGTGAAAAACGGGTCTACAGGAAGTTTGGGGAGAGTGAAAAAGGGGCCTAGGGGAAGTTTGGGGAGGGTGAAAAAGGGGCCTAGGGGAAGTTTGGGGAGGGTGAAAAAGGGGCCTAGGGGAAGTTTGGGGAGGGTGAAAAACGGGTCTACGGGAAGTTTGGGGAGGGTGAAAAAGGGGCCTAGGGGAAGTTTGGGGGGGGTGAAAAAGGGGCCTAGGGGAAGTTTGGGGAGGGTGAAAAAGGGGCCTAGGGGAAGTTTGGGGAGGGTGAAAAAGGGGCCTAGGGGAAGTTTGGGGAGGGTGAAAAACGGGTCTACCAAAAGTTCAGGAAGACCAAAAAAAGGCCCATTTCTGGCCTCTCAAGGGCCTTCAGAGCCTGGGGAAACCCTTTTCACCCTCCCGGAGGCTTGAGAAAAGCTTCTGGACCCCAGGGGGAAAAAGACCCCCCCATGGTGCAGGAAGCCAACTAGGCCACACCCACCATGCCCACGCCCATCCAGCAACCAGGCAGAGAACCCGTTGCTAAAATGTTTGAAGCCCATCCCTGACTGTAATAGCATCGCAGCTTGTTTCAAGTTGCTCCTAAGCTACCCCCGGGCTCTTAGAAAGGAAAAGAAATGGCAAGATTATAAACAACAGATATGGATTTTAGCAATATTAGGGGGGGGGGGGGGGTGTTAGAAAAATTGAACTACCAACTTGTAAAATAACAAATTAATTGTAATTGTTATGGCATGGGAGTTAATTTGCTCTAGTGATTAAGATACCAGACACTTTGAGTTCTAGTCCCGCCTTAGGCATGGAAGCCAACTAGGTGATTTTGGGCCAATCACTAGGTGACTATGAATTCTAGTTCCGCCTTAGGCATGAAAGCCGGCTGGGAGACTTTGGGCCAATCACCAGGTGACTATGAATTCTAGTTCCGCCTTAGGCATGAAAGCCGGCTGGGAGACTTTGGGCCAATCACAAGGTGACTATGAATTCTAGTTCCGCCTTAGGCATGAAAGCCGGCTGGGAGACTTTGGGCCAATCACCAGGTGACTATGAATTCTAGTCCTGCCATAGGCATGAAAGCTGGCTGGGAGACTTTGGCCAATCACCAGGTGTCTATGAATTCTAGTCCCGCCTTAGGCATGAAAACTGGCTGGGTGACTTTAATCCAATCACCAGGAGACTGTGAGTTGTAGTCCCGCCTTAGACATGACAGCACGGCCATTGATAAGAATTCTGGGAGTTGAAGTCCATACTGCTAGAAAAGGCCAAGATTGGCATACACTGAACCAAAGACACGAGCTGAAAACTACAGCTTTATGCGTTAACGATTGAATTCCTTTCAACAGATATGCATTCTACAGGTAGAGTGGACTTACTCTAGCTGTTGGGGCGCTGCTACGGGCCTTGGCCAACAAACGCCTCGCTCGTTCGTATTCGTTGTTTTCGGATTCCAACTTCACGGCAGCCAGCCAAATCTCTTCGCTGTTGGGATTGGCCTGAAAATATCAAGTCACAGAGACAGAATGGAAAAGAGATCAGAAAAATCCCATTTCATCAATTGTATGCATCAGACTGAATCCTCCACTTCTTCTCTTCTCTTATGAGCGGCATTGTGTGCTAAGTATCACGAGAGCCAGTTTGGTCCGGTGGTTAAGGCACCAGATTAGAAAACAGGAGGGCTGAACTGTGGGGTCCTTGGTGCTTAATATATAAATAGATTTAATCACCTTCCTTCATTTATTTTTGTTATTGTTATGATTATTTATTCTTCAATTCGATTCCTAGTCTGGGACTGGTAAAAACTTAACAGTTCGGGTCCTAACCAAGAGTTGTTAAGGTAACATCTTAAGTGTCAGGCCTGCAGCCAATTCCTTTTGGGATCTTTGGCCTGCCACACTAATATTCTATTCTACTATGCTGTTTCATTAGTGGGGAATTGGGAGGAGGAATGTGATGTTGTCAAAATAAAATTCCTTTCTAGAAAGCCAAGGCCATCCTTTGTCTCTACACCTCTGCACCTGACTGGAACGGGATGGGTGGAACTGCCAGCAGGGCAGTGGAAGATTGGACCATGTGATGGGCTTGTGGATGTAGGGGAAAGATCGTGAACTTTCAACTGGATGGGGAAAACCAGGAAGCTCAGATTCAGGTTTTCACAGATGTGCCAACATGGCTCTCTTAATAAATTGGAACTTTGAGCAATACTTTGCCTTGGGACTCTTCATTTAATTTTGGATGTTATTTGGAACCCTGACACTAAGTATATAGACCAGTGATGGCGAACCTATGGCACGCGTGCCACAAGTGGCACACGGAGCCATTTGTCAGGGCATGCGAGGCGCTGCCCTGTCAGCTGGCCAGCGCGCATGCGCGCTCTGGCCAGCTGATTTCACCTTTTTAAAAGCTATTTTTCACCCTCCCCAGTCTCCAGAGGCTTTATAGGAGACTGGGGAGGGCGAAAAGAGCCTCCCCCGCCCCTCCCGGAGGCTTCAGGGACCGTCCAGAGGCTTCCCTGAAGCCTTCGGAACGCTTAAAACCACCCTCCGAGCAAACCGGAAGGACTTCCGGTTTGCTCGGAGGGTGGTTTTAAGCGTTCCGAAGGCTTCAGGGAAGCCTCTGGACGGTCCCTGAAGCCTCCGGAGGGCCTCCGGGGGGGCCAGGGGAGGCTCTTTTCGCCCTCCCCAGGCTCCTATAAAGCCTCTGGAGCCTGGGGAGGGCGAAAAAAGCATGTAAAAATGGCGGGGGGATGCATTGTGCGCGCACACGCACTGGGGGATCACGCATTGCATTATGGGTGCGGCACGCCCGCACACGACCCCCCCCGCACGCTTCCCCCACTTGTGGCACGCGAACCAAAAAAGGTTTGCCATCGCTGATATAGACAGTTCGGGTAGAATGTTGGTTTTTTTGCAAAGTCAGAATATTCAGGTCTAACAAGTTCAGGATTTCCATGTATCTATGCAGCCATTTAGATGGCAAATCTAGGCAGCTTACTAAAAAGCAGACACATCACCCTGCCAACAAAAGTGCGTCTAGTCAAGGCTTATGGTTTTCCCAGTTGCAATGGATGGCGATGAAAGTTGGACCATAAGGAAGGCTGAGCATAAGAAAGAATGGAGGCCTTTGAACTCTGGTGCTGGAGAAGACTCCTGCATTGAGTCCCGTGGACTGCAAGGCCATCCAACCGGTCAGTCCTAGAGGAGATCCACCCTGGCTGCTCTTTAGAAGGCCAGATCCTGAAGAGGAAACTCAAAGACTTTGGCCACCTAATGAGAAGGAAGGACTCCCTGGAGAAGAGCCTAATGCTGGGAACAATGGAGGGCAAGAGAAGAAGGGGACGACAGAGAAGGAGGTGGCTGGATGGAGTAACAGAAGCAGCCGGCGTGAGCTTTAATGGACTCCAGAGGATGGATGACGACAGGAAGGCCTGGAGGAACATTGTCCATCGGGTCGCGATGGGTGGGACACGACTTCGCAACTAACAACAACAGGCAGCCATTATTATTGTTGTTGTTGTTATCTTATGGGGGCCACATTACTAGCTAACCAGAATCACACGTAGCCCACAGATCATGGGTTAGACATGCCTGATCTACATCATATTTTAATCTTCATTAAAAAAAACCCAACAACCTGGAAACTTTTTGAGCAGATGGCCTGTAATGCTTCTAAATAAAATCTAAAATACTATAAGCCAATGTTTCTCCACCTTGGCAACTTGGAAGATGTGTGGACTTCAACTCCCAGAATTCCCCAGCCAGCAATTGCTGGCTGGGTAATTCTAGGAATTGAAGTCCACACATCTTCAGGTTGGCATTACTGACTAACCGTAAAGTGGCCCAACCATCTGCACTGTGCAGAAAAGATGGGTAATCCTGGGGAGTTGAAGTGAGGGGAGCTGAATGTCAACTCGCAAAAGCATTTCTAGTCTGCTCTCGAGTTGCCATGGGCAGCATTCCATGCATATTTTCTTCCAGGGTCGGATCTCAGATTACGAAAGCTGGCTTGTGAGGCGTGGATTTCTACAGCCCACGGGAGTGCCTAGTTGGAGAACGTGATTTATGACGCAGACTGAGAGGAGGGGGGGAAACGGAGTCAAAGGGAGCCGTAAATTACGTGCAGCTGAGTTGAACTCACTCGAGTAGATGCCGATATGCTGCTCCTAATAAATACTTACCATATTTTTCGGACTATAAGACACACCGGAGTATAAGACACACCATGATTTTAATTTTTAAAAAAAGGTTTTTGCACTCTGCAGGCCTCCCAAACCCTCTCTGCATGCCTCGGTTTTTTTTTTGGGGGGGGGGGGAGAGGACATGCAGAGCTTTGGGAGGCTTGTAGAGGGCTCCTGGGGGCTGGGAGGGGGGGTCAAAAACGAGCAAAAACAGTCTGTTTTCCTCTCGCTTTTGCCCTCCCCAGCCCCCAGGAGCACTTTGAAAGTCTCCCAAACCCTCTGCACATCCATTTTGCAAAGGGGGCAGGGTGTTGGGGGGCCAAAACTGCTGTATTCAGTGTATAAGACGCACCCAGATTTTCACCCTTTTTGGGGGGGAGGGGGGGAAGGTGCGTCTTATATTCCAAAAAACGCAGTAGTTTTCCCTTGAAACTTGGCTCAGAGACTCGTGAGTTAATTAGGGTGTCTGCCAGAACCTTAACACACCTCTTTAAGTTGCCAAGACTGAAAAATAGAGCTAGAAATATTTTGCCCCATGTTCTAAAGCGATCACTACAAAAGGGAAGGACCCCAATGGACGCCGCCGTGCGTACTCACCTGGAAGGCCAATGCCAGGATGCTCCTGGCCGCAGGGACGTCTCCGGCCAACCATTTGGATTTGGCCCCCATGAGCCACAAGACTTCAGCCTTGGGGCAGTGAGCCACCGCCCTTTGCAAAAGAGCTTCCAAAGATTCCCTGAAAGTAGACAGCAGCCCAAGGAAATTAGAATGAAAATGTCCGGACATCTAAACCTATGATTTTAAATTTAAAGAGGCAACACGGGTAGTCCCCGACTTACAACAAGTTCATTTAGTGACTGTTCAAAGAGTACAACAGCACTTTAAAAAAATGACTTATGGACTGTGACCTGCCAGCTGGCAGCAGATTCGGACAGTGAGGAGGTTGGGGAGGAAGATGGTCCAATCCTGGAGTCTGGGGAAGGCTCTGATGAGGGCTCTGTGTCGGAGGCAGAGAGGGGGCCAGGGACATCCGACAGTTCTCAGCTGCCTTCGGAGTCAGACAGCAGTGAGGCAGAGGAACAGCTGGAGCCTGTTCCCAGTGTGCACATGCGCAGAGCTGCCAGAAGAAAAGAACAGCTAAGAAATCAGGGTAGACTTGGGAGTAAAGCCACAGGTGGACAGTGAATGGCCCCTCCCATAGGAAATAAAAGAGGAGTGAAAGGGGAGTGGGCTTTTGCAGGAAACAATTTGTTTGTTCAACAAATTCGTTTCAGGAGTGTGAAGATCTGTCCGTGAATCTCAGAGACTCTGTGCGAAGTCTTTCCTTGCACAGCACAGCGTTTGGAAAATATTCACATGGCAGCTTTCCAAGCTAGATAAGGTCATAAATACTCCTTTGAAAGACTGTTTGCCAGGCCTTTGCTGAATGTGAAGAATTCACATTCGTTTAATAAAAGGAGTTTTGTCGGGACCAGGAATCTGCTTCGTGCTTTTTGGAGAAGCCTAGGTCAGAATATTATGACCGTTTTTCATACTTTTGACCGTTGCAACATGTCCACAGTCACATGGTCAAAATTAAGACGCTTGGCAACTGGTTCATATTTATGACGGTTGCAGTGATCCCCTTTTGCGACCTTCTGACAAGGCAAGGCAATGGGGAAGCCCGAATCACTTAACAACTATGTTACTAACGAAAGGACGCGAGAAGGATTAGAGCATGCACAGAGTGTAACCTAATTCAGCTTTTGTTAAATTGCTGGTGAGAGAAGCTCCATTGTAACCTAACATGCCAACTTCACAGATAAAACTTCTAGGCGAATTGCCAAGCTTAGCCCCGTAAAGTACTTACAACTTGAAGTGTGTGTTCAGCATTCCCTAACAAAGCTCTGTCTTATATGCCAGAAAATGTATTTCTTTCCTCTTCTAAAGTCTATTGTTTTTCAGTGCGCGGAGAAAAATCATGAGGTTTGTGTAACATGAAATAATGCTTCTAACACTATGACGATCTGCACACGCTGTGTAAACACTGTAAGAAGTTTGGAAAAAGTTTTTTTTTTTCCGACTGGACGGTGAGACTCGCGTCTGTTTTTTTCTCTCTCTATGCCTGCTCTGTTAAGGTGGGAGACAAAAATGCCATCAAGTCTTTATGCTTTCTGCAGAAAATAAAAACTGATTATCATTGGAATTATTAGATTCCAATTCCATTCCCATTTCAGAGTTTCATTGGAATTATTAGATTCTGAGCTGAATTTAAAAAACTTTACACTAACCTAACACCTGCAGTGATTCACTTACCACCTGTGGCAAGAAAGGTCATAAAATAGGGCAAAGCTCATTTAACAAATATCCCACTTAGCAACAGAAATTTGGGGCTCAATTGTAAGTTGTAAGTCGAGGCCTACCTAAGCATTATATTCAGAAAGTAAAAATACAAATTGGAAAAATAGAAAAAGGAAGATTTTATTTTTCCCAAGAAAAGTAGACAAAACATTTTTAAAAATGTCCATTAAAAAAGACCAAAGTCCAAAACACATATACATATACTAGCAGGATACCCGTGCTGCACTACAAAATTATGTGATCGGGCCTGATAAATTGACACTTTAAGTTTGAAAATTAATGAGTAGTTAGGATCAGCCTTGATACATTGACACTTAAAGCTTGAAAATTAATGTAGAATGGACTCCTTAGCATCAGAGCGTGTTAATATAAGGCAACTGGCAGTTGGAACAGAGTTCTTTTCAGGTGGGGAGGGGGAGTAGAATGTCTAAACTCCCAGCCCGCAGGCCAGATGAGTCACGTGCTGGCCACGCCCACTTCCAATTTAGCAGAGGGGTAGCATCAGAGCATGTTAATATAAGGCAACTGGCAGTTGGAACAGAGTTCTTTTCAGGTGGGGAGGGGGATAGAATGTCTAAACTCCCAGCCCGCAGGCCAAATGAGTAACGTGCTGGCCACGCCCACTTCCAATTTAGCGGATGGGTAGTATCAGTGCATGTTAATATAACACAACTGGCAGTTGGAAAAGAGTTCTTTTCAGGTGGGGAGGGGGAGTAGAACGTCTAACTCCTCAGCATCAGAGCATATTAATAGAATATTGTATACAAAACACTAATGATCGAATGGTCATTTTGAAAAATCCTTTCTTGGCGAGCACCTAGAAGCCAAGAGGAACGTACGTGCCAAATTTCAAGTATGTAGGCTTTACAGTTCTGGAGAGTGTGTGATGAGTGAGTGGTACTTGGTTTTTATATATATATATAGAACATCATCCTCCCTGATTGAATGATGATAATATTGCAGCAATATTAGTTTCTCCCCCTTGCAATGTGTCAACTTTTCTCTCTGCAAGAGAAATTTGGGGCTCAGTTCTATGGCATAAAGATTAGTATAGCCTTGATTTGTCACTGTACAAAATAAATACAACAAAATTGGCTACCTGTGTGCAATTTTTAAAAGGTGCGCCACAGGCATTCATAGGAGGCCTTTTCACATCTAGTGTCAGGCCTGTCGTTATGTTCTTTTTAGGATCTTTGGCCTGCCACACTTTCTTATAATTTTCTATGTGTTTCATTAGTGTAGTAGTTGGGAGGGGGGAATAGAAAGGAGTAGGATTGTGGAATGTATTGTTGTCATTCTTTTATAGAAGCTCAAGGTTATCTTTTGTCTCCGCACCTCGACACCTGACCGGAAGCAGAGGGGTGTAGATGCCAGCGTGGAAGATGATGATTGGAACATGTGATGGATTATGGGATGTGGGGATAAGATCATGAACTTTCAACTGGGTGGAATTCCAAGAAGAAAATCAGTGTTGGAATTCCATAGACGTGCTAACTTGCCTGTACGAATAAATTGGACCTTTAAGGATAACTTTGCCTTGGACAATGATTTATTTCATACATGGTATTTAGAACGCTAACATCTAGAACCTTGTGGGCGATGTCCAAAAAGAGATTGTTTTGGCCATCCAGAAGGGCCAAGAAAGTGACAATGGAGAAAGCTTCAAAGGCCCAACATGGACAGGCCATAATTCGCCAGGAGCATTTTTGTCTTTAAAAACAAAACCAAAAGAAAAACACCCCCGTTCTGCTCCAGTGGAAACAAGTGAAGCGAAAGCCATCGTCGGAACCATTGTCACAACCAGCTTGCTGGAGAAATATTTGTGAAACGGTAAATGGGACGTACCTCGTTCCGTGATTCTTCTCAAAATAAGCTGCTCGTAACCAGACGCTCTTCTTGCTGGGGAAAACTTGCAGGGCGTAAGCGTAAATCGCCCTGGCACACTCCAATGCATTGTGCGCCACACACTGCGGGGGGGGGAGGGAGAACACGGGTCAAGGAAGCTGTTTTTAGTGAGCTCTCTCATAATCTGATCTACAGAGGCAGTCCTTGACTTACAACGGTTCGTTTAGGGACCGTTCGAAGCTCCAACAGCATCGAAACAAGGGACTCGTGACCGTTTTTTTCACGCTTATGACAGCTGCAACATCCCCATGGTCATGTAATGTTACATTCAGATGCTTGACCGCTGGTTCATATTTATTATTGTGGCCCGCCAGCGGCCAGCAGATTCGGACAGTGAGGAGGTTAGGGAGGAACATGGGCCAGTCCTGGAGTCTGGGGAAGGCTCTGATGAGGGCTCTGTGTCGGAGGCAGAGAGGGGGCCAGGGCCCTATGCCAGTTATCAGCTGCCTTCGGAGTCAAACATCAGTGGGGCAGAAGAACAGCTGGAGCCTGTTCCCAGGCAGTGAACTCCTGGCAGTGAGCAGAGCAGCCTGCAATACTGCATTCAAGAGCCACGGTGGCGCAGTGGGGTTAGAGTCCAGTACTGCACTGCCGGCTGCCTGCAATTTGGCAGTTCGAATCTCACAGGCTCAAGATTGACTTAGACTTCCATCCTTCCGAGGTGGGTAAACTGAGGACCCCAGATTGTTGGGGGGGGGGGGGGGTAATAGGCTGACTCTGTAAACCGCTTGGAGAGGGCTCTAAAGTACTGTGAAGCGGTATATAAGTCTAAGTGCTATTGCTATACTGCTATTCTAACCATTGTGGCTTCTGGAAGCAACAAGTAACGTGAGACAGGCTACGGTGTCCCACCTCTTATTCTACCTCTTGGTCCTGTCCTCAGCTTCCCCCACCTGAGGCCCTGTACTTACACTATCAGCATCTTCCATCCAGGTGTGCTTGCGATCTTCCTCTTCGATCCCAATCCCGATCACCGCTCTCATGATAGCTTGGCAGGTGGCCACACTTCCGGCTTTATCGCATTCTTCGGCATCCTGGAAAAATTCATTTCGACGTGGCCTCAGTTTAGTGCAGGGGTGTCCAAACTTAGCAACTTTAAGGCTTGTGGACTTCAACTCCCAGAATTCCCCAGCCAGCAGAGCTGGGGAATTCTGGGAGTTGAAGTCCACAAGTCTTAAAGTTGCCAAGTTTGGACACCCCTGGTTTAGGGCAACAAAGGGGCAATTCCACACAAGCATGCCCTTGTCTCACCCTCCGGAGAGCTTCACTCTGTCCCTAATCTGGCAAGGCCCATAACTGGTTGCTCTGGCCTCTTCCCACTGCATTTTCACCCAAGCAGAGGTGAGAAGCCAAGCATCTTAGAACAGGGCTCTCCGCCCGTGCCAACTTTAAGACTTGTGGACTTCAACTCCCAGAATTCCTCTTGCTGAGTCCAAGTGCTGAAGTCCACAAGTCTTAAGGTCACCAAGGGTGGAGACCCCTGTCCCCTCCTTTAGGGTACTCTAGAACACACCTTCCCCTCAGTCTAGCCCAGGGGTCTCCAACCTTGGCAACTTTAAGACTTGTGGACTTCAACTCCCAGAATTCCTCTTGTTGGCTGAGGAATTCGGGGAATTGAACTGCATAAGCCTTAAAGTCGCCAAGGGTGGAGACCCCTGTCTTATAAGAGTATATGCTTAGTTAAATACCTAAAGAGGTTAAATTACAGTGACTGGACCAAAGTTTATTAAACTGACACATTTAACTGCTCATCCAAGAATCTTATTGGTCAAAACGAAATTTTTGCTTAGGTTTTGAGTCAGAGTTGTTGGAATGTACTACCATATTTTTCAGAGTATAAAATGCACCTTTTTTCCTCAAAAAAGAGGCTGAAAATCTGGGTGCGTCTTATACACTGAGTACAGCGTTTTTTTGCCTCCCGAAACCCCACCCCTTTCATCAAAATGGTTGTGCAGTGCCTTTAGGAGGCTTCCAGAGTGCTCCTAGGGGCTGGGAAATGAGTAAGAAACAGGACTTTTTTTGCTCAATTTTGCCCCCCCCCCCCAGCTCCCAGGAGCACTCTATAAGCCTCCTAAAGGCTATGCATGCAATTTTTTTGACAAAAAATGGGCCCGTTTTTGCAAAAAAATGGGCTGTTTTTTGCTCGTTTTTCTACGCCCCCACCTCCAGAGCACTCTACAAGCCTCCTAAAGGGTATTCATGCCTCAAAAAAATAAAAAGGGCCCATTTTCACGAAAAACAGACCATTTTTGGGAGGTCTGCAGAGTGCAAAAACTTTTTTAAAAAAATTTGCCTCTTCAAAACCTTGGTGCGTCTGAAAAATACAGTAATTCTTGCTAAGCATCTTTCATTTCCAATGGGGGGAAAAACCCGCAGTCGTAATAAATTCTTTCCTCTCTAAAAATTCGCATTAAAGCAATGATCAACACTAACAGATACATGAGCTTCATTAGTTCACGGGGTAGCAGGGATTAAATATTTAACTCTAACTGAAAGAAGCAGGAGGGAAAGAAATCTCTTTTATTGCTTTTTATGTTTTTCATCTGCCTTTCTTGAACATCCAAACCATCTCTCCCATCTATTTCTGTTCGATTCCAGAGCGCCAGCTGTTTCAATCCATAACATCTAAAATATTCATATATTTGAAGAGTTCTTAGTGCTTTCTGAGCTTGGCTGTTTTTTTGAAGGCCTTTCATTACCTGAGCTATGTAATATCATAGTTTGGGTGATGAAAAATCTGTGAGAAAACAGCCAAGCTTGGATGACACTTCAACCCAGAGTTACAAATATTCTGCTTTATTCATACTCATATATTTCTCGTGGCCCAAAGTTCCACAAAAATTGTTATGAAATGCACCCGGACCTGCTAGACATTTTTTTGCAATAGATTTTACACATCTGTTTATGCTATTCCAGATCATATAGTAGCACCCGCGCTGAACACATACAATATTCCATTTTAGGCATGAAAATGCTGGGTGGCTTTGGGCCAATCACCAGGAGACGGTGAGTTCTAGTCCAGCCTTAGGCACAGAAGCCAGCTGGGTGACTTTGGGCCAATCACCAGTAGACAGTGAGCTCTAGTCCCACCTTAGGCACGGAGGCCAGCTTGGTGACTTTGCGCCAGTCCCCCCCCCCTCTCTCTCAGCCCAACCCACCTCACAGGGTTGTTGTGGGGGGAAAACAGGAGGCGGAAGGAGTATTAGGCATCTTCACTTCCTTGAATTAGGTATAAAAATAACAAAGGCAAGAAATGAATACCGTATTTTTTGGAGTATAAGACGTATTTTTCGGACAATAAGAGGCACCGGAGTATAAGAGGCACCAAGGTTTTGAAGAGACAAATTTTAAAAAAAATAGGTAGGTAGAGGGAGGGAGGGAGAGGGAGAGAAAGAAAGAGAGAGAAATACAGTAGGTAGGGAGAGTGAGTTTAGGTAGGTAGGTAGATAGAGACATAGAAAGAGAGAGAGAGAAATACAGTAGATAGGTAGGGAGAGGGAGAGAGAGTAGGGAGATAGATAGAGGGATATATATAGAGAGAAATACAGTAGGTAGGTAGAGAGAGAGTATAGGTAGGTAGGTAGGTAGGTAGGTAGGTAGGTAGGTAGAGGGATAGAGAGAGAAATAGAAAGAGATAGAGAGAAATACAATAGATAGATGGGGGAGAGAGAGATGGTCGGTAGGTAGGGAGAGGGAGAGGGAGAGGGAGAGAGAGAGAGAGAGAGAGAAAGAGAAATATAGTAGGTAGGTAGGGAGAGAGAGGGCAGGTAGGTAGAAGTATAGAGAGAGAAATAAAAAGAGAGAGAGAGAAATACAATAGGTAGGTAGGGGGGGAGAGAGAGAGAGTAGGGAGGGAGGTAGATGTTTCCAGGTGTATTTATCCATGGGCTGGAGAAGGAAATCACTGACAATCTGCAGCACCTAAGACTTTGTTTCTGCTGGCACAGCACTTGATCAATGTAATTCTCAGCAATCACTTAAAGAGCTTTCCAAAAGGGAAAAAAGGAGTTTTCTACACTCTGCAAACCTCCCAAAAATGGCCCGTTTTTCGTGAAAATGGGCCCTCTTTTTTTTGAAAAAAAAAAGGCATGAATAGCCTTGGGGGGGCTTGCAGAGTGCTCCTGCGGGGGGGGGGGGGCAAAAACGAGCAAAAACCAGCCAGTTTTTCGTGAAAACGGGCCCGTTTTTTGTCAAGAAAAATTGCATGTATAGTGTTATGGAGGCTTATAGAATGCTGCTGGGGGCAAAAAACGGCCCGTTTTTTGCTCATTTCTGCCCTCCCCAGCCCCCAGGAGCTCTCTGAAAGCCTCCATAAGGCTATGCACGGCCATGTTGGTGAAGGGGGCAGAGCTTCGAGAGGCAAAAAAAAAAAAAAATGCTGTATTTGGTGTATAAGACGCACCCAGATTTTCAGCCTCTTTTTTTGAGGGGAAAAAAGGTGCGTCTTATACTTCGAAAAATACAGTAATTAAAAATAATGCTCTAAAACCACTTTTCCCAGACTTGGTGCCTTGGAATAATTTGGGGCCCCTCCCTTCAAAAGGCCTGGAAGACACCAGGTTAGAAAAGTCAGGCTTTGAAAGATCGAATAAATCCTCCTTGGCAGGTACCTGGATCCACTGCTCTCGGTTGATTTCCACCCCGTTAGCCCTCAAGGAGGTGATGGCTCGGTCGATGATCTTCTCCACCATTTGAGTGTTCCCGTTGGCCTCCTCAAGCTTGGCAGCTGTAATCCAGATGTGCCGGTCGGTTGGGATGTTCTCGCGGGCTTTGTTTAAGACCTTGCGAGCGTTTTCGTAGGTCTCGAGCCTGGCCAGGGCAAGCCACAGCTGGAACAAAGGAAACGAAAAAGAGTTTGACGTTGAGGGCTACCCAGCGGCCTCGTAGCAAGACTTTGGCTGATTGATACTACAGAAGGCAGGGAGTCCTCGACTTACAACCAGCGGTGGGGGGGTTTCACTTACCGTATTTTTCAGACTGTAAGACGCACCGGTGTATCAGACGCACCAGGATTTCGACGAGGTAAGTAAGGGAGGAAAAAAGGTTTTGCCTTGCCCCAGCCATGCTGTACTCTGCAGAGTGCTGCTGGGGACTGAGGCAGGGCATAAAAGCCTCTGTTTTTGCAAGAAACAGGGTGTTTTTTGCAAAAAATGGGGTGCAGGGGCGGGCTTCATGAGGCCCAAAATGCCTGTATTTGTGTATAAGACGCACCAACATTTCCACGGTCTTTTAGGGGAGGAAAAGGTGCGTCTTATACTTCAAAAAATATGATATTTTTACCACTGGCTCGCCCCCTGCATTCACGCTCACTTCATCTTCCATGCATGCACCCTGACTTCAGCGAATGCGCCTGGCCTCAAAAACGTGGCTAAGTAAGAGGACATAGAGTCGGGGTAAGTGGGCAGGCCCACCCATGATCTGCACTACCGGTTTCCTCAAACCAGTCCGAACCAGCTGAATATCACTCTCTTTGCAACCATTTGTTTAGGGACCTTTTGAAGCTACAAAAAAACTAATGGAAACTAAACAAGGAGAGAAGCAACTTAGAACTGAGGAGAAATTTCCTGACAGTGAGAACAATTAATCAGTGGAACAGAAGTTGCCTCCAGAAGTTGTGAATGCCCCAACACTGGAAGTCTTTAAAAAGATGTTGGATAGCCATTTGTCTGAAACGGTATAGGGTTTCCTGCCTAGGCAGGGGGTTGGACTAGAAGACCTCCAAGGTCCCTTCCAACTCTGCTATTGTATTGTACTATTATTATTACAAGGATACAGGAGAAAAAAAATGACGCAGGTTTTTCACACTGATGATTGTTGCAACAAACTTGTGGCCAAGTGATCCAAAATGCGTCCTTTGTGTCCTGAAGATATCATGGCAGCACAACAGAAGACAACTCACGTTGCCAGTTTCTGGGCAAGATTTGTTTGACTCGTACATATCTTAATCTTATATTTTAAAGTTTTATGTAGTACGGCATGTCTTATTTCAACTGGGATGCATCCGACACAAACAAATTGGGGTCAAACTTTGGACGCACGGCAACTGTCTCATATTTATGACGGTCGCAGTGTCCCTGGGTCATGTGATCACTTTTTGTAACCTTCTGGACAAGCAACATCAATGGGGAAGTTGCTTGACAAGTGTCCAGAGTTTGATCAAATGGGCTGCGATGTTCGTAAGTATGAAAAATGGTCATAAGTCGCTTTTTTCAATGCCACTGTTAACTTTTAGCAGTCACTAAATGGGATAACAGATTAATAGATTAATAGTGTACACAACACACATCTGCCTGCCCTACCCCCCCCCCCGACGCATGTCCGCACGACCCCCACCTTCCCACCGCTCAATTTGGGCCTAGGAGGCCTCCCTGAAGCTTTCTGGAATAAAAAATGGTGCATCCCCCCCACGCTACCCCCCCGTGCATGAGCACGACCCCCCCCCCACGCCCATGAGCATGCGTCTCCCGACTGCAGAGACCTGAAAATCAGCTGGCCGGTGGGAGGTGCTTGCGCATGCGTGGTGCCACTGAGCTGGGGCAACCGGCTCTCTGCCATTGGTTTGCCATCACAGCCCTACACGATCCCAGATCAATGTGTGAAGAGATTCTCAGTCATCCAAGATCATGGTTGTCCCAAAGGTTTTTTCAAGAGCCAACTGGACATCCTGTTTTTTCTCTGAAGACGTTTTGCTTCTCATCCAAGAAGCTCAGAGCTGAAGTAGCTTCACGGATGAGAAGCGAAATGTCTTCAAAGAAAAACCAGAAAGTCCCGTTGCCTCTTGAAAAAGCACTTTTGAGATTGGATTTGGATTTATTGGATTTATGGCTGTCCAGTCTCTTCTTGAAAACCTCCAGTGTTGGGAGCATTCACAATTTCTGGAGGCAAGTCGTTCCACAGGTTAATTGTTCTAATTACAAGGAAATTTCTCCTTTGTTCTAGCTTGAATCTCTCTTTAATGATCGTCCACCCACTCTTTCTCGTCCTGCCCTCTTGGTGCTTTGGAGAATAGTTCGTACCCCTCTGTGTACAAAACCAAACTTGACCACTTACTTCCACACTGGTGGGGCAGCATTCCACAGCCCGGCTCAGCATTATCCTGGCATCCTCAGGTTCTTCTAATTCAACAGCCGCTTTCCATAAGCGGACTGAATTCGGAACATGCTCCAGTGCTAAGAAAGAGAAATGAAAAAAGGGGGGGGGGGATGCAGGACTGAACAATACCCAAGCTGCCAAGTGTAATGCAAGTTGCAAATTTAATGGAGAAACCTTGGAAGCATGCATGTAAGGGATTCACTGTAGAACAGCGGTCACCAACTGGCGGTCCATGGACTACTGGTGAGCTGTAGAAAATTTTGGTGGTCCACAGAAACCTTATTTGCATTTTTTATCTAAATCAGGGGTCCTCAAACTACGGCCCCTGGGCCGGATACGTGCTATGAATGCTTGTGTTGCTGCAGAGTGTCTAATAATAAAAATAAGTCTAATAATTTGAACATTCTATAGCCATTCATAGTTATTAACTTACCTCCTTGAAGCAAACAGCCTGACTAGCACAAGAAAAAAAAAATCTGCCTCAAGGAGCAAACAGCAAGTTTCACTTTCAGTTTAAGAGGCCTCCCGATCATCAGGCTGTAGGGGTTGGTATAGCCTAGCGATGGCGAACCTTTTTTGGCTCGTGTGCCATAAGTGGGGGGAGCGCAGGGGGGTCGTGTGCGGGCGTGCCGCACCCATAATGCAATATGCAACCCCCCAGTGCGCATGCGTGCACTACAGGCGCAACCCCCCCATTTTTGCATGCTTTTTTCGCCCTCCCCAGGCTCCAGAGGCTTTATAGGAGCATGGGGAGGGCAAGAACAGCCTCCCCCGCCCGCCCCGGAAGCCCTCCGGAGGCTTCAGGGACCTTCAGGAGGCTTCGCTGAAGCCTTCGGAGCAGTCAAAACGACCCTCCGACCGGTTTGCTCGGAGGGTCGTTTTAAGCGTTCTGAAGGCTTCAGGGACCTTCAAGAGGCTTCCCTGAAGCCTTCGGAGCGCTCAAAACAACCCTCCGAGCAAACAGGAAGTCCGTTCCAGAACTTCCGGTTTGCCCCGTAGGGCTGGTTTTTTGCGCTCCGGAGGCTTCAGGGAAGCTCATGAAGCCTCCGGAGGGCCTCCGGGGGGGGGGGGGGGGGAGGCTCTTTTCGCCCTCCCCAGGCTCCTATAAAGCCTCTGGAGCCTGGGGTGGGCAAAAAATGGCTTTAAAAAAGGGTGAACTCAGCTGACAGGGCAGCACCGCGTATGCCCTGACAAATGGCTCCGCGTGCCATAGGTTCGGCATCACTGGTATAGTCTATTGTAGCCTCTGCAAGCCCCATTTTCCCCGTTTGCTGGAAGGAGGTAAATTGCTGGGAGGCAGAGGCCAAAGGGTTGGGACCGGTGGATGGGAGGGGCTACATTTAGTATATAAGATGCACCAAAATTTTCACCCTCTTTTAGGGGGGAAAAGGTGTATCATATACTCCGAAAAATACAGTATTTCTCTCTCTGGGCACACTGAGAATATACCTGCTGAACAAAACTCCACATTGGCGACAGAAAGGGCATCTGGCCATTAAAACACTCTGCTAGCGCCATTCAGTTGCCCAGACGCCACCCTGCAGGGGCTTATGGCGTCGTTAAGTGGAAATGATAGAATAGGAATAGAATAGAATAGAATAACAGAGTTGGAAGGGACTTTGGAGGTCTTCTAGTCCAACCCCGTCTAGGCAGGGAACCCTACAGCACTTCAGACAAATGTTACTAATCTCTTCTTAAAAACCTCCAGTGTTGGGGCTTCTGGAGGCAAGTTGTTCCAGTGATTAATTGTTCTCACTGTCAGGAAATTTCTTCTTAGTTCTAAGTTGCTTCTCTCCTTGATTAGTTTCCACCCATTGCTTCTTGTTCTGCCCTCAGGTGCCTTGGAGAATAGTTTGACTCCCTCTTCTTTGTGGCAACCCCTGAGATATTGGAAGACTGCTACCATGTCTCCCCTGGTCCTTCTTTTCATTAAACTAAACATACCCAGTTCCTGCAACCGTTCTTCCTATGTTTTAGTCTCCAGTCCCCTAATCCTCTTTGTTGCTCTTCTCTGCACTCTTCCTAGAATCTCAGCATCTTTTTTACATCGTGGCGACCAAAACTGAATGCAGTATTCCAAGTGTGGCCTTCCCAAGGCCTTATAAAGTGGTATTAACCCTTCACGTGATCTTGATTCTATCCCTCTGTTGATGCAGCCTAGAACTGTGTTGGCTTTTTTGGCAGCTGCTGCACACAGCTGGCTCCTATTTAAATGGTTGCCCACTAGGACTCCAAGATCCCTTTCACAGTTACTACTACTGAGCAAGGTACCACCTATACTGTACCTGTGCATTTCGTTTTTCTTGCCTAAATGTAGAACCTTACTCTTTTCACCATTGAATTTCATTTTATTAGACAACATCAAGAGATTTTTCAGTCATTCAGGTCTACCTGTACACACCTGGCTCTCTGCGTGTTACTGAACTGCATCTCCCATCATATCCCTTCCTACCAGCTATGCTCATCGGAGCTTCTGGCAAATTGCATTTTGCAACTTCCCCTGGCTTTAAAGATCTCAAAATCCATCAAGCGGCGTTTCTCAACCTCGGCCACTTTGAGTGGGCTTCCAACTCCCAGAATTCCCCCGTCCCTCTCCCAGGTAGCAAGCAGGCGCCACCTTCCAAACCAACTGAGGTTCTCCTCGATGGGCCCCGTCTCACCTTTCCGAAGGACTCTCTTCTTGGCTCGGATGTCTGTCTCCAACTCGGCGGCTCTGATGTAAATCCGGACCGACTGGGGGAGGTGACGGACGGCCTGAGCCACCACGGCCTTGGCGGTATCTCCGGGCTGCAAGCGAGCAGCCTCCAGCCAGACGTCTTCGCTCTGGAGAAAGGCAGCAAATAAAGGAAGTCGGTGGCTTATTGGTTAAGGCAGGGGTCAGCAAAGTGCGGCTCTGGAGCCGCATGTGGGTCTTTCAGCCCTCCGCTGTGGCTCCCTGTTGCCAGTCGGCGTCACAATTTTGAGAGGAGCTTCCGGTTTGGAGGAGGGGGAAGCAGGGTGTGCCAAAAGGAGACTCTATGGCAAGGGGCGGATTTTCTGGTCAGCTCCGCAATTGGTGGGGGTTTCGGTTAGGACAGGTAGAGGGAAAAGGACGCCGCGCTAGGAAGAGACTCTCTGGTGGGGGAACCGGACTTCCGGTCGGCTCCAGAATTGAACAGGGGGCTTCCGGTTAGGACCTTTGTGGCTCTTTGAGTGTTTAAGGTTGCCGACCCCTGGGTTAAGAGATCCAAGTCCTTTAAAGCAGGGGTCTCCAACCGTGGCAACTTTAAGAAGTTGTGAATGCCCCAACACTGGAAGTCTTTAAGAAGATGTTGGGTAGCCATTTGTCTGAAACAGTATAGGGTTCCCTGCCTAGGCAGGGGGTTGGACTAGAAGACCTCCAAGGTCCCTTCCAACTCTGCTATTGTATTGTACTGCAAGACTCCTGGACTTCAACTCCCAGAGTTCCTCAGCCAGCAAAGCTTCGCTGGCTGAAGAACTCTGGGAGTTGAAGTCCAGGAGTCTTAAAAGTTGCCACAATTGAGAACCCTTGTTTCAAACGGAGGGCATGGGAGGAACCTGAGAAATACCAGTATCCGGGAGTCCTCGACTTATGACCACAATTGAGCCCCAACTTTCCACTCTTAATCAAGATAGCTGTTAAGTGGCCCATTTTACGACCTTCCTTGCCAAGCTTCTTAAGTGAATTGCTGCAGAGCAGGGGGTTGGACTAGAAGACCTCCAAGGTCCCTTCCAATTCTGTTACGTATTCTATCATTCTGTTATTCAGTTGTTGAGCCAGGAATGCGGTTGTTAAGTGAGTCCGGCTTCCTCACTGACTCTGCTCGTCAGAAGGTCGCAAAGCGTGACCCTGGGACAGTGCAACCCGTCACAAATACGAGTCAGTTGCCAAGGGTCTGAATTTTGATCGTGTGACCGTGAGGAGGCTGCAGCGGCCGTAAGTGTGGGGAAATGGTCGTAAGCTGCTTTTTTCTGGTGCTGTTGTAACTTCGAATGGTCACTCACTAAATGAATGGTCAAGGACTACCTGTGTCTTAAGTATCCAGAAAAGAGATTTGAAGATAGAGGCCTTCAAATTTCTAGGTTCTACCATATCTCAAGACCTAAAATCAGGGCTGGCTGGGGAATTCTGGGAGTTGAAGTCCACAAGTCTTAAAAGTTGCCAAGTTTGGACACCCCTGCCTAAAATGGACACCTAACATCAAAAACGTCATCAAAAAAGCACAACAAAGAATGTTCTTTCTGCACCAATTCAGGAAGCTCAAACTGCCCAGAGAGCTGCTGATTCAGTTCTACAGAGGAAGGATTGAGTCTCTCGCCTGCACCTCCATAACTGTCTGGTTTGGCTCTGCAACCCAACAAGACAGACAGAGATTTCAGAGGACAATTAGAACTGCAGAAAGAACAATGGCTACCAATCCATTGAGGACCTGTATACTGTACGAGTCAAAAAGAGGGCCGTGAAAATATCTACAGACCCCTCGCATCCTGGACATAAATTGTTTCAACTCCTACCCTCAAAACGCGGCTAGAGGGCTCTGCACACCAGAAGAACTAGACACAAGGACAGTTTTTTCCCAAACGCCATCACTCTGCTAAACAAATAATTCCCTCAACACTGTCAAAATATTTACTAAGTCTACATTACCATTACTATTAATCTTCTCATCGTTCCTATCGCCCATCACCTCCCACTTATGACTGTAACTTCATTGCTTGTATCCTTACGATTTATATTGATTGTTTCCTAGTATGATTTGATTGCTTATTTGAACCCTATGACTATCATTAAGTGTTGTACCTTGTGATTCTTGACGAATGTACCTTGTCTTTTTATGTACACTGAGAGCATCGGCACCAAAGACAAATTCCTCGTGTGTCCAATCACACTTGGCCAATGAAGAATTCTTTCTTTCTTTTTCTCTTTCTTTCTTTTTCTTTCTTTCTTTTTCTCTTTCTTTTTCTTTCTTTCTTTCTCTCTCTTTCTTTCCTTCCTTTTTTCCTTCCTTCCTTCTTTCTTCCCTTCCCTTCCTTTCCATCCATCTAAAATTCAACTTCTGCAAAACAGCCCTCACCTTGGGACACATTTCGGTTCCTTTCATGATGAGATTTCGAGCCACCTGCAGCTTCCCGGTCACCTCTTCCAAGCGAGCCGAAGCGATCCAGGCTGGCGGGTGATGTGGGTTAGTCTCCCGCACGGATTTCAGAAGTAAGCGTGCTTTCTTGATGTCGCTAAGAAGAGGGGAAAAAAACCTATGAGGCCAAAGCTTCATGCCCTGCAGTGCCAGACCTGCTTATACCAAAACGTGTTGCAGGAATGCAAAGAAGAGTCTTTCCCTATAACTTATTTTCATGCACAATCTCAACAGGAGAAGGGGTCGGGTTTGAAATGGGGAGTCCTTGGTGCTCTCTTTTGAGCTTGGTTGTTTCCTTGTAGATGTTTCACTGCCCAACTAGGTAACCTCATCAGTGCTAGAAGGAAGTGGGATTTATGGAGTGGAAAAGAGGAGTGGGGAGGAGGAGGAAGAGGACTGTAGGATCCTTGGTGCTTTCTAAGCTTGGTGGTTTTCTTGTAGACGTTCCATTGCCCAATTAGGTAACCTCATCCATACTAGAAGGAAGTGGGATTTATGGAGTGGAGAAAAGGAAGGGGGGGAGGAGGAAGAGGACTGTAGGATCCTTGGTGCTTTCTGAGCTTGGTTGTTTTCTTGTAGACGTTCCATTGCCCAACTAGGTAACCTTATCAGTGCTAGAAGGAAGTGGGGTTTATGAAGTGGAGAAGAGAAAGGGGGAGGAGAGGAGGAGGAGAATTGGGGGGGCAGGAGGAGGACTGGGCTCCTTGTTGCTCTCTTGAGCTTGGTTCTTTTCTTGTAGACTTTCATTACCCAAACTAGGCAACATCATCAGTGCTAGAAGGGACTGGGGTTTTCAGAAAGGAAGGAAGAGGAAGGAAGGGAAGAGGAGATCTGTGGGGTCCCTGCTACTCTCTGGGGTTGGTTGTTTCCTTGTAAATTGCCCAACTAGGTAACCTCATCAGTGGGATTTGTGGTGGAGTGGAGAGGTGGAGGAGAAGGAGAACTGTGAAGTCCTTGTTCTCTCTGAGCTTGGTTGTCCTCTTATAGATGTTTCATTGCCCAACTAGGTAACCTCATCAGTACTAGAAGGGAGTGGGGCTTGTGGAGTGGGGCAGAGGAGGAGGAGTGGGGTGCTTGGTGCTCTCTGAACTTTTCCTGCAAAGATTTCACTACCCAACTAGGTAACATCATCAGCGCTAATAATATCACCTAGTTGGGTAATAAAACACCCACAAGAGAACCCAGTTCGGACATCACCAGGATTCCCACATTCCCTCCTCCACAATCACCTTTCTGACTTCGGACCCAAAGTGTTGCACAGCCTCACTCTACCCACATTTTGGCCAAAATTATCACACTGATCTTCCACTAAAATCAGACCTACGTGCAGGGACAGCGAAGACCCTGACAAAGGTCACCTTAGGATAGGTTCCTATACATTCATGCAGCCCTTTTCAACACTGGTTCAGAATGCGGCCGCGCGGACAATTGTGGGAGCCACTAGATACTCCCACATAACACCTTTGCTGAGCAGGCTGCACTGGCTACCTGTGGCTTTTCGGGTGCGTTTCAAGGTGTTATCATCTTTAAAGCGCTCCATGGCTCAGGACCTAGTTACTTGCAGGATCGTATCCTGCCCCATACATCCCTTCGGCCGATTCGCTCTCACAGAGAGGGACTCCTCCGGGTGCCGTCCACTAGGCAATGCCAGCGGGCGACGCCCAAAAGTAGGGCCTTCTCTGTGATGGGCCTGACCCTCTGGAATGACCTCCCCCCAGATATCAGGACTACCACCAACCTCCGCTCCTTCCGTAAGAAGCTAAAAACCCACCTGTTCAATTTAGCCGGCCTGGCCTAATTCCCAATTTTAGTCCCTCAAGCCTGCATTTTTAAGTTTTTTAGGGGTATGCTTTTTAGTTGCTTTTAATTTTTACTTTTCTGTACAGCTGTATTAGGTTTAATTCGTTTTTAAGGGTATAGGATATTTATCTTTTGTATTCGTTTAAATGAGACACCTGTACACCGCTCCGAGTCCCTTCGGGGAGAGGGGGCGGTCTATAAATCCTGAAAAATAAATAAAATAAATAAATAAACACAGAATTTTGTATTCTTACCATATTTTTCGGAGTATAAGACGCACCCTTTTCCCTCAAAAAAGAGAGTGAAGATCTGGGTGCGTCTTATACACTGAATGCAGCATTTTTGGCCTCCCGAAACCCCGTCCCCTTCACCAAAATGGCCATGCAGAGCCTTTAGGAGGCTTCCAGAGTGGTCCTGAGGGCTGGGGAGGGCAGAAATGAGCGAAAAACGGGCCGGTTTTTGCTCGTTTTGGGGGGTCCCACCCCCCCAGGAGCACTCTATTCACGCCGGTTTTTTTGGAAAAAAAAACTGGGCCCTTTTTCGTGAAAAACGGGCCGTGTTTGGGAGGTCTGCAGAGCGCAAAAACTTTTTTTTTTAAATTGCCTCTTCAAAATCTTGGTGCATCTTATATTCCGATGTGTCTTATACTCCGAAAAATACAGTATTACGCAACACAACACCCATGCCCTTACTTGATGTCTCCACCATGTGTGGGAATCATGGAATTTAAATCCGTCAGGTAGCCTTTGGGGTCCACCACTGTCTGGCCGCTCACCGAATCGGATACCTGTGAATTAACCCAAGCCTTGTTAAGATGAGAGAATAAGAAAACCAAGGTAAAAAGCTAATGACTGCAGACATTTTCCCATAAAGTAGGGGTGTCCAAAGTTGAGAACTTTAAGACTTGTGGACTTCAATTCCCAGAATTCCCCAGCCAGCATGGCTGGCTGGGGAATTCTGGGAGTTGAAGTCCACAAGTCTTAAAGTTCTCAAGTTTGGAAACCCCTGCCATAAAGCATTTAAAGGGTTAACAATGTTATGCCCATCACTGAGGACAAGTTAGTCCTCGACTTACAACAGTTCATTTAGTCCAAACCTGCAAACCTGGCACTGAAAATAGGGACGGATGACATTTTTCACATTTACGACCGTTGCAGCATCCCCGTGGCCACGCAATTTACATCTGGGTGCTTGGCAACCGACTCACACTTACGACGGTTGCAGGGGTTCAGGCGTCACATTTTTGCTTCTGACAAGCAAAACCAGTTTCACTTAACAACCCGTGTTACCGATTTAACAACGGCAGTGATTCGCTTAACGGCTGCGGCCAGGTAAGTTATAAAACGGGGCAAAACTCTCTTAACAGATTTCTCACCACCACATATATTTCGGGCTCAATTGTGGTCGTAAGTTGAGGACTACCTGTAACCCTTTCCAAATATCATTATCTTTGGAAAAGCTCATCCCCATACATTGATTTATTTAACGTGCAACAATAATAATAAGCAACATCGCTACAGGCAGTCCTTGATTTACGACGGTAACTGAGACCCCAATGGTGGCTGTCAATCCTGACATTCATTGAGAAGGGGGTTACTGGGACCACACCTGATTTTACGACCATTGTCACGCTGGTCATAAAATAAATTCCTTTGCGTAAAACGAACCCACTGTTCTCTAAGGCCAGGGGTGTCCAAACTTGGCAACTTTAAGACTTGTGGACTTCAACCCCCAGAATTCAACTTTAAGACTTGTGGACTTCAACCCCCAGAATTCAACTTTAAGACTTGTGGACTTCAACCCCCAGAATTCAACTTTAAGACTTGTGGACTTCAACTCCCAGAATTCAACTTTAAGACTTGTGGACTTCAACCCCCAGAATTCAACTTTAAGACTTGTGGACTTCAACTCCCAGAATTCAACTTTAAGACTTGTGGACTTCAACTCCCAGAATTCTGGGAGTTGAAGTCCACAAGTCTTAAAGTTGCCAAGTTTGGACACCCCTGTCTAAGGCCATTGTTTCCAGAAAACCAGACGTTAAATGAGGAAACAAGCCCCCACCTGACGTTCTGCTTAATGACTGCACAGGATTCCTCCACAACCACAACCTCAAGTGCCATTGTACACTGAAGATCGCATTTAATTTCGTTGCGCAAGGTGCCATGGCAATAAAGGAAAGTAAACTTAACAAATCGGTTTCCAACAAAGAGGCTGGAAATCGTGATCAGGTGCCCACAGGACGTTGCAAACGTCACAAAGGCGGGCCGGTTGACAAGCCCCCCCCCTTCCCCAAAAAAATGATGTCACATGACCGCAGGGAGAAGGGGTGACGGCAGCTAAGGGAACTTCACATTCAGGTTGCAAGTAGCCTTTTCAGGGTTCAGCGTTAACTTTCAAAGATCACTTAATCCTCCCCCCGCACCGTGCCCCCTGGGCATACACGTGTGACACCCCCCATGCCGCTGCGCACGGTTTCCTTGGAGCCTGGGGAGGGTGAAAAGGGCCCACCCCCACCCCCCAAGGCCCTCCAGAGGCCGAAAACTGCCAAGTTTTCCAACTTCCAGTGGGCCGTTTTTCACCCTCCCCAGGCTCCAGAGGCTTTCTAGGAGCCTGGGGAGGGCGAAAAACGGCCCAACATGCAAACCGGAAGTTCGGGGGACGAACTTCCGGGTTGCCCGTTGGGCCGTTTTTTAGGGAAGCCTCCAGGTGGGCAAAAAATGGCTGAAAATCAAGGCTGAAAATTATCTGGCCAGCGCCTGCACTGGGACTGACAGGGTGTGCCATCAGAAACGCCTCGAGTGCCATAGGTTCACCATCACGGAGTTAGAGAATGATCGTAAGTCGAGGACTACCTGTATTTCTCACGCCCCCCCCCTTTCATGTCTTTACCTGGCTGAGACGCATATCCATCAAGGTGTTCCTAGCTTGTCCAATCTTCCTCAT
Source organism: Natrix helvetica (assembly GCF_964273705.1). Taxonomy (NCBI): domain Eukaryota; kingdom Metazoa; phylum Chordata; class Lepidosauria; order Squamata; family Natricidae; genus Natrix; species Natrix helvetica. Next base: position 172,658,210 of record NC_138549.1, read on the forward strand.
GTCCAGCTCCCCTGTGCCAGGAGTCATCAGTCCCGGGGTCATTCCACCTGGATAAGGGGTGTTTAAGCCCCCTGGGTAAGGGGTATTCAGACCACCGAATTGCTGCAAGATAAACAGGGGGGGGAGGGGGAGGAAGAGAGAGCATTAAGGAATTTCAAATAGTATCAATAAAAAGAAGCAGTTGCGGTGCGGAATCAACCGGTCAGTCAATCAATCGCCTATGGGGATTTAGTTTAGTTATGTTTATTGTCATTGCACCTTGTACAACGAAATTAAATGTGATCTTCATTGTACAATGACAGCTTTTGCCGCTGGACGGTCCATATGGACCTAAACCATCCCGCAGAGATGGTGATTGGGAAGAATATGTCTTGCTGATCTCAGGGACCCTGCAAAGTCCCTGATTGATCCAAGAGAAGTTCTTCTAGCCGGCTACAAAATTGCAGCCACAAGCTGATGAAGTTGGGACAGCTCCCGAACGGAAGGAAACAGAAAGAGAAAGTGTGTACAGCTGGTGAGGAAATTTTACAGTTCTTTTAAAAAAACTTAAAGCTAAATTAAATTTGAGAACGGAAGAAATAAGCGGTGAAACTAAGCTACATTGGATTGCATTGGACAGTGTGTCATCTTTCTTTTTAAATGCTATTTTATGGATGGAATTTGCACAAAGCTTTTTAAAGTGAACGACCTCTCTTAAATCTTTTGTTGAAAATTCAGCCGATCTCTCGATTATTCCTGGTTCTCTCCAGGATTTGCCTGGAAGAGGATCGCTTGCTGGTCAGAATTATTCCTGCCATCAATGTGGGCCCACACTGGGCTAGAATTGTAAAAATTTATGTTTTTATTAAAGTTTTGAATCTTTTAAAAATTAGAGCTGCACAGTGTCCTGATGCTCGCCTCACACTCGGGAGGCTGAGAGTTCAATCCTAGACAGCGACAGACGTTTCTCTATCAGGGTGCAAAGAGAAAATATCTGCTGTGAACTCCGCCTAGGCGTCAGGAAGGGCAGCCGGCAGGGAAATGCTCAGCTCCGTTCCGTCGCCCCGACTCTACCCTGATAAAAGAGATTAGAGTGTCACAAAACAAAACAAAAAACATTTAAAATTTAAATTAATAATTTAATTTTTCCCTTAATAATTTCCTGGCACAAGACGGGCTTCCCTCTGTTTTTGCACACGGAATATGCATCGATCGGAAGTCCCTTGCCAAGACATTCTTTCAGAAAACCCATTGAATCCAGGAAAATCTCACCGTCTGCCGAGGATCCACCGATGTGTGATTCTCTCCCGATTGCAAGTGCTTCGCAAAGAAACTGTCCGGAACAGGCGTCAGTTTTTCATAACGTGGATTCCTCTGGCGCTTGTTCCTGGCATCGCCCACTTCGGGGATACTTAGCCATTCTTCTTCGGTAACTTCAGCCAGTTTTCTCTATCAAAAACAACCATCACAACCTGTAATCGAAATCGCTACACGGCATTTAAATTGTCCCCTTCCTTCCCTTTTCCCATCTTTGACTTTTAGCTTGCAAATTCTGGACTTTTTTTACCCCTCCTGACAAGCAAATGTGAGGTTTCTGGATCGATCGATCTTTACGTATTTATTTCTGGAATCAAATGCCTATTGCTGTCTCTCCTTACTTTCAGATCCGAGAACTGCTGCTGAATTTTTGGTCGTTCCATTCGGTACTTTTCAATCTCCTCTTTCTCACGCTGTTCTCTAGAAAATAAAAAGCACAGCCAATACTTCAGCCAATCGCACATTTATCCCGGTTATCTTTGAAGTATTTATTGTATTTTCCGGACGATAGGATGCGCCGGTGTATAAGACGCACAAAGATTTCGAAGAGGTAAGCAAGAAAAAAAAGTTTTTATCCTCCCCAGTCCCCAGGAGCACTCTGCAGGCTTCAGCAGGGCTAGGGGAATGCAAAAATGTCCCCGTTTTTGCAAAAAACAGGTGGAAAATGGACCATTTTCCACAAAAATGGAGGCATTTTTGCCTTCTCCCAGCCCTGCTAAAGCCTGCAGAATGGGAGTTGGGAAAGCCAAAAAGCCTCAATTTTTGTGAAAAAAATGGCCTATTTTTCGCCTGTTTTGTGCAAAAACGGAGGCATTTTTGCCTTCCCCCAGCCCTGCTAAAGCCTGCAGAGTACTACTGGGGGAAGGCAAAAAGGCCTGTTTTTGGCAAAAAATGGGATGCAGGGGTGGGGCTTCGGGAGGCAAAAAAATGGCTATATTCGGTGTATAAGACGCACCAACATTTCCATGCTCTTTTAGAGGGGAAAAAGGTGCGTCTTATACTCTGAAAAATACGGTAATATTTGAGATACCCAAGGCTAAAACATGCACCAAAATCTAAAAACTAGCAGCTTGCGTTTGAATAGGAAGGTTTCGAATCAAAGTACATGAGCAGCATCTCTCAGGCTTAAAAAAAAAAAACACCCTACCTTCTCTCTTTTCTTCTTTCATCCATCCTTTTATCCAAAGCCGCATAAATGGCATCTGCTTCTTCATCGTCTTTTTCATAAGGTCCACTGGAGAACAAGCTTCCAGCATATCCATTGAACTGCACGGGACAAAAAGATCATCCCCTTCAGGTAACCCACCAAAAGCAAAACACCAAAATAAATCCAGTTTTACAGCCTTTTTAGCCTTAAGATAAGACAGACAGACCTATTGGTAGGTGATAGATAGATACATAGAGAAGATAGATAGATAGATAGATAGATAGATAGATAGATAGATAGATAGATACATACATACATACATACATACATACATGATAGACAGACAGACTTAAGAACATGCTTCCACTGAACTGCACAGGATAAAAAGATCATATCCATTCATTTTATCCCCTTAATGTAACCTACCAAAATCAAAATGCCAAAATAAATCTATTTTCATAGCCCTTTTAGCCGATGGATGGATGGATGGATGGATGGATGGATGGATGGATGGATGGATGGATGGATAGGAGATAAGAGGATGAATGGATGGATGGATGGATGGATGGATGGATGGATGGATATACATACATACATATATACATATATATAGGTGTACGTACGTATGTTCCAGCATAACTCTGGAGCGCATTGAGTAATTTCAACCAAACTTGGTACACAGATGACTTACCCTCTGGAAACAAATATTGGGAGAGGGGGGAAAGACACCCCAGGGGTGTGTGTTGTGTCTGTTTCAGCATAATTCTGGAGCACCTGGCCCGTTAAAGAGAGCGAGTGCAGCACCCTAGAGCGGCAATTGTTCGTGATGTCATGGAAGGGGGAAGGGAGAGCCTGGGTTGCTAAGGAAAACGAGTGTGGCATCCTAGAGCGGCAATTGTTCGTGATGTCAGTTCCTTTGCAGCTTCCTCTGGAAAGCCCGCCATGACATTTGCCCTCCAGTGGACCAATGGGGAAGCGCCTGATGAATGGTGGGAAAAGTGCCAGGATCGTAGACAGGGCGGGAAAGAGGAGTGCACGGGAGAGGGAAGGGAGGGGGCAGGGATGATGGGCATGGGAGTAGGGGGAAGAAAGGCCCCTCTCAATGGCTCCCCAGTCAGACAAGCGCTTTGGCATCTATAAATACCCGGGAAACACTGGGTTATCAGCTAGTTGCAAATATAACACAGCTTCATCAGCCACAAGGACCAGTATGACACAATGACATCACCTCATCATAATTTGTATCGTTCAGATCTTCATCATCGTCATCAGCTGTCTGATTTTTCTTCATCTGATCCCCAACGGTTCTCTTCCCTGGGGGAGCATGGCGGTCATCCACGGGGTCATTAGCATCCCGGGCGGGACCAATATCTGAACGGGTGGTAAAACCAGTGGCTCTAGAGGAGAAGAAGAAGAAAACACAACAGATTTGGAGAAAATCCAGACATGGTTGGACGGGGTGTGTGCGCGCGTGTGTGTGTTTAATCTAAAATTCTTCCTAAACTCAGCTTTGCAATGCTCATCACTTCTGGGCTATCAAGCAACAAAGATCTGTAAAATTAAGAATTGAGCCCTCTTTCCTAGATCAGCCAGAACAACAACAAACACTCTTTCTTTTGATATTGTTTGTGCTAAATTTCCCTATCTATCAATCTATCTCTCACCCTATCTACTTACTTATCTCCCTCGCTCCCTATTTCCCTAACTATCTATTTCCCACCCTATCTCCCTACCTATCTACTTAATTCCTCCCTCCCTATTTCCTAATCTATCAAATCTATCTCCTCCAACCCTATGTCCCTATGTACTTACTTATCTCCCTCCCTCCCTATTTCCCTATCTATCTATCTATCTATCTATCTATCTATCTATCATCTATCTATCTATCTATCTATCTATCTATCTATCTATCTATCTATCTACTTACCTATCTCCCTCCCTCTCTATCTACCTACCTATCTCCCGCCTTCCCTTTTTCCCTATCTATCTATCCCCCTCACTATCTCCCTATCTATTTACCTATCTCCCTCCCTAACTAGCTATCTCCCTCCCTATTTCCCTATCTCTCTATCTCCCACCCTATCTCCCTACCAATCTACTTACCTATCTCCCTCCCTCCCTATTTCCCTATCTCTCTATCTCTCTATCTATCTCTCTATCTATCTATCTATCTACCTATCTACTTCCCTCTCTATCTATCTACTTACCTATCTCCCTCCCTATCTATCTCCCACCCTATCTCCCAATCTATCTACTTACCTATCTCCCTCCCTCTCTATCTACCTAACTACTTATCTCCCTCCCCCTCTACTTCCCTATCTATCTATCTCCCACTCCATCCATCCATCCATCCATCCATCTATCCATCTATCTATCTATCTACTTACCTATCTCCCTCCCTCTCTAGCTACCTAACTACCTATCTCCCTCCCTCCCTATTTCCCTATCTATCTCTCACCCTATCTCCCTATCTATCTACTTACCTATCTCCCTCCCTCCCTATTTATCTATCATCTATCTATCTATCTATCTATCTATCTATCTATCTATCTATCTATCTATCATCTATCCATCTATCCATCTATCTACCTACCTAACCTATCCATCCATCCATCCATCTATCTACCTATCTACCTCCCTCTCTATCTATCACCCTATCTCCCAATCTCTCTATCTACTTACCTATCTACCTCCCCCTCTATCTACCTAACTACTTATCTCCCTCCCTCTCTATTTCCCTATCTATCTATCTCCCACTCTATCTATCTATCTATCTATCTATCTATCTATCTACTTACCTATCTCCCTCCCTCTCTAGCTACCTACCTATCTCCCTCCCTCCCTATTTCCCTATCTATCTACTTACCTATCTCCCTCCCTCCTTATTTCTCTATCTATCTATCTATCATCTATCTATCATCTATCTATCTATCTATCTATCTATCATCTATCTATCATCTATCTATCTATCATCTATCTATCTATCATCTATCTATCTATCATCTATCCATCCCCCTCCCTCCATATACATATACATACATATACATATACATATACATATATATATACATACATACATACATACATACATACATACATACATACACCTGGAGAAGATTTTTTTAGCCATGCTTGTAGACCAGAATTCGTCAATTTTTCCAGCTTTGTGGCCTGGTTGAGAGGGGGAGGGGGGAGGTTCCATGCAAGTGGTGGGCACGTGCACCCACCACTCGCGCAAGTGAAGCGCACATGCTCGCCATCTGCTCGCGCAAGTGGGAATCCACATGCAGGCTCACCCCTCACTTCTGCCTCCCACTTCTGAACGGTCACATGATCCCAGTTTGCGACCTTCTGTCCAGCAGAGCCAATGGGGAAGCCAGTTTCACTTAACAACCGCTTTACTAATTTAACTGCGAGTCCCTTAACAAATGCGGCAAGGAAAGTCGTAAAATGGAGCAAAGCTCACTTGACACATTTCTCACTTAGCAATATAAATGTTGGGCTCAATTTTGGTCGTAAGTCGAGGACTGCCTGTACTTGCTTTCCCACCTGTCGAGAAAACACATTCATTCTGCCTGCTTCATTAAATTCGGGCAGGGAACCTTTTTCATGGCAATCCAAAGCTAACTTCCTGCAAAAGCTAACAACACAAATTATTGGGTATTTTCCCCCAAAAAAACAGGTGCCAGCACCTTCTGTTCTTCACCCAAGGGGCCACTAGTGGCTGTACCACTAAACACAGAGCAGCTCTTGGATACAGACCGTGGAGCAGCTTCAACTACAGACCAGAAAACAGCTTCTGTTTAGAACACAATGAATGAGCTAAACATTTGTTTTATTTATTTGTATCTCGCCTTTATTATTTTTAGAAGTACAGGTAATCCTCGACTTACGAGCACAATTGAGTCCAAAATTTCTGTTGTTTAAGTGGAACGTTTGTTTAAGGGAGTTTGCCCCTATTTCATGAGGGGGGGGGGGCACAATTATGGTACTGAGTGAATCAGGGCAGTTGTTAAGTTAGCAACATGGTTGTTAACTAAACCAGCTTCCCCACTGACTTTGCTTGTCAGAAGGTCAAAAAACATGACTCCGGGACACTACAGCCGTCATAAATACGAGTCAGTTGCCAAGCGTCCGAATTTTGATCACATGGTTATGGGGATACTGCAACGGCCATAAGTGTGAAAAACAGTCATAAGTCACTTTTTTTCAGTGTCCTTGTAACTTTGAACAATCACTAAATAAACTGTTGTAAGTTGAGGACTATCTGCATTTTTTCCCATCACAACAACCCTGTGAGGTTTAACAGATTAACAGAGTTGGAAGGGACCTTATAGGTCATCTCATCCAACCCCCCCCCCACACACACACACAAGCAGGAGACCCTACACCATTTCTGACAGATGGCAATCCAGTCTCTTCTTGAAAGCCTCCAGTGATGAAGCTCCTAAAACTTCCAAAGGCAACTTCTGTTCCATAGGTTGATTGTTCTCACTGTCAGAAAATTCCTCCTTATTTCCAGGTTGAATCTCTCCTTGGTCAGTTTCCATCCATTATTCCTTGTCTGGCCTTCAAGGGCTTTGGAGAATAGCTTGATCCCCTTCTCTCTGTAGCAGACCCTCAAATATTGGAACCCTGCTATCAGGTCTCCCCGGGTCCTTCTCTTCACTAGACTAGCCTGAAGGCTGGGCTGAGAGAGATGGACTAGTCCAAGATCACCCAGCTGGTTTTCATGGCCCAGATGGAAGCTGAACTCCATCTGAATTCTCCAACACTGGAGACTTTTAAGAGATTGGACAGCCACTTCCCTGAACTGGTATAAGGTTTTCTGCCTGAGCAGGGGGTTAGACTAGAAGACCTCCAAGGCCCCTTCCAACTCCTATTCCTATTTTATTCTATTCTAACTCAGATCTCTTGCTTTGTAGCAACAAGCCTGAGGGCAGGACAAGAAGCAACAGGTGGAAATTAAACAAGGAGAGAAGCAACTTACACCTAAGGAGAAATTTCCTGACAGTTAGACAACTAATCAGTGGAACAAATTGCCTCCAGATGTTGTGAATGCCCCAACACTGGAAGTTTTCAAGAAGATGTTGCATATCCATTTGTCTGAAGTGGTGTGTAGAGTTTACTGCCTAAGCAGCGGGTTGGACTAGAAGATCTCCAAGGCCCCTTCCAACTCCTATTCCCATTTTATCCTATTCTAACTCAGATCTCTTGCTTTCTAGTCCAGAGCCTTAACCACACTAAACCAAACATGCACACATGCAAAGCACCACAACAACTAAAAAAGCAAACCAGAGACCTTCCCTGGATTTTACTATATACAGCCCAATCCAGCAGGGGCTGAAACACAGGTAACACCCAATACTTCAGTCCACACACGTGTCTTTGTGGACAAATCTCACCCTTCTAAAATATACGTATTTCTCCAGCTGGGCAGCTTTAAGAGGGGAGGAGGGGACTTCAACTCCCAGAATGCCCCACATTGGGGAAACAGGCTGAGGAATTCTGGGAGTTGAAGTCCCCCCTCCCATCTTAAAGCCGCCCAGGAGCAGCACGCCCCTAAACGAGCAAATCAGGCCGGTGGGTGGAATGAGCCCTCTGCACATGCTCAGGGAACCCCCCCCCCCAAGCCCCGACCCGGCTGCTCACCCTCGGCCGAGCCCCGGTACGTAGCCCAGCGGGGCCGGCATGCCCAGGAAGGGCTTCTTCTTGCGGTTCATGGTGCCGGTCAACGCCGCCGTCAGCCCCGAGGCCCCGCCGCCGCCGCCCGAAGCCCCCGAGGAGCTCGAACCGGCCGCGCCGCCGGAGGAAGAAGAAGAGGAACCCGAGGCGGGAGACGCCGCCGAGGAAGCGGCCACGGCGGCCATGATGGCGGCGGAGGATAATAGCGAACAGGCCGCGGGGGGCGGGGACGACGTTCACGGGGCGGGGCCAAGAGGTTGAGCACGCCCTCATGCCTGCTAGGAGGCACGCCCTCTGCGAGGTAGGCTCTGCCTAGTAGGGGCGGAGGGAGGCGGGGCGAGGGAGAGGGGCTGGTCTTAAGACTCCGGGGGGGGGCGTGGTTGTGACTGAGGCGGGGGTTGGGTAGTGATTTTACGTTGCTTACGTTCGCTGTTACGTTGCCAGCGTTACTTTGGCGGTCTAATTTTTTAAATAAATAAAAAAAAGAAGAGAGGGGGGGGAAGGGATGTTTTTCAGTTTATTGTCCCTTCCTACAAATATAGCGAAGCATATTAGGCAGAACACAACAGAATAAGTTGGAAGGGACCTTGGAGGTCTTCTAGAAGACAAATGGTTGTCTTCTAGTGGACGACTATTTAAATAGGAGCCAGCCGTGTGCAGCAGCTGCCAAAAAAGCCAACACAGTTCTAGGCTGCATCAACAGAGGGAGAGAATCAAGATCACGTGAAGTCTTAATACCACTTTATAAGGCCTTGGTAAGGCCACACTTGGAATACTGCGTTCAGTTTTGGTTAGGATTAGGTTTGGTTTGGTTTTTGTTTCAATATTTCCCTGTCGTCTACATTCGAAGCAAATGAATATGCACAGAAACCTCGTACGTAACACTTCATCCTCCTGCATTTTGCAATATACAAAATAGGATAGAAAAAAAATATATTAACAACACTAACCAGACAGCTGCGACTTCCATTTTCCCTTTCCTAAAATAATAATTTTTAAAAAAGCAATCTAACTGAAACTGGGGCTTACTTTGCAATCCAACCCTGATGTTGTTCAAGTACTTTTCAAAAAGCAGTGTTAGAATCCGAGCATTAAAGATCTCCGTTCTTCTCCCCAATTCCTCCCATCTTCAACCATCATTTTTCATCTTTTATCTGCCCAAGAACAAGTCAGATGGATTTGCACTGGACTCAAGGTCACTCAGCTTGCTCGTCAAAAGTTTTGGATTGGTGGAGTATTCTAAAAATGGACTGGATTCTCAAAAATAGCCCTGAATTTTATTCATGTCTGTCTGTTCCACTAAGTTTAATGGAGGGCATTGTGTCTGGGGACAGTGTGTGGACAGGATTTTCAAGAGATTGCTATACATTCTTGTGTGCCCTCTCAAAATAGCTTGAATGTTGTCATTCTCCATCGTGGGAGAAGCTGCCAACTTGAACATAGCAAGAGAATTGATTCGACCCACTTAGGCATGAAATGGAAAAGCAAATTGCTTTCCTCTGATGCCTAATTTAGCATTATTAAATTATTAATTATGGTCGTTCTGGATAGCCTGTTAACAGAATAATAACCGCTTGTATTTTGTGGTTTGCACTGCAATGTGACTGAGCCCAATGATTAATCTAGTTAGTACATATGCTGATCTATGACCATAATAAAGATATAACAGAAAAACAGAGATGGAAGGGACCTTGGAGGTCTTCTAGTCCAACCCCCTGCTCAGGCAGAAAACCCTATAACCGTGAGGGAGAAACTATGGCACGCGTAGCCATTTGTCCGGGCACGCGAGGCGTTGCCCTGTGAGCTGGCCAGTGCTCATGCACGCGCTGGCCAGCTGACTTCAGCCTTCTTTTGAGGCCATTTTTCGCCCTCCGGACGCTTCAGGAGCTTCCCTGAAGCCTCCGGAGCGCGAAAAACCGGCCCTACGGGCAAACCGGATAATGAGAAATGTACTTCCGGTTTGCTCATGTGGCCGGCTTTAGCCCTCCGGAGCCTTCAGGAGTCTGCAGGAGGCTTCCCTGAAGGCTCCGGAGGGCAAAAACACCTACGAGCAAACCAGAACATAGAGTCATTTTTTTTTCCCTCTGGAGCCTTCAGGGAAGCCTCCGGAAGGCCCCTGAAGGCTCTGGAGGACGAACAACGGCCCTATGGACAAACCAGAAGTCGCAACCGCCTCCGGGGGGGAGGCTGTTGTGGCCATCCCCAGGCTCCTATAAAGCCTCTGGAACCTGGGAAGAGCGAAAAAAGCAGACCCAAAATTGTGGGGGGAGTGCTGGTTATGCACGCATGTGCGCTGGGGCCGTGCGCATAGCATTATGGGTGTGGCATGCCCGTGCATGCCTCCTCCCCGCGCTCCCCCCCCGCTTCTGGCACGCGAGCTACAAAAGGTTCACCATCACTGCTCTATAACATTACAGACAAGTGGTTGTCCAATCTCTTCTTAAAAATCTCCAGTGTTGGAGCATTCACAACTTCTGGTGGCAAATTGTTCCGCTGATTAATTGTTCACTTACCCTCCAGAATGCTGTTCCTCCTAAGATCCGCATAGCCACTTTTCCCGTAATGAAGGTCATGTTTTAGCAAGGCTGACTTTGAATTATGTGGACCTGTTTCTTTTTTTTTCCATTCCAATTTGGCTTTTGTCAACTGACATTCCATTTTATTGTTTTTAATGATTTTTCGCAGTTATTGTTGGGGTTGATTCTGAATTGTTTTCTGAATTTGTAACTTTGTAGGCCACCCAGAGTCATAATAGTTATATATTGGTGCCTACCGGTATATTAAATAAGTACATCATTGCTAATTTTTATTTATTTTTGCTGCTTTTTGTAATGGTACCCATTTTACAATTATTTTACAATTTACAATTGTGAGCTGCCAAGACTTGTTGGGACTTCAGCAGCATACAGATTTAATAAGCAAATAAATATCTTGGAAGGAACAGTATTGGGTATCACTGACAAAGCATAAGACTTGGGTTTTTGAAGATGGCATTCCAAATATATTAAGCAAGATGCAACTATCCAGCATATTTATGTTCTCAGAAAGCTTATAAAATCCATTTGTGGCCCTGGATCATTTTTTGCAAACAGAAACAATGCTTAAGCCAGGGTGTTAATGTTAGAGAATATCCTTTTGTCATTTTTTTTTAAGTCAAAAATTTGTTAGGACGTGGAACTTGGCAATGCTTGGAATAGGCTCCTTAATTTTTTGGCTGTAGCATTTGGGATTTAAACGTTGTAGTACAATAGCTGTCTTCGCAACCTTGTTATATACTAAGGAAGGGCATTTAACTGACAATACGCTATCTATGCTACAAAGCCATTTTGATGCCTTTGAATTCTTCAACAATTCCCTCTCAAAAAATTCTGAAAAACTCTTTCAATCATGTGATTTTGGAGGACAAATACATTAATATTAGTTTGCTTTAAATTATTATTTCAGATCCAAATAAGATAATAGAATCCTGTAACACAATATTGTTAAGTAAGTAAGCTCCCCGTTAGGAGAGCGAGTGTGCAGAGAAGCGTAATGAGAGTGGTATGGACGAACACGCACAAACCATCATACAGGTACACTGAATAGTATAAAATATAGTAGTTTACTATGTGGAAATAGAGAGGTATTCAGAGTCCAGTTAACAGTCCAAGTCATACACAGTTCAGTCATTCAGTTATCAAATAGTCAGTCTAGCACACAAAACAGCTAACAGTAGCAAACCACAGTACCTCACAATACACCGATCAGTGTCTAACAAAACAGAGAGCTAACAGTCATTCTGGCTCCCTCTTATGGCTGCTCGAGATAACAAGCCAATTACATCTCTCTAGCATTCAAAGTAACAGATACATTTGTTACAATCATAGCTTATATACATTGCCAAGCCTAGGGTTACATCCCTAACAAATATGATTATAGTGAAGGCGTATTGTTAGTTGCAAATTCGTTTCCAACCCATCGCAACCGCATGGACAACGTTCCTCCAGGCCTTCCTGTCCTCTACCATCCTCTGGAGTCCATTTAAGCTCACGCCGACTGCTTCGGTGACTCCATCCAGCCACCTCCTTCTCTGCCGTCCCCTTCTTCTTTTGCCCTCCATCTTTCCCAGCATGAGGCTCTTCTCCAGGGAGTCCTTCTTCCTTCTCATCAGGTGGCCAAAGCCTTTGAGTTTCCTCTTCAGGATCCGGCCTTCTAAAGAGCAGCCAGGGTTGATCTCCTCTAGGACTGACCGGTTGGATGGCCTTGCAGTCCAAGGGACTCGCAGGAGTCTTCTCCAGCACCAGAGTTCAAAGGCCTCCGTTCTTTCTTATGCTCAGCCTTCCTTATGGTCAAACCTTCACAGCCATACATTGCAACTGGAAAAAGCCATAGCCTTGACTATGCGCACTTGTATACAGTGGAGGTGTATTACTTTAAAAAATTGAAAGATGCAGCTGCTTTAAAGTCTCAAAAAGGAGCACTTGGTAAGCCTCTCGGGCATTAGAAAGCAAAGCACACCTTACAAATGCTTTGTGCAGCCTGTTATGCAGCAGGCTTTTACAACACCTCTGAGCTCCAGCTTTTGTATTTCATTCAAAGCCGTAAATAATCCGGGTTAAAGTAAAATATTCCAGTGGAAAGTAATTATTATTGTATCACTTGCCTTTTGGGGATTCGTAGTGAAAATGTTGGCAGGAAAAGCATTAGTGCTCTTCTGATTTACATGGACAAGAATGAATTCCCCAAACTGCTTTTCAACATTTTTACATTTTCAACTTATTTACTAGGCTTATATATGTTACTCCAGTGCAAACAAACCTTGAGTATTCTCCTCCTTCAGTGAGAAGCTTAAAATAATCTAAACTGACAACCACAAAACTCCAAGCATCTAAGGAACTATCAAAGTAACACATAAAAATCCAATAATTTTTGTGTGTGTGTGTGGAACAAGCTCACTATTCACACCTTTTCCATTCAAGACGCTCTTGCAAAGCCACGATTTTCTGGCTTTTCTTTTTAAAAAATGTATAGTACCTGGGCTGAAAATGGTGGATGTCAGGCCTGCAGCCATATTCCTTTTGGATCTTTGGCCTGCCACACTTTCTATTATTCTGCTACGCATTTTCTATTGTGGGAAAATGGGAGGAGGGATTGTACGGAGTTAGATGATATGTAGCCATAACAACATTCTTTCTAGAAAGCCAAGGTCATCCTTCGTCTCTGCACCTCTGCACCTGACCAGAACTGGATGGGTGGAACTGCCAGCATGGCAGTGGGAGATTGGGCCATGACTTGTGGGCGTGGGGGCAAGATCTTGAACTTTCAATTGGGTGGGGAAAACCGGGAAGCTTTCAGATTCGGGTTTCCCCAGATGTGCCAACATGGCTCTCTTAATAAATTGGAACTTGGAGCAATACTTTGCCTTGGGGTCCAATTTAATTTTGGATGCTATTTGGAACCCTGACAGTGGAAGGCAAAAGAAGAAGGAGATGGCAGAAGACGAGACAGTTAGATAGGGTTATCGATGGAGTGAACGTGAATTTGGACAAACTCCAGGAGACAGTGGAGCATAGTCCTCGAGTTACAGCCACAATTGAGCCCAACATTCCTGTTGCTATGTGAGACATATGTGAAGTGAGTTTTGCCCCCATTTTAAGACCTTTCTTGCCAGAATTGTTAAGGGAATCGCTGCAACTGTTAAATTACTAATATGGTTGTTAAGTGAATCCGAGTTCCCCATTGACTTTGCTTGTCACAAGGTCACAAAAGAGGATCACGTAATCTCAGGGACCCTGTAACTGTCATAAATATGAATCCGTTCCCGAGCATTTGAATTGTGATCAAGTAACCTTGAAGATGCAGCAAAGGTTGTAACAGTGAAAAACGATCATGTCACTTTTTTCAATGCTATTGTAACTTGGAATGGTCACTAAGCAAACTTTGTAGTGGCTAAGATGCTGAGCTTGTCAATTTGGCAGTTCGAATCCCTAGCATCACGTAACGGAGTGAGCAGCATTTCTTGTCCCAGCTTGGGGACAAGAAATCCCAACAGAGATGAGCACTGCCCCCTAGAGTCGGGAACGACTAGCACATATGTGCGAGGGGAACCTTTACCTTTAAGTTAAGGACTACCTGTATGGTGGAGTAATTGCAAACCAATGATTTAGAGCAGAGTGTATGCGCAGTCCACCCAATGGTTTCCAATTCACACAGTTACACACACAAACACATATGCGCACTACAAGGGTACAGCAAAAAACACACGTAAAAGCACAACGCTTCTACTCTATTACCCCACAGAGAATTCAAACATTTCCTGTGGGTTCTCTTTGGAAAGGGGTTGGAAAGGATTCTAGGAGCCACACCCAGCATGCTTTCTTCTCATTTTCTTGGAGATGTATTTATTTGAACTTCATAAATGGTTGCCCGTCTTACTAGGGTGGCTCACAACAATCATTAATTCCTGATTAATTGAGCTACACAATAAATTAAAACCAGAAAGCAAGCACTTGTTGTTGTTTGCAAGCTAGGGTCCAAAGACTAGAGCAGCAAGTTCCAACCTAGGGACTTTTAACACACTCAACTTTAAGCATGGCTGGATGGAGACTTCTGGGGGTTGAAGTCCACAAGTCTTAAAGTTGCCAAGTTTGGAGACCTCTGCTCTAGAAAATCTTCTCACTGTTGCCCGTATTACTGTAACCAAGATGTACATGCCAATCCCTATCCTATTTGAGATCCTTTTGCAACATTTTTGCGTTGGTGCATAATACTGCTTTGTGCAACTTCAATCTACAGAACGGTATATATATTTATAATGGATCTGTGTAGGTGTATGTATGTTCCAGCATAACTCTGGAACGCCTCGAGCAATTTCAACCAGGAGGAAAATGATTATCTCTGGAGGAAAATGATTATCTAGACCCGTGCCAGTCCGGCTTCCGACCCGGGCACAGCACGGAGACGGCCTTGGTCGCATTGGTGGATGATCTCTGGAGGGCCAGAGATAGGGGTTGTTCCTCTATCCTGGTCCTATTAGATCTCTCGGCGGCGTTCGATACCATCGACCATGGTATCCTGTTGCACCGGCTAGAGGGGTTGGGAGTCAGGGGCACCGTTTTACGGTGGTTTGGCTCCTACCTCTCTGATCGGACGCAACGTGTGTTGGCAGGGGAGCAGAGTTCGACCCGGAGGTCACTCACATGTGGAGTGCCACAGGGATCGGTGCTCTCGCCTCTCCTGTTCAACACATATATGAAACCGCTGGGCGAGATCATCCGTGGTTTTGGGGTGGGATATCATCTGTATGCTGATGATACTCAGCTATACATTTCCACCCCGAACCACCCCAATGAGGCCGTCGAAATGATGTCCCGGTGTCTGGAGGCCGTACGGGTCTGGATGGATGGCAACCGACTAAAACTCAACCCTTCCAAGACGGAGTGGCTGTGGCTTCCGGCCTCCCGGTTCAATGAGGTGCTTCCATCTCTGGCCATTGGGGGCGTCCAACTAGCCCCCATGGAACAGGTGCGCAATTTGGGCGTCCTCCTAGATGCCCGGCTGTCCATGGATGACCATGTGACAGCTGTGGCGAGGGGGGCGTTCCATCAGGTTCGCCTGATGCGCCAATTGCGCCCCTTATTGGACCGGGATGCCCTACGCACAGTCACCCATGCGCTAGTGACGTCTCGCCTGGATTACTGCAATGCTCTCTACATGGGGCTTCCCTTGAGATGCACTCGGAGACTACAGTTGGTCCAGAATGCGGCCGCGCGGGTGATTATGGGGAGGACTAGATACTCCCCTGTAACACCTCTCCTGCGCGAGCTGCACTGGCTTCCTGTGGTCTACCGAGTGCGTTTCAAGGTTTTGATTATGATCTTTAAAGCGCTTCATGGCACAGGGCCTAGTTACATGCAGGATCGCATCCTGCCCCACACATCCCTACGACCAATTCGCTCACACAGAGAGGGACTTCTCCGGGTGCCGTCCGCCAAACAGTGCCGGGGGGCGACACCCAGGAGCAGAGCCTTCTCTGTGATGGGCCCAGCCCTGTGGAATGACCTCCCCCGTGACATCAGGATTACTTCCGATCTCCGCTCCTTCCGTGTTCAGCTGAAGACCCACCTCTTTCAATTATCTGGCCTGGCTCAATCGTAATTTTTCTTATTCCTCCTAACTGTTTTTAAATTGTATTTTAAACGTTAAATTTTAATTGTATATTGGGTTCTTACAATTGGGGTATTTTAATGCTGGTTTTTTAACTATCTATATGGTGTAAATTGTTACCTCCTCCGAGTCCGTGTCCGTGTATGCGTATGTATGTTTTGTATGTATGCCTATGTGTTTTTGTATATTCTCTATGTTTTATATGCCCCATTGTACGCCGCCCCGAGTCCTACTTGGAAAGGGAGCGGCTAATAAATTCAAACTTATTATTATTATTATTATTATAACCAAACGTGGCACACAGATGACTTACTCTCTGGAGACAAATATTGTGGGGGTAAGACACCCCTAAAACCCCTCGAGGTGTGTGTTCTGTTACGATACAGCCTGCTTCTACCGTACTGCCGTAAAATGGCTTCTACTGTACAGCGCGGTGGAATTGCCATAGTAACGGCTTCACAGTACTCCACAAGGGGGCTCCCTCTGGTAAGTGAAAAAATCCAACATTGGAAATTACATTTGGTCCAGGATTATTTTTGAGGACACATGTATGGCCATGATCAATAACACATTACTGCAACTCAGCCTGCCTGCACCACTACGTAGTTCACACAGATTACATACAAGAAGAGAACTACAGCGTCGAACAGTTAGTGCCATGATGGTGAACTTATGGCATGCGTGCCACAGGTGGCACGCGGAGCCATTTGTTAGGGCACGCGAGGCGTTGCCCTGTCAGCTGGCCAGGGCTCATGCGCGCGCTGGCCAGCTGACTTTGGCCTTATTTTGAGGCTGTTTTTCACCCTTCAGAGGCTTCCTTAAAGCCTCTGGAGCACGAAAAACCAGCTCTACGGGCAAACAGGAAGTTCAGGAACGGACTTTCAGTTTGCTCGTAGGACCGGTTTTTGCCCTCCGGAGCCTTCCCTGAAGGCTCCGGAGGGAGAAAAACAGCCCTATGGCCAAATCGGAAGTAACCATTCCCAAACTTCTGGGTTCCCCGTAGGTCCGTTTTTTGCCCTCCGGAGGCATCAGGGTAGCTCCTGAAGCCTCCGGAGGGCCTCTGGGGGAGCGGAGGGAGGCTGTTTTCGCCCTCCCCAGGATCCTAGTGCCAAAAGTGGGGGAACACTGGTAATGTGTGCATGTGTGTGTCGCTGGGATAGCATTATGGGTGTGGCTCACTACCCCCCTGAGCTGCCCCCGCTTTTGGCACGGGAGCCAAAAAATGGTTAGCCATCACTGTCTTAGTGCAAATATCGCCGACAAGAAGCCCCTTCTAAATCAAGACCAGAAAAAAAGGATGATCCTGGATCAGCCAGCAAAACAACAAGGTGGTATCACTTTTCTTGACGCAGGGAAAACATTTGTAACTTGTTTAATTGTCACCAAAATCAGGGCTTTTCCTGTCTAATACAGAATTAGGACAAATAAACACTCGGGCAATGCCGGATTATCAGCTAGTTGTTAAATAAATATCACTCATAGAAAAGCAGAGGGCATTTTCGGTTCCAAAGCTGTGATTTTTAAATTTCTGCTTTCCACCAGGTGGAGTACTAAAACTAAAGAGGACTTTTGGATAGCCGGTGACAGGGTTGCAAAAAAGCCAAGGTTACTTTTTGGATAATCTCACTTAGTATGCTGGCCTAGTTACAGGGGCAGATGATTGGAAAGATTTCATACTTTTTTCATAATTTTTTTCTTTCCCTTTTCCCTTCCTTGTGTTTAAATTTAAAAAAACAAAAAACGCCGGCTAAAATGAATTCAGCCTTCAAGGCAATAAATTCTTCCCAGCTTGATTAAGCCCCATTTGTTTCCCGGCTCAATGTTGGCCGCTTAATTTAGCACAGCAAACTGCATCGGAGAGGCCTTTATGAAATAAGGTCCTATTTTTTTGTGCGTTTTAAATTTAATACCATACAATACAATAGCAGAGTTGGAAGGGACCTTGGAGGTCTTCTAGTCCAACCCTCTGCCTAGGCAGAAAACCCTATACCGTTTCAGACAAATGGCTATCCAACATCTTCTTAAAGACTGCCAGTGTTGGGGCATTCACAACTTCTGGAGGCAACTTCTGTTCCACTGATTAATTGTTCTCACTGTCAGGATATTTCTCCTCAGTTCTAAGTTGCTTCTCTCCTTGATTAGTTTCCACCCATTGCTTCTTGTCCTGCCTTCAAGAGCTTTAGAGAATATCTTGACTCCCTCTTCTTTGGGGCAACCCCTGAGATATTGGAAGACTGCTATCATGTCTCCCCTAGTCCTTCTTTTCATTAAACTAGACATACCCAGTTCCTGCAACCGTTCCTCATATGTTTTAAGCTATGTGGATGATCTTGTTTCCTCTACTTTGCTTATTTAAGTAATAATACCCACGGCCAAAGTCAATGCAGAACAATAAATCACCCGCATCCTTTATTCGTGGCTAGAGCAAGGATGGTTAATTTTTACATCAGACTCAAATCAAAAACATTACTTGGTGCGCTGGAAATTTGATCACACAAATCTATCCAATTTTCAGGAATTGTGGCTAGCGGATTCTGGTTGGGCTAGTCTTTTTTGACTGGAGATGCACTAGTTCGGCAAATCACAGAGAGATTTGGTAAGATCGTGAGATGGCCCCTTCTGAATTAGCAAAGGGGTAAAATTAGCGTCACATCTTGAATGAATTATTATAGCCACATCCCAGAGTGAGTTTGGCGCCAGCTGCATCTGGAATTTGAATATTGTAAGCCGGCCAGCATTACCGTGGGGCGAGATGTGTGGCCAGTACATTTTATAAGTTAATAAATCGATAAAATTGTGTATGTGACCAATGGTGAGTCGAGTCTGTACCTTGACTGCACAGATATGAAAGTTTGTCACTAAGAAAGAATGAGAGAGAGAGAGAGAGAGAGAGAGAGAGAGAGAGAGAGAGAGAGAGAGAAGGTATGGATAGATGAGGCCGTTACTAAGAGTAGTATTGACCATAAGAAGAACCATCAAATGAATATATATGTATGTATGTATGTATGTATGTATGTATATGTATATATGCTGGTTTTGTTGTATTCGGGTCTTTTCCCGTGTAAAGTTGAGATTGTCTTTGCAACGTTTCAGCAGGATCGCACCTGCCATCTTCAAGCATGGGCTCAAAATGTGGGCTTGAAGATGGCAGGTGCGATCCTGCTGAAACGTTGCAAAGACAATCTCAACTTTACACGGGAAAAGACCCGAATACAACAAAACCAGCATACCTACACCCGTGAAAATCTACAAAAACATTATATATATATATATATATATATTGTGTTGTATTTGTGTTGATAAAATAAAGGGAGACTAGGATAGATTTATTTCAAGCTAATTAGCTCTCATCAGCTAGCCATACCCTTACTGGGATTAGAACCCGGGCTGTATATATCTTAAGCAGGAGTCTTAACCACTAAGCCACGGGTTCTCTTCCTTATCAGTTGAGCCAGGGAAATAGGTATGTATTTGTGTTACAACCCCTGGTATGATTAAATATGGGAGGAAGGTCACTACTCCCTCTTTCTGTCCTTCGGCTTATCACAAAGACCATGCAGGCAGAAAACCATATTTTTATTTTTAATGTTGCCTTTTTATATTTGTGTTGTAATTGTACTGATAAATAAATAAAGGGAGACTAGGATAGATCTATTTCGAGCTAATTAGCTCTCATCAGCTAGCCATACCCTTACTGGGATTAGAGCATATATATGTGTGTTGTAATTGTACTGATAAATAAATAAAGGGAGACTTTATTTATATATATATATCACCTATCACTGAAATCTAATATGTTGAGCATTTTTCCCAATTTTGCACTGCTCGTTGGCTTCCATATTTGATTCCTGACGAGAGAGAACACGTCTGGAGAGTCCTTAGTGCTCTCTGAGCTTGCTTGTTTTCTTGCTGATGTTTCATTACCCAAACTAGGTACATCTCAGTGCTAGAAGGGAGTGGGGTTTTCAGAAAAGAAGAGGAGGAAGAGGAGAACTGTGGGGTCCTTGGTGTTCTTGTGGTTGCTAGTTTTCTTGCACATCTGTCATTACACCAACTAGGTAACATCATCAGTGCTACCTACTTAGTTTGGGTACCAAAAAGTCCGCAAGTGAACAACCAAGGCCAGAGAGTAACAAGGACCCCACATTTCAACCCTGAGGTGCAAATATTCACTTTATTGAGAATAAGTAACTTTTTGTTGTTGTTGTTGTTAAAGTTGTGTCCAACCCAACGTTCCTCCAGGGCTTCCTGTCCTCTACCATCCCCTGGAGTCCATTGAAGCTCACACCAACTGCTTCGGTGACTCCATCCAGCCGCCTCCTTCTCTGCCGTCCCCTTCTTCTTTTGCCCTCCATCATTCCCAGCATGAGGCTCTTCTCCAGGGAGTCCTTCCTTCTCATTAGGTGGCCAAAGGATTTGAGTTTCCTCTTCAGGATCTGGCCTTCTAAAGAGCAGCCAGGGTTGATCTCCTCTAAGACCAACCGGTTGGATGGCCTTCCTGTCCAAGGGACTCAATGCAGGAGTCTTCTCCAGCACCAGAGTTCAAAGGCCTCCGTTCTTTGGCGCTCAGCCTTCCTTACGGTCCAACCTTCACAGCCCTCCATTGCAACTGGGAAAACCAGTTCTCTCTCTTTGGGGTCTTTGAATTCCCACCATGGTTCTCAATTCCTCATTCTCAAGCTTGGCATGGAATTGCCTTGTTCTCTCCAGCTTCCACTCCCCCCCTTACCTCCCCCCCAAAAAGCCAAAGCATCCCAGTACGAACCAGAAATGAAGCTCGATTTGGGGAATAAATGTGATTTCAACCAATAATTGGAATGTGGTGCGGAACAAGCAAAACCCGAAGGTTTAAGGAAAGGCATTAAGGGTGAGAGTTGGAAACCTCTAGTCTGCCGATGCCGAGTTTTTGAATGCCACAAGCCAGCCAGCAGAGAAGTCTCCCATTCAGCCCTTAAAACTGACAGGGTGGGAAGAAAGAAAGGGGGAAAAAATGGCTCAACGTAGTGGACGGTTATCAAAGGAGGTTTCGGCATCGCCGGTAATGAGCTGAGCTCTTTTCCTTAGCCCTGCAAGCCCCCCGTACCTTGGAGAATTCATTTCTTCTCTTCTGGAAACCAGTGACATTCCTAGTCATTATTATTTGCTCGGCGCTGGCAGGATGCCTGGAACCTTTCAGCCAATGTGTTAAAAAATCCAGGCGATCAATAAACAAGCCACGCTTTCTCTCCCTGGTTCTGGGAAAGGGGAAAGCGGAGAATCGGCAAAAAAAGATTCGCAGTCCTACTGCTTCTCCGAGGAAAACCGTGTGCCAGGCGTGTGTGGAAACTCTAAATCCGATCCAAGAAATACGCTGCTGCTTTCGGCTAAGCCAAAACTGAACGACCATATGCGACACTATCGTATCCCATCACCTACTGGATTGTAACCATATTTTGAAGCTTACTGTTCTGGCTTAGGTTTTCCCAGCAGCAAGAAGCCGAGTCCTCGTCCCGATAAACCCCTTTTCTTTAATTTACAGTGAATTCCTCTCCGGCAAAATCTTCCCTCTCCCACAGTCTTTCAAGAGAGTTCACAATTTCTGAACTTTATCAGGCTTGGAGAGTGGCCAGGCCGTATATGTTTCAGATGCAGCAATATTTGGCAAGAATGCAGGAATGAACTAACTGTCTCCTGCAAACTCCACTCCCCTTTCGCTCCTCTTTTATTCAGTACAATACAATAATACAATACAATAGCAGAGTTGGAAGGGACCTTGGAGGTCTTCTAGTCCAACCCCCTGCCTAGGCAGGAAACCCTATACCGTTTCAGACAGATGGCTATCCAACATCTTCTTAAAGACTTCCAATGTTGGGGCATTCACAACCTCTGGAGGCAACTTCTGTTCCACTGATTAATTGTTCTGTCAGGAAATTTATCCTCAGTTCTAAGTTGCTTCTCTTCCTTGATTAGTTTCCACCCATCGCTTCTTGTTCTACCCTCAGGTGCCTTGGAAAATAGTTGGACCCCCTCTTCTTTGTGGCAACCCCTGAGATATTGGAAGACTGCTATCATGTCTCCCCTAGTCCTTCTTTCTATTAAACTAGACATACCCATTTCCTGCAACCGTTCTTCATATGTTTTAGTCTCCAGTCCCCTAATCATCTTTGTTGCTCTTCTCTGCACTCTCTCCAGAGTCTCCACATCTTTTCTACATCGTGGTGACCAAAACTGAATGCAGGATTCCAAGTGTGGCCTTACCACAAGGCCTTATAAAGTGGTATTAACACTTCACGTGATCTTGATTCTATTCCTCTATTTATGCAGCCTAGAACTGTGTTGGCTTTTTTGGCAGCTGCTGCACACGGCTGGCTCACATTTAAATGGTTGTCCACTAGGACTCCAAGATCCTTTTCACAGTTACTACACTATTCCCTATGGGAGGCGCCATTCACCATCCACCTGTGCCTTTACTCCCAAGTTGACTCTTGTCCTTTAGCTGGCAGCTCTGCGCATGTACACACTGGGAACAGGCTCCAGCTGTTCTTCTGCCTCCCTGATGTCTGACTCCAAAGGCAGCTGATAACTGGCATATGGCTCTGGCCTTTCTCTGCCTCCGACACAGAGCCCTCATCAGAGCCATTTGTGTGTGTATGTATATATGAAGGCCAGATCCTGAAGATGAAACTCAAATACTTTGGCCACCTGGGAGAAGGAAGGACTCCTGGGAGAAGAGCCTCATGCTGGGAACGACTGAGGGCAAAAGAAGAAGGGGGCGACAGAGAAGGAGGTGGCTGGATGGAGTCACCAAAGCAGCCTGAGTGAGCTTCAATGGACTCCAGAGGATGGTAGAGGACAGGGAGGCCTGGAGGAACATTGTCCATGGGGTCGCGATGGGTTGGACATGACTTCACAACTTAACAACAACAGGAGAAACTAATAGAAGGCAGTCTGGGAGGCAGACAGATTTATAGAGTGAGCAAAGGAAGGAAGGAAGATCTTGATGAGAAAGAAAGGTTGATCTGAAAGGAAGGAAGGAAGGAAGATCTTGATGAGAAAGAAAGGTTGATCTGAAAGGAAGGAAGGAAGGAAGGAAGGAAGGAAGGAAGGAAATTCATTCACTTTTTAAAATACCAAACCATCATTTTTTAAAAAAAACAGCCACAGTGTTAACATTCTTCTTATCACTTCAGCTAGAAGCGGCTGGGTATTGTTGGGGTAGGGATGGGGGTTATGGCTTTAGGGTGGGAGAGTGGAGAGATGAAGAAAAAAAGAAAAACGAAGGAAAAAAGGGAAACAGTGGGTCCCTCTTTCACTCTTAACTTAACTTAACTTAACTTAACTTTATTCAATTTCTAGACCGCCCCTCTCTCAAAAGAGACTCGGGGCGGTGTACAGTCATATTAAAACAACTTAACAACAACAGGAGAAACTCTGGGAGTTTCTTCACTCTGGGAAGGAAAGACCGTTCAGAAAGAGATAGCCTGCAGCCCAGGGTCGAAGGGTCATGGAAGGCAGACACCAGGGATGGGAGAAGATGGATCACCCCTGAAACAATCCCCAGAATTAATCAGAGCAGGAATAAAAAGAAGACAGACAAACTGCCGGCAGAAGCTGCTTTTGAGCGGGGAAAAAAGACGATTAACTGAGACTCAGGGCTTTTTTGCTTCAGGTCTTGCTTAATGTCAGGCATGCCTCATTCAGTATCCAAGAAAGAAAACCTCCCAACTCCATTTATTTAGAGAAAAGGTACTTTTCCTGGACATGAAATGAAAACAGCGAAAGCGAAGCGAGATCTGAAGCAAAAATGTGCAAACTTGTACATGTCAAACGTTTACCCAAAACCTTCCCCCCACCAGTTACCCCAAACCAATGTCTAATCTGCAACTCCCAAAGGTGTCATGTGGGGTGCATCTTCAGGTGGCCTCATTCAGCTGGTATGCAGAGACGGTTGACCTTGACCAAGCCCAAACACAAGCCATCAACATACGCAGAAGATGGTGAGAATAAAACTCCCTTCATGATAACTCCTCCAGCACCTAGCAATCCTCCCCCAAATATCACGAGCCCCCACCCACCCCGTTACTCTGGCAGCTGATACCAAGCAAGCAAAGTAGAGGCTGACACCTTGTTTTTTCCCACCCTTGGCTAATGGCTCTTGGCCTGCGCTAATTGTCCAGGTGGACTTAGCTGAAAGGCGCCCCCCTCCCAACCAAAGGGAAACAAGTGGTCAGCCAAACCATCTAGAAAGCATCAGCGCATTGCTTCTTTTCTTGCTGACGCCCTTGAGGGCCGAAGCGCAGCGTCGTTCAGCTCAATTTAATTAATGTCAGGAGCAAGGACTGGATGTGCAGGAATTGCAGGACGTTGAACATTTCCTGAGATAAGTGGGCCTTATGCCAGCGAGGCCTTTTACTGGTGATAACCAGCACCGTTAATGGCACTTGGACATATGTCAGCGACCGCTGCAGCTCGCGAAGCAAAGGCACAAATGGCTGGCGCCACCACATTTTGCAACGGCTGCAACTTCCAAGTGGAGGTCAAAAGCAATCCCCTGTAGAGCAAGGGTGTCAAACTCAAAGGCCGGGGCCCAGATCTGGCCTGGTGGGTGCTTAGATCTGGCCCGCAGGGCTGTCCTGGAAACAGTGAAGGACTGGCCCGCGGTGCCTCTGCCAGCAAAAATGGAACTTGGGAAGGCCGCATCCGAAAACAGAATTGGGGAACTCGTTTTCTCTGGCAGAGGCTGCGGGAGGCCGTCGCAGCCAAATACGGAACTGAGGAACTCGTTTTCTCTGGCAGAGGGCTGCGGGAGGCCGTCACAGCCAAAAACGGAACTGGGGAATTCGTTTTCTCTGGCAGAGGCTGCGGGAGGCCGTCACAACCGAAAATGGAACTGAGGAACTCGTTTTCTCTGGCAGAGGGCTGCGGGAGGCCGTCGCAGTCGAAAACGGAACTGGGGAACTTGTTTCCTCTGGCAGAGGGCTGCGGGAGGCTGTCGCAGCCGAAAACAGAGCTGGGGAACCCGTTTTCTCTGGCAGAGGGCTGCAGGAGGCTGTCACAGCCGAAAACGGAGCTGGGGAACCTGTTTTCTCTGGCAGAGGGCTGCGGAAGGCCATCACAGCTTAAAAAGGAGCTGGAGAACCCGTTTCACTGGCAGAGGACTGTGGGAGGCCGTAGCAGCCAAAAACGGAGCTGGGGAACCCGTTGTCTCTGGCAGAGCGCTCGGGCCACCACTGGCGCCCTGGACACAAGTGATGTTGAGCTAGCCATGCCCATCCTGGCTGTGTCCACCCCAACCTCTCAAAGGTCAAACACAACCCTGATGTGGCCCTCAATGAAATCAAGTTTGACACCCCTGCTGTGCATTGTAGTAGTCCAGATGAAAGCATGAGTGATTGGATGAAGGCCACCCTGCTCCAAGTAAGGCTGCAGCCGGTGCACAAAATGGGTTTGTATGTGAGGACTTTAGCAGCAGCAGCGACCTACTCCTTGAGCAAAAACTGAGAGTCCAATAGTTCCAAATTGGACAGTAGACCTAACGGGGGAAATGCAATTCCATTTGAGATTAAAGATGGCACATGTAAGACAGGGGTGGGGAACGATGGCCCTTTAATGACTTGTGGACTTCAACTTCCTACTGGCTCAGGAATTCTGGGAGTTGAAGTCCACAAGTCATAAAGGGGCCATCGTTCCTCACCTCTGGTGTAAGATGTTTCATCCCACAGCCACCTATGCTTGTTGGGATGATCTTTAGACCCTTCTTCCTCGTCCAGTTCCCCACATCCTCTTGACACTTGCACAAGACCTTGACAGTATCCCCCAATAGTTTTGTGGGTATCATCTACATCAAGTGTGTCCAACCTCTCCAACTTTAAGATCTCTGGTCTTCAACCCCCAGAATTATCCAGCCAGCATGGCTAGCTGAGGAATCCTGGGAGTTGAAGTCCACAAGTCTTAAAGTCACCCTTGGTCTACATTTTGATGGGACTTGACCAAAAACTGGAAGATGACCTCTCAGCTCAATATCAGATATTTACCAGAAGGAACAAGAGGGTCAAACGCTGAGGCACACAACACATCAGGGACCACAGGCCTACTCTATCCTCCTTGTCAACACCTTCAGCAACCACAACGGAGGAAGGAAGACAACTACCACAAAACGTGTCCCCATTCCTAATCTCCACTGGTAGACCAAACCATACCATGATCAAAGTCTGTTCTGACCCAGGCTTCACAAGATCATGAAATCGACTCCTCGTCCCGATAAAACCTCTTTTATTTAGGTGAAAGGGAATTCCTCTCCAGCAAAGTCCCGGCCAAAATACTTTCATGAGATTTCACAACGACAGACCTTTAACAGGCTTGGAGAGCTGCCAGGCCGATATCTTCTAAACTCCACGCTGTAGCAGCAATTCCTTGGCAAGAAGTCAGGAACAGATCTTCACCCTAAAGAACTGAACTAATGGTCTCCTGCAAACTCCCCTCCCCTTTCGCTCCTCTTTATTCCCTATGGGAGGGGCCATTCACCATCCACCAGTGACTTTACTCCTGAGTTGGCCCTTGTTTCTTAGCTGTTCCATTCTACTGGCAGCTCTGCGCATGCGCACGTCGGGAACAGGCTCCAGCTGTTCTTCTGCCCCACTAATCTCCGACTCTGAAGGCAGCTGATAACTGTCAGACGGCCCTGGCCCCCTCTCTGCCTCTGACACAGAGCTCTCCTCAGAGTCTTCCCCAGACTCCAGGACTGGCCCATGTTCCTCCCCAACCTCCTCACTGTCCGAATCTTCCACCAAGTGGGCTACAACGAAGCCACTGGAAGCCACTAAGACAGGGGTGTCCAAACTTGGCAACTTTAAGACTTGTGGACTTCAACTCCCAGAATTCTGGGAGTTGAAGTCCACAAGTCTTAAAGTTGAATTCTGGGAGTTGAAGTCCACAAGTCTTAAAGTTGCCAAGTTTGGACACCCCTGCACTAAGACATCAAAATGTCTATGGAGATTCTCAAACATCCAGATCCTGATTGTCCCAAAGATGCTTTTTTTTTTTTCAAGAGGTAACTGGACTTTCTATTTTTTCTTTGAAGACATTTCGCTTCCCATCCAAGAGGCTTCTTCACCAGCAAGCATGACCGCCCCTGCCTCAGTTTTAAATCCAGGCCTGAAACCTGATTGAAGCTGTTTCCTCCATTGTTGGAAGAAATGTCCTTCTGGGTTCAGTTCCAAGTGGAGAAAAAAAAACACTGGAAACATGGAGGCTGCTTGGAAAGATGGTTTTAATGGTGGACAGGATCACATGGCTTGAGCTCCTGAGCAAAAAAAGGAATCACATGCTTCCAGATGTTGGGTGAAGAGGAAAAAGAGGCAGAGATGCTGAAAGTCCCTGGTTTTATGCCCTCTCTAGGCATTGATCTTGATCTTGTATTCTGATTGGTTGTCAGACTCCCATGGGGCCATGCAGGGGCAACTTTATGGGCTGTTTCTTTGAGTCCAAGTTTGGTTGAGCCTTGCTTCTTCCCAGGCGCCCTGTGGTGAGATCCGTAGAGGGTTAATCCTACCTTTGTTAGGTAGAGTAGACCGGCTCAGGCCTTAATGGCTCATTGACAAAGGTTGTAGGGGGGAGCTCAGTTTCTTCCTCCCTTTTAGGGGGAAATATTCTGCCCTTTTAATATTTCCCAAAAAAATTCATCATTTCGTAGAGGGATGGGTATTAACTTCCAACACCATAACACAAAAAGAAAAAGAAAACAGAAGCCAGAGGCAGGAATGTATTGAACAAATCTTACTCTTAATGCGGTTTGTCTCCCGGGAAGCCACAGGAGAAAAAGTGCAAAGGTCCAGGTATCCATTTTTGATAAACTGCATAGCTTTGCTTAAACCAATTTAGATAATGCTGCCAAGCACATGGTGAATTTTTCCACGGGAGGGGGGGGGGAATATAACAGTTTCTTCCCTGATAAATGAAGGCAAAATAATTCTAATAGGATTGTTGTAGACAGAACCAAAGCTTGCCACTACATTTTAAATGACTTTAGATCCCTTTTGCTGATTAATGGCAAAGCTCTTCTTTTTTTACTCCCTGCAATCATCCTTTTCATTTTCTTTTCTTTTTGATGGTTGCTATTAAGGACTCAGTGGCTGAGCTTGTCGATCAGAAAGGTCGGCAGTTCGGCGGTTCGAAACCTTAGCGCCACATAATTGAGTGGGCGCCCGTGACTTGTCCCAGTTTCTGCCAACCTAGCAGTTCGAAAGCACCTTAAAAATGCAAGTAGAAAAATAGGAACCACCTTTGGTGGGAAGGGAACAGCGTTCTGTGCGTGTTCAGTGTTTAGTCATGCCGGCCACATGACCACAGAGACGTCTTCGGACAGCACTGGCTCTTCAGCTTCGAAACGGAGATGCGCACCGCCCCCTAGAGTCGGGAACGACTATCACATATGTACAAGGGAACCTTTACCTTTATTAAGGAAGTGCCAGACATTGCCAGTTTCATTTAAAAGTAGGGTGTCCAATAGAAGAAAAATCTCTATCACAAGATTGCACTGGGGGGGGGGGTGTCCCTGTTGCTCTCTGATCTTTGTTGTTTTCTTGCAGACATTTCATGACCCAACTAAGTAACATTGTCAATGCTAGAAGGGATTTGGGTTTGCTCTGGGCTTATAGAAAGCCTCTTGCCCTGGCGGGTAGATTTTTGATTAGGGTATTGTTTTCTGACTGACTGATTGCCTGTTTAATCCCTGTTTATCTGTGTGTTTGTTACTGGTGAGGATGTGTTCTGGTCTTTTTGTTTCCTTCTTAGCCTTTTGAATGGTGTGTAAATGCAGTTTATGTGTTGTAGTCCACCAGCAGAGTCTGACGGTGAGGAGGTTGGGGAGGAACCTGGGCCAGTCCTGGAGTCTGGGGAAGGCTCTGAGGAGGGCTCTGCGTCTCCTTCTCCCTTTCTCTCCTTCCCCCATCTTCCTCTCCTCTCTATCTTCCTTCCCTTCTCTTCCTCTCATCTCCTTTCCTTTCTCTCCCTCCCTCCCTTCTCTACTTTCTTCTTTCCTTGTATCCTTTCCCTTCCTTCTTCCTTTACCTCTCCCCTACTTCTTTCTACCCCTTCCCCTTCCTACCCTCTCTCCTTCTCTCCTTCTCCCTTCCATCTTCCTTTCCTCACCTCTCCCCTCCTTCCCTCCTTTTCCTCTCATTTCCTCTCCTCCACTCTATTGTTGCAGGTGTCTCTTCCAGCTCTTAATTTATATTTTCTTGGGGTGGTATTTGCGCAAACCCCAAAATCATTGAATATCATTTCTTATTCTTTTTACAATACAATACAATACAATAG
Organism: Natrix helvetica; assembly: GCF_964273705.1. Taxonomy (NCBI): domain Eukaryota; kingdom Metazoa; phylum Chordata; class Lepidosauria; order Squamata; family Natricidae; genus Natrix; species Natrix helvetica. The sequence continues at coordinate 172,687,779 of NC_138549.1, forward strand.
CAGAGTTGGAAGGGACCTTAGAGGTCTTCTAGTCCAACCCCTTGCCTAGGCAGGAAACCCTATACCGTTTCAGACAAATGGTTGTCCAACATCTTCTTAAAGACTTCCAGTGTTGGGGCATTCACAGCTTCTGGAGGCAACTTCTGTTCCACTGATTAATTGTTCTCACTGTCAGGAAGTTTCTCCTTAGTTCTAAGTTGCTTCTCTCCTTGATTAGTTTCCACCCATTGCTTCTTGTTCTACCCTCAGGTGCCTTGGAGAATAGTTTGACTCCCTCTTCTTTGTGGCAACCCCTGGTTTTCCTTCTCTCTTTTTTTTTAAAAAGAATATTTTTATAAGAATATACATTCTTATAATTGTTATTTAGCATATGTCAATTCATATCCTTTTTCCGCCTGTATATTTACATTTTGATATTTTCTTATTTTCCCCTCCTCCTATATTAATCATGTGTCGTCTGAGATACTTATTTCATGTTTTGTTCCTTTCTCTTTATATCTTTTTTCAAGCCACTCATAAAATCGTCCTGTAGTACACGCATTCCTCCTTGTCCTTGATTCGTCCTTTATTCGGGTGGACATTCGCGATGGATCCAACAACATTGAGGTTGGAAATAGGGGAGAAAGAACTAAAATTCCACAACAGCTTCCGATTAAATTTGTAATGCGCAGAAGAAAAATTTTCAGGTTGTCCAGGTTGGCCCGCAGGTAAATGGCTGGGAGAGAGTCACGCTCAAAATGGGATTAAGTGGTTTAAATGGCTCCCTCCAACTTTACAATTCTCTACATTTCTCGCCTTTCCTGAAATGCTTCAGCAGGAGATGGAACTCAAACCCAAGACGTCGGCAAGCCAACCTGTGATTCCTTCTTGGCAACCTCTGGCGTAATTATTCTCTGAATAATGGAAAAAAAGGGGGGAAAAGATAATCCGAGGCTTTGTTTCTATGCCCCTGGAGAAGCATTCTTACATGCAATATGTAATATACAATACCAATGTATATTTTAAGAAAAATTGTTCTTAAAATATACATTGATATGGAGAGGTTAATAGTATAATCTTTATATTGTGTAAAGGTAAAGGTTCCCCTTGCACACATGTGCTAGTCGTTCCTGACTTTAGGGGGCGGTGCTCATCTCCGTTTCAAAGCCGAAGAGCCAGCGCTGTCTGAAGACGTCTCCGTGGTCATGTGGCCGGCATGACTCAACAACGAAGGCGCACGGAACGCTGTTCCCTTCCCACCAAAGGTGGTCCCTATTTTTCTACTTGCATTTTTTACCTGCTTTCGAACTGCTAGGTTGGCAGAAGCTGGGACAAGTCACGGGAGCTCACTCCGTTACGTGGCGCTCGGGATTCGAACCGCCGATCTGCCGACCTTTCTGATCGACAAGCTCCACGTCTTAGCCACTGAGCCACCGTGTCACAGCCACCTATATTCATCCGTATGCAATGGGTCCTTGACTTAATGATTACAATTGAGGCCGGAATCTCCATGGCTAATCAAGGTCATTGTTAAGTGAGTTGCGCCTTAGTATATGGCACAAAGTATATGATCTTTTTGGCTATGGTTGTTGAGCAATTCCCAGCAGTCATTAAGTGAATCCGGCCGCCATTAAACAGATTCGTCCATTGATTTGGCTTGTCAGGAATCAGCTGGTTGCAAGTGGTGATCACATGACCCTCGGGACGCTGAGACCATCGAAAATTACACCTGGGTTGCCAACCACCTGAGTTTTGATGACGTGACCTTAAGGGTGCTGCCGTGGTCCTAAGTGCGAGGACCAGTTGTAAGGTCACTTTTTTCAATGCTGTTGCAACTTTGAAAAGGGTTTAAATGAATGGTTGTAAGTCAAGGACTATACATATGACAGTTTATTCCCTTTATTGGTAAGGAGGGGGTGTGTGTTTTTTGGGGGGTGGGGAGAGGCTTGTTCCTAACAGATTATTTTTATCTGCATGTCCTCAAGGCCCGGGGGGTGCTTAAATCTGGCCCGTGAGGCTGCAGTTCCTCTGCCAGCCAAAACGGAGTGCGGGGGGAGGGGGGGCTCTCTGCATCTCATTTTCAGCCTGGACAACCTCCTGCAGCACTCTGTCAACCAAAACAAGGTATTGGGCGCCTCACGCAGTCCCTTCGCACCCCGGTTTTGGGCTGGTCGGCCTCCTGCAGCACTTTGCTGGCCAACACAGGGTGCAGGGAAGCCTCATGCATCCCTCCCCTTGCCCCGTTTTCAGCCTGGACAGCCTCCTGCAGCACTTTGCCTGCTTAAATGTGATGTAGGGGAGCCTCGGCATCCCCCTATGCCCTGTTTTCAGTCTGGGCGGCCTTCTGCAGCAGCCTGACGGCCAAACGGGGAATGGGGGGCCTCCTGCAGCCCTCCCACACCCTATTTTTTCAGCCTGGAGGCCTCCTGCAACCACCTGCCAGCCAAAACAGGGCCGCAGGTGGGGAGGCCTTGCATGGCTCCACTGCGCTCCGTTTTGGCCGGCTGGATGCTGCAGGAATCTGTCCGTCCCATCCCCACCCCCCAACTGGCCCACAGAGGAGAACTACAAAGCTGACGCAGCCCTTGAAGAAACCCAGTTTGACACCCCTGTTCAAGGAGATTCAAATGCCTACATCATGGCACCCCCTGAATCCCGTCGCCAAGTTCCTGCATGGACATTTCATTGCGCACAATTAGGTTTGATAGCTATTGGAAACGTTTAGTAAAAAAATATTATCTTGGGAGCGATCTGAATAATGTCTTCACAAACATAAATCTTCGCTCCCTGCCCCCTTCTGTTTTCTACATTATAAATTATAATCCTACAGCCTTTTCCAGCACAAACTCCTTCGTTTTTTTCCCAAAGAAAACTTGGCCTAATTAAAGTCTTGAAAGCAATTTGACTTCTTCGGAGAGTTGCTCCAGGTTGCCCTCTGGTGGTACAATACAATACAATAGCAGAGTTGGAAGGGACCTTGGAGGTCTTCTAGTCCAACCCCCTGCCTAGGCAGGAGACCCTACCATTTCAGACAAATGGCTATCCAACATCTTCTTAAAGCCTTCCAGTGTTGGGGCATTCACAACTTCTGGAGGCAACTTCTGTTCCACTGATTCATTGTTCTAAATGTCAGGAAATTTATCCTCAGTTCTAAGTTGCTTCTCTCCTTGATTAGTTTCCACCCATTGCTTCTTGTTCTACCTCAGGTGCTTTGGAGAATAGTTTGACTCTCTCTTCTTTGTGGCAACCCCTGAGATATTGGAATAATGCTATCGTGTCTCCCCTAGTCCTTCTTTCCATTAAACTAGACATACCCAGTTCCTGCAACCGTTCTTCATATGTTTTAGTCTCCAGTCCCCTAATCCGCTTTGTTGCTCTTCTCTGCACTCTTTCTAGAGTCTCCACATCTTTTCTACATCGTGGCGACCAAAACTGAATGTGATAAACAGCCTTAATGTCCCCATTTTGATCCAGTCAGAAAGGGAGAAAGGTCTTCCAATTGAATTGCAACCTTGGCAGGGTTGCTTCATTATATGCTCATCTCGGGCTGATTTTTTCAGCAAATCCACGTTGGCTTTCAAAAGGCTTTTATATCGTTTGTTTTCTTCCCATCCCCCAGCCTCAGGCAAAAACCGATCCAGCTTTTCCTCTCCCTTAACGAATTGCTCCTTTCCTTGGATTGTTTTGGAACATGGGAAAAAAACCTTCCTAAAAATGTGCATCGATGGATGAAAAAAAAAACACTTGATGATTTTTTTTCACTCCAAAGCAATCAATCAAAATAGAGTTGGGACCTTGGAGGTCTTCTAGTCCAGCCCTGTGCTCAAGAAGGAGACCCTATACACGCGTGCCACAATGGCATGCGGAGTCAATTGTTAGGGCATGCGAGGCGTTGTCCTGTCAGCTCCAGAGCGCATATGCTGACAGCTAACTGGCCTTCTTTTAAGGCCATTTTGCGCCCTCCAACGGGGTTCCCTGCTTCCCCCCACTTTTGGCCCGTGATGGGGCATTTTGTGCACTCTGGAGCTTTCAGGAAGCTTCCCTGAAGCCTCTGGAGGGCGAAATAGGGCCCTATGGGCAAACCGGAAGTCAGTTCACGGACTTCCGGTTTGCTCGTAAGGCCGGTTATTTGCGTTCCGGAGGCTTCAGGGAAGCTCCCGAAGACTCCGGAAGGCCTCCGGGGGAGCAGGGAGGGGGACTGTTTGCGCTCTCCTCAGGCTCCCAGAAAGCCTTTGGAGCCTGAGGAGGGTGAAAAATGGGTCCATCGAGCGCCAAAAGTGGGGGGAGGGAGGGCGAAGGGAGGGATGGGGTCGTGCGCCCATGCGCACGGTGTGTGTTGCCCATATAGCATTATGGGTGTGGGCAAGTCCACGCATGACCCCCCCTGCGCTCCCCCTGCTTTTGACATGCGATGGGGAAAAGGTTAGCCATCACGGCCCTCTACCATTTCAGACAAGTGGTTATCCAACATCCTTGATTAGTTTCCATCCGTTGCTTCTTGTCCTGCCTCCTGGTGCTGTGAAACATAATTTGACCCCCTTTTCTTTGTGGCAGCCCCACAACTACTAGAGGACACCTATCACCCCCTAGTCCTTCTTTTCAATAGGAATAGGAATAGGAAGGGAACGGAATGGAAAGGAACAGCGCCTGATGGAACCAGATAGGTTCCAGATGGAGCTTGGGCCACCTCCTGTAGCCCTGACCCGCCCCCGGGTAGAGGACCTGGTGGTCACGTGGAATAATGCGACTACCGGGGCCTTGAACCGGGTGGCGCCTTTGCGGCCTCTCCGGGGGCAACGATCCACCCTGGCCCCTTGGTTTACCGAGGAGCTGAGGGTGATGAAGCGCCGCAAGAGATGCCTAGAGAGTCGGAGATCCTCCCGTTCTGAATTTGACCGAACACAGGCACGAGCCCATTTAAGGACGTACCTTGTGGCATTGAGAGCGGCCAAACGTCAATATTGTGCCACTCTCATTGCATCCGGAGAGAACCGCCCTGCCGCCCTGTTTCGAGTGTCCCGCTCCCTCCTGTTTCAGAGGCCGCGGGATGCCCCTTTACAGGGTAGGGCAGAGGAATTTGGGAAATATCTGCAGGATAAAATCGCTCAAATCTGGAAGGATTGGGTCCCTTTCAGTGGTCTAGTGGAGACGTCCGCGGCGAGTCTTGAGAGACCAGTCTGGGAGGAGTTTGACTTGGTTGCCATCGAGGATTTGGACAGAATGCGTGGATGACTGCGACCTACCACATGTTTACTGGACCCGTGCCCCTCCTGGCTTGTACTGGCATCCTGGGAGGTTACACGTGACTGGCTCCTGGGCCTAGTGAACGCTTCGTTGGGTGAGGGGTCTCTTCCGGCCGCCTTGAAAGAGGCGGTGGTGAGGCCCTTACTCAAGAAGCCTTCCCTGGACCCTACGGAGCTGGCCAATTATCGTCCTGTCTCCAACCTTCCCTTTTTGGCGAAGGTTGTAGAGAGTGTGGTGGCTTATCAGTTTCCACGACATCTGGAGGAAAATGATTATCTAGACCCGCGCCAGTCCGGCTTTCGCCCCGGGCACAGCACGGAGACGGACTTGGTCGCGTTGGCGGATGATCTCTGGAGGGCCAGAGATAGGGGTTGTTCCTCTATCCTGGTCCTATTAGATCTCTCGGCGGCTTTTGATACCATCGACCATGGTATCCTGTTGCACCGACTGGAGGGGTTGGGGGTCCGGGGCACCGTTTTGCGGTGGTTCGGCTCCTACCTTTCCGGCCGGATGCAACGTGTGTTGGCAGGGGAGCAGAGGTCGACCCTAAGCCCCCTTACTTGTGGGGTGCCACAGGGGTCGGTCCTCTCGCCACTCCTGTTCAACACATATATGAAGCCGCTGGGTGAGATCATTCGTGGTTTTGGGGTTGGATACCATCAGTACGCTGATGACACACAGCTGTACTTTTCCACCCCGAACCACCCCAACGAGGCCGTCGAAGTGATGTCCCGGTGTGTGGAAGCCGTACGGGTCTGGATGGATGACAACCGACTCAAGCTCAACCCCTCCAAGACGGAGTGGCTGTGGGTTCCGGCCCCCCGGTTCAACCAGTTAATTCCATCTCTGGCCATCGGGGGGCGTACAACTTGCCCCCATGGAGCGGGCGCGCAATTTGGGCGTCCTCCTGGATGCCCGGCTGTCCATGGATGACCATGTGACAGCCGTGGCAAGGGGGGCGTTCCACCAGGTTCGCCTGGTGCAACAATTGCGCCCCCTATTGGACCGGGACGCCTTACGCACAGTCACTCATGCGCTGGTGACGTCTCGCCTGGACTACTGCAACGCTCTCTACATGGGGCTTCCCTTGAAATGCACTCGGAGACTACAGTTGGTCCAGAATGCGGCCGTGTGGGTGATTATGGGGAGTACAAGGTACTCCCATGTGACACCTCTCCTGCGCGAGCTGCACTGGCTTCCTGTGGTCTATCGGGTGCGTTTCAAGGTTTTGATAACGATCTTTAAAGCGCTCCATGGCACAGGACCTAGTTACTTGCGGGATCGTATCCTGCCCCATACATCCCTGCGACCAATTCGCTCGCACAGAGAGGGACTTCTCCAGGTGCCGTCCACCAGACAGTGCCGGGGGGCGGCGCCTAGGAGCAGAGCCTTCTCTGTGGCGGGCCCAGCCCTGTGGAATGACCTCTCCCCGGATATTAGGACTACCTCTGACCTCCGCTCCTTCCGTGCAAAGCTCAAGACCCACCTTTTCCAAGTAGCTGGCCTGGCTCAACCATAGTTTGATCATATCGCTCCTGACGGGTTTTTAATCTTGTAATTTTATTTAGGGGATTTTAAATTGTGATCTTAATTGTTTCCATTTATCTGTCTACCTCCTCCACGTATACGTCTTTATTTTTGTGTATGTACTGTCTATATTTGTATTTTATGTGTTTTTTATTGTACGCCGCCCCGAGTCCTTCGGGAGAGGGTGCGGCTAACAAATAAAATTTTATTATTATTATTATTATTATTATTATTATTATTATTATTATTATTATTATTATTATTATTATTATTATTATTATTATTATTATTATAGAACAGAATAGAATAGAATAGAATAGAATATGGAATGGAATGGAATGGAATAGAACAGAACAGAATAGAAAAGGAATGAATAGATAATGGAATAGAATAGAATAGAATAGAATAGAATAGAATAGAATAGAATAGAATAGCAGACTTGGATGGGGCCTTGGAGGTCTTCTAGTCCAACCCCCTGCCTAGGGAGAAGAAGCTTGGCACGATTAGGTTAACAACTCTTAATGCCTTTTTGGCAATGCTGTTACAGTGACCTCTGGTGAGTTGGCCACGCCCACCCAGTCACATGACCACCTAGCCACGCCCACCCAGCCGGTCGTTAAGCTCATCGTATTAGTGGTCCGCGGGGTATAAAATTATGAATGTAGTCTTCCCTGAGGTCCGAAAGGTTGGGGAGCCCTGCTGTACCTTTCTGCTCTTCACTTGACCTGCCTTGAGATGGAATCGCTCAGTGACGGCGAACCTTTTTCTTATGGCGTGCCAAAATTGCGTGTGCGTGTGCTATTGCGTGCGCACACGTCCCCATGCCAATGGAATACTCCCTGCCCACCTGCGCATGCACGTGTGTGATACACCCCCCCCCCCAACACGTGCGTGCACGATCCCTCGCCAGGCTCCGGAGGCTTTCCTGAAGCCTGGGGAGGGCAAAAACCGCCTCCACCGGCTCTCCGGAAGGCCAAAAATCAGCTGGCCAGCACGCCTATGTGCTCCGGAGCTGAAGGCTGGTATGCCAGAAAATATGGCTCCACTTGTCACCTGTGGCACACATGCCATCGTTTCACCATCACGGGCATAGCTACTGTGGGGCCTGTTCCCGTAACGCTGCAAATTTCACGCTTCCGCGAGTTTAACGCAGAGGGCTGAGAACCTGTGCTAAATACCCAAGAAACGGAAAGCTGGATTGCAGCTGAGTTAATCTCTTTAAGCCCCTCCATGACTCTGCTAGAGATACCATTTTCCAATCTGTCCTGAATGAGTGGTTGCAAATAAATTAGTGGGGGGGGGGGGGTTGGAGAGAAGGGGAGAGGAGGAGGAGAGGAGACATTTGCTCCTTGAGAAAAGATGACAATACAGATGTATTTATTTTTTAAAAAAACCATTAGATTTGGGCATTGGAGATGGTAGAGCTCATAGCGGAAGAAGGGCTGCTTCCGACTGGTGTAGAATTGGTAGCGCCTTCCAGTCTGACCCATCTGTCGCTAAGGAAGATGCAGGTCGTGCGTTTCCATGGGAACACCATGGTTAAAACTCTCCCTCCCTGGGAATGCACTGCAGCCGTCTGGAAAAGGGGCGTGGCCGATTATTGTGGGGGTCTTTAATGCTGTCTGAGCTTGGTTGTTTCCTTGCAGGTGTTTCGTGACCCAACTAGATAACACCATCAGTGCTAGGAGGGAGGAGGAGGACTGTGGGGTCTTTGGTACTCTCTGAGCTTGGTTGTTTTCTTGCAGACATTTCATGACCCAACTAGGGAACATTATCAGTGCTAGAAGGGAGGGACAAATAGAACAGAATAGAATGACAGAGTTGGAAGGGACCTTGGAGGCCTTCTAGTCCAACTCCCGGCTTAAGCAGGAAACCCTACACCACTTCAGTCAAATAGTTATCCAACATCTTCTTCAAAACATCCAGTGTTGAAGCATTCACAACTTCTGGAGGGAAGTTGTTCCACTGATTAATTGTTCTCACTGTCAGGAAATTTCTCCTCAGTTCTAAGTTGCTTCTCTCCTTGATTAGTTTCCACCCATTGCTTCTTGTTCTGCCTTCAGGTGCTTTGGAGAATAGTTTGACTTTGTAGCAGCCCCTGAGATATTGGGGGTGCATTATGGGTGTGGGTTCCCCCATGCGTGCGCTTTCAGCATGCGACCACAAAAAGGTTAGCCATCACTGACCTAAAGAATCGATCTATAGCAAGCAGCTGATTAACCAGTTCCTCCAGGTAAAAAAACCCCAACAAGATACGAAACAAATGTAAGTTTCTTCCATTAAGCTGACCCAAAAAAAAAAGGCTGATCATTTTTCTGTTAATCTTCTTTATAGGTACAGCGTTGATCAAAAGATACGTATTAATACTAGAACATTAATACTACTTTATAATGCCTTGGTAAGGCCACATTTGAAATATTTGCATTCAGTTTTGGTCACCACGATGTAGAAAAGATGTGGAGACTCTAGAAAGAGTGCAGAGAAGAGCAGCAAAGAGGATTCGGGGACTGGAGGCTAAAATATATGAAGAACGGTTGCAGGAACTAGGTATGTTTAGCTTAAGAGAAAGAAGGACTAGGGGAGACATGATAGCAGTCTTCCAATATCTCAGGGGTTGCCACAAAGAAGAGGGAGTCAAACTATTCTCCAAGGCACCTGAGGGTAGAACAAGAAGCAATGGGTGGAAACTAATCAAGGAGAGAAGCAACTTAGAACTGAGGAGAAATTTCCTGACAGTGAGGACAATTAACCAGTGGAACAGCTTGCCTCCAGAAGTTGTGAATGCCCCAACACTGGAAGTCTTTAAGAAGATGTTGGATAGCCATTTGTCTGAAACGGTATAGGGTTTCCTGCCTGAGCAGGGGGCTGGACTAGAAGACCTCCAAGGTCCCTTCCAACTCTGCTATTGTATTGTATAACATCAAACAGGTCGTCCTTTCTTTCCTCTAACAGAAACTGAATGAATAAAAAGCAAACAAAATTAAGCCAAGGGTGTAATGCTTCCATTTATAACTTTGATAATACGTATTCGTTCATTCATAAAACATAAACAATCTGAAGCTGGAAAATTAGTCCCTAAAGTATACCCTCTCCAGCTTCTTCAGATTTGGTTTTGCTCAGGGAGGTACATGTCCAGCTAAATTTTGCATTTTCAAAAGAAACGAGTGGGCAGAGTTAGCCACTGTTTGCTATTTCTTCATCCAAAACACCCGTGGGGAGAGTTTGTCTATAACTCCGAGCCAGCTCAAGCGTTGCAAGACCTCGCTAAGTCAGATGTACGTAAAAATCTGCCAAAAAAAAAGGCAGTTAAATAATTTCCGATTCTCCCCCGCTTCGCACTTTGTTTACCATCTGGCCTCACGGGGAGTTGGTGAACTCAAAACTCTTGCCAACTCTTCCTGACCTTGATAAGTAGGCTTTTCATTTTAAAAAAAAATGACGTGTGGCCTTGAAATACAATTTTGGAATGGTGCTTGACATCCCGCAAGGATATATTTTCTTGTCATGTCACAATATTCAGCCTGCTTTTGAGAGGGCCTTTCTATTTTACACTGGGGCTGGTGCGTTAAATTACTCAGTAATTTAAGGACTACTTACTCTTTCAAAGTTCCTTTGAATCTCCACGCTGCTCAGGTGAGAAGAGATCAAAGAGAACTGACGGTGCTTAAAGGATTTGGAAAAGCAAGATAAAAGCTTCGGGGTGTAAAAAAGTGTGGAAATGCTAAACCATCAAGCCTGACCTTTGATTTCCTTCGCTGGCAAGCACCTATTATGCTGTCTGGCTCTTTCCACCCAATCTGTTTTTTCTTGCTATCTTAAAACACCTTTCCCCCCCCCATCCCACCTTTTGAAATTCTTCCCAGCACAGCGAGCTCTAGAAATTTAAAATAAGAGCCAGGTGTGGCCAAAGGAAGGAGCCAGCAGTGTGCAGCAGCAGCAGCCAAAAAATGTCAATGCAATCCTAAGTTGCATTAACAGAGGGATTCAATCAAGAACATGTGAGCTACTAATACCACTCTATAAAGCCTTAGTAAGACCACAGCTAGAAGACAGCATCCAGTTTTGGCTACCACACTATGAAAAAGAGGTTGAGATGCTAGAAAGAGGGCAGAGAAGGGCAGGGGTGGGATTTGGTCGGTTCGAATTGGTTCGCGTGAACTGGATGCTAATTTTGCATCTGGTTTGCCGAACCAGTAGTTGGCAGGACTGGCTGGCCCCACCCACCCCTCCCAGGAGTCTCCACGCTGCCCGTTTATCATGCCAGGTAATGGCATGCCTGCATGGAGGCTCTGGGAGAGCGAAAAAAGAGCCTTCCAGAAGTCCAGAAACGGTCCTATTTCTTGCCTCCGGAGGGCCTCCGGAGGCCAGGGGAGGCCGTTTTTGCCCTCCTGGAGGCTTGAGGAAAGCTTCCGGAGTCTGGGGTGGGCGAAAAATGGGCCTCCCCCATCGTGGTGCAGGAGGCCGAGTTGGCCAGGCCCCCTGGCCACGCCTACCCACCATCCGGGCAGAAAACCAGTTGCTAAAAAATTTTCAATCCCACCCTGGAGAAGAGCAACAAAGATAATCACCAGGGACCCGGAGGCTAAAACACGCAAAGAATGGTTGCAAGAACTGAGCCTGGCTAGTCTAGTGAAGAGAAGGACCAGGGGAGACAGAATAGCAGTCTTCCAATATTTGAGGGGCTGCTACGGAGAGGAGGTCAAGATATTCTCCAAGGCACCCAAAGGCCAGACAAGGAAGAATGGATGGAAACGGATCAAGGAGAGATTCAACCTGGAAATAAGGAGAAATTTTCTGACAGAACAATCAATCAATGGAACCGAAGTTGCCTTCAGAAGTTGTGGGAGCTTCATCACTGGAGGCTTTCAAGAAGAGGTTGGGCTTCCATCTGTCAGAAATGGTGTAGGGCAGTGGTGGCGAACTTATGGCACATGGGCCAGAGGTGGCACGCAGAGCTCTCTCTGTGGGCACATGCGCCATTGTCCCAGCTTTTGGGGGTCTCTGCTGTGCATGCATGCATGCCACCCACAGGCCAGCTGGTCTTCGGGTCTCTGGCGCACATGTACCACACATGCGCATGCATGGGGCATGCACATGTGCCCACGGTTTGCAGTTTGGGTGCATACATGCACCTTGGCACTCTGTGCCTAAAAGGTTCGCCATCCCTGTGTAGGGTCTCCTGCTTGAGTATGGGGTTGGACTAGATGACCTCCCAACTTTGCTATTCTACGCAGGAACCTCTATGCAGCTTTACTTCCAAGCTGGTCTTGTAGTGGTGGTGATGGAAAGAAAACCCCAACCGCCAAAATGATGGCACGCTGGAGAAAATAATGAAGCAAAATAGATAAGCAAGTGGCCTTGACTTCAGAAGATTTCTGTGAGGCCTTCCAGGGTATATAAATCAGGGATGTCCAACCTTGGCAACTTTGAGACCTGTGGACTTCAACTCTCAGAATTCCCCAGCCAGAACTCTTAAAGCTGCCAAGATTTGGCATCCCTGGTATAAACCAAAAATGGAGCTTTTAAGTGTTGGAGAGAGGAAATCGATGGAAAGACATTGCTAGCAAACAGGATGCCGATTGGCATGGTCCCTTCAGCACCAAGGAGAGCTCCCGAGGATGTGTGCCTTATTCTGGCATTTCTCAGTCAAGTCATCCTCCACATGGGGAGACATCAATTCCCACGATTCCTAATCGGAATAAGCTTTGGTAAGAATTCTGGGTGCTGAAGTCACACAACTGGGAAGCTGCATTATCTTGACGAGAATAAGAGCCAATAAGATAATCTGTTCAGAGGGAGAATTCAGCAGGTTCTGACCAGTTCTTAGAGAACCAGTAGTGAAAATTTTGAGTAGTTTGGAGAACCAGTAAATACCACCACCGATTGGCCCTACCCCCATCTATTCTCTGCCACTTCAGACAAATGGCTTTCCAATCTCTTCTTAAAGACTTCCAGTGTTGGGGCATTGACAACTTCTGGAGGCAACTTCTGTTCCACTGATTAATTGTTCTCACTGCCAGGAAATTTCTCCTCAGTTCTAAGTTGCTTCTCTCCTTGATTAGTTTCCACCCATTGCTTCTTGTTCTACCCTCAGGTGCCTTGGAGAATAGTTTGACTCCCTCTTCTTTGGGGCAACCCCTGAGATATTGGAAGACTGCTATCATGTCTCCCCTAGTCCTTCTTTTCATCAAACTAGACATACGCAGTTCCTGCAACCGTTCTTCGTGTTTGTATGAAGGGGGAAAATTGTCCCTGTGCCTAGTTGTGTTGCATACAATACCCTGTGTCCTAGTTAAAGAAATACATCGGTTTGTCTATTTAAAGAAAACATAACCACTGGTAGCTTATTCAACAGCCATCATTAACTAGACCTTGGCTTACAATACAGGGGGAACAAATTGGCATATCTCTTCTCATTATTATTATTATTTTGCTCTGTATCTTTCTCAGTAGATATGGATGCTTTATACAAAAGCCAATTTGGTTCTCATATTTGGTGTTGTCATTAAGGCAGCATGCTACAAAATGGGATACCGGGAGTTCTAGTTCTGCCTTAGCCACAAAGCCAGTTGCCTGGCCTTGGGTCAGTCTCTCTCTCTCTCTCTCTCTCTCTTTCAAATCTGGGAGAAAAAAAAAGGCCAAAGCAAACCTGGAAATGTTTGAAATCTTGCCAAGAAAACTGCAGGAATTGGTCTGGGCAGTTGGCAGAAGTCAAGACTAACCGGTACACGACACACAAAAACCTTTATATTAAAAAAAATGGTCATCTCATTATAAAATGGCAAATTGCATCCGCCTCCAAAATCTTCTTGTTTAAGCTGCAAGGCTGATTCTCTCTTTTGAAGTTCCCCCTGTCAGGCCTGTGGCCATCTTTTCTTTCAGATCTTTGGCCTGCCCCACTTTCTATTATTCTACTGTGCTTTTTTCTATTGTGGGAAAATGGGAGGGGGGATTGTACGGAGTTAGATGACATGTAGCCATAACAATATTCTTTCTAGAAAGCCAAGGTCATCCTTTGCACCTCTGCATCTGACCAGAACTGGATGGGTGGAAGCTGCCAGCGTGGCAGTGGGAGATTGGACCATGTGATGGACTTGTGGGTGTGGGGGCAGGATCTTGAACTTTCAGCTGTGGGGGGAGGGAACTGGGAAGCTTTCAGATTCGCGTTTTCCCAGATGTGCCAACATGGCTCTCTTAATCAATTGGAACTTTGAGCAATACTTTGCCTTGGACTCTGATTTACTTTTGGATGCTGTTTGGAACCCTGACACCTCCATTATGTCCTCAAGCACCCTTCAAACCCAGGACAGGATAGCAAAAGATTGAAACACACTCAGGGGTAGCTAATCGTAATTGCACGGTTTGGATTCATGGTGCACTGAGATACGCGATGCAATCAATGCATTGAATGTGATCAATTAAAGACTCCAAGTGTCACCCCTTTCATGTGGCAAAATCGTTCAAGTGTGTGTTTCAGCCATGGATGCAGAACAAAGGAGGTTGATGAGCTTTGATGACCAAATTCAATTTGAAATCAGCGGAAGAGGTCAGCAAGATGTCCTGCTTGTGATTGGAGAGCAGAATGCCCAAGTTGGAAAGATGAACATGTAGTTGGAATTTTTATTCATTTGTTTGCTTTCCCCAACCAGCTGAAATTTCAAGATCTTGCCCCCCCCCACACCCACAAGTCCATCAAATGGTCCAATCTCCCACTGCCAGGCTGGCAGCTTCCACCCATCCAGTTCCAGTTCAGGTGCAGAGGTGCAAAGGATGACCTTGGCTTTCTAGAAAGAATATTGTTATGGCTACATATCATCTCACTCCGTACAATCCCTCCTTCCATTTTCCCACAATAGAAAATGCAGAGTAGAATAATAGAAAGTGTGGCGGGCCAAAGATCCAAAAGAAAAGATGGCCACAGGCCTAACAGGTGGGCATTTTGCTCTCAACTTTTTCCACCCTGACTTATATTTGGGGGGGGGAGGGGGATACAGTGGCTGAACGAATCTGTTGGTTCCCTTAACCAATTAAATATTATTGCAGCCTTATTTTCAAAGACTGAGCAATGCAGCCTCTGAGGAGACATACTTCAGTTAATTGAACATTTAGACGCTCCGGGCAACTCGAAGCTGAGGCGAGAGTGACAGGGCGGAAAAAGCGTAGAGAAACCAAATCAATTTTCATATTAATAATACACCTAAAGTTTAATGTAAAAGAAAAAGTACCAGTAGCTGGTTTGGAAAAGAAATACCTTCCCTCTCCTTCCCGGATAAATTCAGATGATATCAGGCTTCTTTTCAATTAGGGATGTACAAATCTGAAAGTTCCAGGAATGGATTTTATTTTATATGGTTGATAACTCTGCATTGCCCGGGTATTTATTTATAGGGGGGAAATGTCTGGACCAAACGTAATTTCTAATGTTGGGTTGTCCCCCTTACCAGAGGGAGCCCCCTTGTGGAGTACTGTGAAGCTGTTACCATGGCAACTCCACAGCACTGTACAGTAGAAGCCATTTTAAGGCACAACAGGATTTATCTTAACAGAACACCCCCCCCGAGGTATCTTACCCCCGCAGTATTTGTTTCCAGAGAGTAAGTCATCTGTGTACGAAGATTAGTTGAAATTGCTCAAGGCCTTCCAGAGTTATGCTGGAACATACACATACACACAGAGCCATTTTTGTATATAGATTGATTGTAGAACATAAACATAGAATAATAGGGCTGGAAAGGACTTTGGAGGGCTTCTAATCCAGCTCAAGCAGGAGACCCTATACCATTCTGGACAAATGGCTGTCCAGTCTCTTCTTTAAAATCTCCAGATTTGGAGCACCCACAACTTCTGAAGATGTCAAGTTGTTCCTCTGATTAATTGTTGTGTCAGAAAATTTCTCCTTATGTCTAGATTGGTTCTCTCCTTGATTAGTGTCCACCCGTTGCTCCTTGTCCTGCCTTCAGGGTGCTTTGGAGAAGAGCTTCACCCCCTCTTCTTTGTGGCAGCCCCTCAGACATTGGAAGACTGCCACGGTGGCGCAGTGGTTAGAGTGCAGTACTGCAGGCTACTTCTGCTGACTGCCGGCTGCCTGCAATTTGGCAGTTCAAATCCCACCAGGCTCAAGGTTGACTCAACCTTCCATCCTTCTGAGATGGGTAAAAATGAGGAGCCAGATTGTTGGGGGTGGGGGCAAGAGGCTGGCTCTGTAAACCGCTTAGAGAGGGCTGTAAAAGCATTGTGAAGCGGTATATAAGTCTGCGGACTATTGCTATCCCGGCCTTTTCTTTCTTTCTCTTTTTAGACTAGACATCGTTCCAGAAATGCTTCGGATAATAAGGTAGGTGACATACCAATTTAATAAATAAATAAAATCAGGCTGCAGAAGATGGGGGAAGATCTATATTTTGGCCCACCACAGCCGCGTGCCAACTCCTTGGTTCTGCTGCCAAATTGAAGAACAAGATGGTAGCCTTGTCCATTCTGTGAACAAAAGCTAAATAGTCATCTTGTTCATTTTTTCCAGGACTAGAAATGGGATATATTGTGCTGTGCTGTACAGACAGTTCTCAACTAATGATAGTTCATTTAGTGACTGACGTTACAATGGCACTGAAATTAGTGACTTAGGATCCTTTTTCACACACAACGACCGTTGCAGCAGCCCCATTTTGGTCATTTGATCAAAATTCAGACATGTGGCAACTGGCTCGTATTTATGGCGGTTGCAGTGTCCCTGAGGTCTCGTGATCTCCTTCAGTGACCTTCTGACAAGCAAAGTCGATGGGGGAAGCCAGATTCACTTAACGACCAGGTTACTAACTTAACAACTGCAGTGATTCACTTAACAGATGGGGCAAGAAAGTTTGCAAAATGGGGCAAATCTCACTTAACAAATGTCTCACTTAGCAACAGAAAGGTGGGGCTCAATTGTGGTTGTAAGTCAAAAACTAATATACTAATACTTATATCCATACCATACCATACCAGGGATTATATATTATATAATTACTAGCTGGATACCCATGCTTTGCAAAGAAAGTATGTGATCAGCCTATGCAGGAGAAATTTGGTTCACAATCCATTGGCTCAGTGGTGGTCGGTGATTGAAACACATAAGGGAATATCGCTCCCGCCACCTTGAGTCTGGAAGCAGTTCCATAAGTGGACAGCATAGACATTTTAGGTACCAATGTTTAGTACTGTAAGGAGCCCCAGACTGCTCCTGTGTAAAGGAGTTTGAACTGAGGTAATAGAATGTGAGGCTACTGGTAGTTGGAACAGAGTTCTTTTCAGGTGGGGAGGAGGAGTAGAATGTCTAACTCCTTAGCATCAAAGCGAGTTAATATAAGGCAACTGGCAGTTGGAACAGAGTTCTTTTCAGGTGGGGAAGGGGAGTAGAATGTCTTAACTCCTTAGCATCAGAGCATGTTAATTACTGTATAAGAAATACAAATGATCTGATAGTCATTTCAAGAAATCTTTCTTAGCGAGCAACTAGAAGTCAAGAGGAACATACATGCCAAATTTCAAGTTTGTAGGCCTCGCGGTTCTGGAGATTATGTGATGAGTGAGTGGTATTTGGCTTTTATATAGATAGATAGATATAGTATATGATTATGTTATATCTTTGAGAAGCTATCTCATATTACTTTCTCCAAAGATTATTTTAATTAGGTGAGAGAGGATTTTGACCCTTAAAACCTGGTAATTGCCCCAGATGTCCCTCCAGGAAAATCAATACCACCAAAGGAGATCAGATATAAACTATCAGTTTAATCATTGTGGGTGCCTCCTCAAAAGGAGAGACTTGATCGTAGTTTAGTTTATATGCCAAGTTATATACGCATACACATCCATCTGGGTTATGGGCCTTTCCTGGTTCACTTACGTAAGGAGGGATCAGTTTCTTAAGTGTGTAGCCCTTCAGCACTATCCATTATCTTCATAACGTTTTCTTCTCTTGCGTAAGAATTCTCTTTCTGGAAGAAAACAGCCCTCTAGACATGCAGACATTCTTGAAATGGGCTTTTGTGCAAAAATGTTAACCAGGTGGACTGTAATTTCCCCCCCCCCCTCCATCTTAGCAGCATTAAGATGCCTGGACCTCAACAGCCAGAATTTCCCAGCCAGCTCTCTGCCTAGGGAATTCTGGGAGTTGAAGTCCACACATTTTTATGTTGCTAAGGTTAAGAAACATTGGACCAGAGAAAAACCTTTATATATATATATATATATATACGCGGTGGCTCAGTGGCTAAGACGCTGAGCTTGTCGATCAGAAAGGTCAGCAGTTCGGCGGTTCGACTCCCTAGTGCGCATAACGGACTGAGCTCACGTGACTTGTCCCAGCTTCTACCAACCTAGCTGTTGGAAAGCACATAAAAAATACAAGTAGAAAAATATGGACCACCTTTGGTGGGAAGGGAACAGCGTTCCATGCGCCTTCGGCATTTAGTCATGCCGGCCACATGACCACGGAGACGTCTTCGGACAGCACTGGCTCTTCGGCTTTGAAACGGAGAGGAGCAGCACCCCCTAGAGTCAGGAACGACTAGCACATATGCGGGAGGGGAATCTTTACATATATATAAGCGTTTGGCCTTATTTTCAGGGAGGCCTTATTATTTTTCAGGTTCAGGAGGCAGTGAGCGAGGTCACCTCATACAATAATAATACAATAGTAGAGTTGGAAGGGACCTTGGAGGTCTTCTAGTCCAACCCCCTGCCTAGGCAGGAAACCCTATACCGTTTCAGACAAATGGCTGTCCAACATCTTCTTAAAGACTTCATGGATTCTGCTGTGTTACAATATTTTAGGGCAGGGCTTATTTTCGGGGAGGGCTTATTTTAGCACATGCACTCAAAAGCCCAATTGGGTTTATTATCCGGGGAGGTCTTATTTTCGGGGAAAGAGGGCAAACTCTTCAGCATTTTTTGTTTCGGAGTGTGTTTGTGTACTTTTTAAAAATGACACTACAGCAGAGATGGTCCCAGCATTACGACTTGATAGGAAAGAGTGTTTTGCAGTTTCCTTCCTTGTTTTTCCAGTTTTTCAAATCTCCTTCATTGGTTTATATTGTTTCCCAGCAAAGGGAGTTTGTGTGGTGAATTGGAGCCCACAGTCTGAAATGATCTCCTCCTCCTCCTCCTCCTCCTCCTCCTCCTCCTCCTCCTCCTCCTCCTCCTCCTCTTTTTCCTCTTCCTCGTTGACAGTACTGTCAGTGAGGAGGAGGAAAAAGAGGAGAAGGAGGAGATCATTTCAGACTGTGGGCTCTGTGCTCTCTGAATGGGTCTGTTCTCTACATTTCTTGGGCGTTTCTGAATCTTAAGATTACAGGACACTCATCAATATGTGGCTTGCTTCTTTTGGCCGACATGATTGAGGAAGACGATGTATAATGGGATTTTCCAAATGCTTGTAAAAATCAATTCACCAGGGAAAATAGGAGGGCAGGAAAACAGAGGGCAGAGGAAGGAAAGAGCAGAGAAGTGGAAGGGGATAGAAAGAGGGGGGAAAATGGAGGAAGGCAGGGAGGGAGGGAGGGGAGAAGAGATGAAAGGGAGGGAGGGAAGGAAGGAAAGAAGGGGAGGGAGAGGGAAGGGAAAGGAGGTAATGGGGAAGGAAGGAAGGAAGGAAGGAAGGAAGGAAGGAAGGGGGAGAAAAGAGGAGATGGGAGGGAGGAAGAAGAGATGAAATGGAAAGGTGGGAGGGGGGAGGAAGGAAGAAAGGAAGAGGAGGGAGGGAGAGGGAAGGGAAAGGAGGTAATGGGAAAGGAAGGGAAGGAAGGAAGGGTCAGCGTTCCAAATATCATCCAAAATTAAATCAGAGTCCAAGGCAGAGCTTTCCTCAAAGTTCCAATTTATTAAGAGAGCCATGTTAGTACATCTGTGGAAAACCCGAATCTGAAAGCTTCCTTCTGCAGGCCTGACAGGAACTGGGAACATAGGAATCCCTATGTTATTCACTTTCAGGAAACGTTTTTCTTCTGAGGAGAAGCTGCCTGTCAGGCCTGCAACCGGTTCCTTTTAGGATCTTTGGCCTGCCACACTCTCTATTATTGTGCTATGCTTTTTCATTAGTGGGGAATTGGGAGGGGGAATAGTAAGGAGTAGAATGTGTTGTTGTCAAAATAAAAAAAATCCTTTCTAGAAGCCCAAGGCCATCTTTTGTTCTCTGCACCTCTGCACCTGACCGGAAATGGATGGGTGGAAACTGCCAGAACGGCAGTGGAAGATTGGACCATGTGATGGACTTGTGGGTGTGGGGCAAGATCTTGAGCTTTCATCTGGGTGGGGAAAACCCAGGAAGCTTTCAGATTTGGGTTTTCCAGATGTACCAACATGGCTCTCTTAATAAATTGGAACTTTGAGGAAAGCTCTGCCTTGGACTCTGATTTAATTTTGGATGATATTTGGAACGCTGACAGGAAGAGGGAGAAAATAAGAGGTGGGGGGAAGGAAGAAGAGATGAACAGGAAAGGTGCGGGGAGGGAGGGAAGGGAGATAAGGAGGAAGGGGAGGAAGGAGGGAAAGAAAGAAAGAAGGAAGGAGAGGAAGGGAAGGAAGTTTTGTAATATGTGTTTTTTAATGCTGTACACCGCCCTGAGTCCTTTGGGAGAAGGGCGACATATAAATCCAATAAAACAAACAAACAAACAAGGAAGGGAGGATGAGGGAGGAAAGAAGAGATGAGAGGAAGGAAGAAGAGATGAAAAGAAGGAAAGGTGGGAGGGAGGGAGGGAGGGAGGGAGGGAGGAAGGAAGGAAGGAAGGAAGGAAGGAAGGAAGGAAGGAAGGAAGGAAGGAAGGAAGTGGTTGAAGTACCTGACTGTAGTGGTTGGGTTTGTGTCAAGGCCACGGTTACTTTTAAGGAAAAACGGATGACTGAGAACAAGACTAGAAGTATGTGGAGCAGAGAGAAGCTAGGAGGCTCCTGCATAGTGGCGCCTACTTGCCTTCAATATAGAATATACAAAGAGAAAGGGAAAGTGGGAGGAGGTCCTATTTCCCATAGGACATGCTGGTTAATTTGGGCTGGAGAAAAGACCCAAAGGTGGCAGAGGTCCGGGAAGAATAGCATGGAGAAAAGGAGGAATCGCATGGAGGAGCTTATGACACGTGTGAAAGGCCAGGAGGAAGATTTCTGCTGTGCGTACCAAGATTGAGATGCTGAATCGATGGACGTTTGGGAGTTAAAAGAGATTTCTTTGGCTGCAAGACAGCTGCGGGGGGGGGGGGGAACTAAGAGACATTTCACTGTCCGTAACTGAGATAAGGAAAGGGAGAACAACCGCAATAAATTACAAGCAGAAAGGGAGGGAAAGAAAATTTAAGATGTGGGGAAATTAACTAGGTTAAGACTTGATTTCTTATATATCTTACTAGCTGGATACTCGTCCTTTGCTACAAAACTATGTAATTGGGCTTATTACTTAAAGCTTGAAAATTAATGTAGCATTAAACATCAGAGCATGTTAATATAAGGCAACTGGAAGTTGGAACAGAGTTCTTTTCAGATGGGGAGGGAGAGTAGAACAGAGGTGGTGTTCAGCAAGTTTTGACCAGTTCTAGAGAACTGGTACTGGAAATGTTGAGTAGTTCGGAGAACCGGTAAAAACCACCTCTGATTGGCCCTGCCCCCATCTATTCTCTGCCTCCTGGGAATAGAGGGGGGGGGGAGGGAGAGAGAGAGAGAGAGAGAAAGATTGGAAGGTTTTTCCATGTAAACTGTAGGGTGAACTCTAAAGTCCTTGACAAACACACAATGAGAATGTCATGCAACATGGGAATTATTTTAGTAGTCATATAGTCTCTGGAATTCCATGAACATTTGATAAGGTTCTGGGAAAGACTAACAGCAAAATCTATATATGTATAAATGGCTGTGTGTGTGTGTCAGGGGTGGGTTTGTTGCACATGTCTTTTGTGCGTGCGTGCGCAGTTGCCTGTAATTTGCTCTGTGCATGAGTGGAACATTAAAAAAGGACTAAAAAACATGCCAGCAACGGCATAGGAGACCAGGGAACCAGTTTGGGGATGTGGCCCAGCCTGCCGTCTCCACCGGTTCAGCAACTCAGTCCCGATTTCCACTACCGGTTAGCCCGAACCGGTGCAAACCGGGAGCAACCCACCTCTGGTGTATGTATGTTCCAGCATAACTCTGGAACGCATCGAACAATTTCAACCAAACTTGGTACACAGATGACTTACTCTCTGGAGAAAAATAGTGTGGGGTTAAGACACCCCCTAACACCCTTGGGGGGGGAGGTATTCTGTTAAGATACAGCCTGTTGTGCCTTAAAATGACTTCTACCGTACTGCTGTAAAATTGCTTCTACTGTACAGCGCAGTGGAGTTGCCATGGTAACAGTTTCACAGGACTCCACAGGGGGGCTCCCTCTGGTAAGGGGGAAAATCCAACATTAGAAATTACGTTTGGTCTGGACATTTTCTCCCTATAAATAAATACCTGGGCAACACCAGCTTAACAAGTAGTTAAAAATATATTTTTTAAAAAAAACCTTTACTCATGTTAAGTATTTCCATCTCTAAACTTTTGCCTTTTGATCACAGCTTTCTTCTTTTAAACGGGCAAATTTCACGGCCTTTGAAAACCCCTGATGTACGAACCTTTGCCGATTGCAAGCAAATCTTTGCACCTTGTTCTTGGAAAATGCTGAAGCAATACTCTTTGTCTCCGGCCGAATTCTCTCTCCCTTTTTTCTTAAGAAAGAAAGAAAGAAAACAGCAAATCTTGTTGGAGCAGGTCCCAAATTAATGCTGTCGAAGAACGCTTTCGCTCCACTATAGTACCACGAGCGCTACCCGATTTCTCTGAAGGCAGGGTGGCCTAGTTAGCAAAATCAATCATGCATTAGGGAAATATTTGTCCTAAAGTATTGATCTGCCCCAGGGAGCAACTTCAACAAAGAAAAGCTTCCAAAACAGAAGCACTTACTATTCCGTTGCTGTCTATGAGGAAGCAGAGAGCGAGCTCGTCTGCTTCCCATAGACAGCAATCCTATAATTGGGGAGAGGTTCAAAGCTCCAAATGGAAACATCCCTTCCTCTACAGCGATTATCATCATTAGTACAGGTAGTCCTTGATTTATGATCAAAATTCTGCCCAACATTTCCATTGCTAAGCGAGACAGTTGTTAAGAGAGCCCCATTTTATGACAGTTGTTAAGTGACTCACTGGAGTTGTTAAGTTAGTAACATGGCTGCTAATGGATTTCCGTTAACTCGGTTTATCAGAGAAGCAAATATAAGCACACCTTCACAATAATAAGCGAACTGATTGTCTCCTGCAAACTCCACTCCCCTTTCGCTCCTCTTTTATTTCCTCTGGGAGGGGCCATTCATCGTCCACCTGTGGCCTTACTCCCATCGACCCCTGTTCTTCAGTTGTTCCCTTCGTCTGGCAACTCTGCGCATGTGCACGCTGGAAACAGGCTCCAGCTGTTCTTCTGCCTCACTGATCTCCGACTCCGAAGGTAGCTGATAACTGTCAGATGGCTCTGGTCCCCTCTCTGCCTCCAACCCAGAGCCCTCCTCAGAGCCTTCCCCAGACTCCAGGATTGGGCCATGCTCCTCCCCAACATCCTCATGGTCCGAGTCTGCCACCAGTTCTACTGGCAGCTGGTGGGCCACAACAAGGAGGAAGTTGTGCTGAATATGTTCACCACCTTGAGTTATTTGTGAAAATAATAAAGGCGAGATACAAAGAGTCAAAGTTTTAGAGAAGCTGGTTTTCAACTCTTCAATAACTAATCCAGGCACTTGGTCAGATCAGCCAAGAGAATTGGGCAAGGATTTTGATTCAAAGAGGCGAGACAAAGATTTGGAGTGGAGAGGGAATGGGGATTTTGCAGTATCCTTCCCCCAGGAGTGCGAAGGGAATTGAGATTTTGCAGTATCATCCCCCCAGGGGTGGAGAGGGAGTGGGGATTTTGCAGTATCCTTTTTCCAGGAGTGGAGAGGGAATGGGTATTTTGCAGTATCCTTTTCCCAGGAGTGGGAAGGGAATTGAGATTTTACAGTATCCTTCCCCCAGGAGTGGGGAGGGAATGGGGATTTTGCAGTATCCTTTTCCCAGGAGTGGAGAGGGAATGGAGATTTTACAGTATCCTTCCCCCAGGAGTGGAGAGGGAATGGGGATTTTGCAGTATTCTTTTCCCAGGAGTGGAGAGGGAATGGAGATTTTACAGTATCCTTCCCCCAGGAGTGGAGAGGGAATGGGGATTTTACAGTATCCTTCCCCCAGGAGTGGAGAGGGAATGGGGATTTTGCAGTATCCTTCCCCCAGGAGTGGAGAGGGCGCGGTTTATAAATTTAATAAAAGTTAAAGTTAAGAGAGGGAATGGAGATTTTACAGTATCCTTCCCCCAGGAGTGGAGAGGGAATGGGGATTTTGCAGTATCCTTCCCCCAGGAGTGGGAAGGGAATTGAGATTTTACAGAATCCTTCCCCCAGGAGTGGAGAGGGAATGGGGATTTTGCAGTATCCTTTTCCCAGGAGTGGGAAGGGAATTGAGATTTTGCAGTATCCTTCCCCCAGGAGTGGAGAGGGAATGGGGATTTTGCAGTATCCTTTTCCCAGGAGTGGGAAGGGAATTGAGATTTTACAGTATCCTTCCCCCAGGAGTGGAGAGGGAATGGGGATTTTGCAGTATCCTTTTCCCAGGAGTGGGAAGGGAATTGAGATTTTACAGTATCCTTCCCCCAGGAGTGGAGAGGGAATGGGGATTTTGCAGTATCCTTCCCCCAGGAGTGGAGAGGGAATGGAGATTTTACAGTATCCTTCCCCCAGGAGTGGAGAGGGAATGGGGATTTTGCAGTATCCTTCCCCCAGGAGTGGAGAGGGAATGGGGATTTTGCAGTATCCTTTTCCCAGGAGTGGGAAGGGAATTGAGATTTTACAGTATCCTTCCCCCAGGAGTCGAGAGGGAATGGAGATTTTACAGTATCCTTCCCCCAGGAGTGGGGAGGGAATGGGGATTTTGCAGTATTCCTCCCTTGCAACGCCTACCCAGCCACACCACACCCACAGAACACTGGAGATTGGATAACCATTCATCTGAAATAGTATACAGTTTCCTGTTTGAGCCGGGGGGTGGTGGACTAGAAGACCTCCAAGGTCCCTTCCAACTCTGTTATTCTGTTATTCTAAAAAATGTGGAAGCATGTGTCAACCTAAAAGGAGCTCAAGAAAAGAAAAGACAGAAATTGCACAGACACCATCAAGGATCAATCTAGCCATTCTTTGCACAATTATCTGCTTTTGTTTTTAAATGACCCAAATCTCTCAAGAGGCTATCATTTGGTCAACAAGCCCCCTTTCCTTTTCCCTGTTTTCTCCAGCTTCCCCTTTTAGGAACCCGGAAATGTGCTGCTGTTAGCTAATCACTGACTTGGAATAATCGATTGGCGGGACAGCTCGGAGAAAGCAAAAAAAGGGGGGGGCATCTATTTCCTGCCAGCTGCGAGTCTAATAATAACCTTCCTACGCCAACCTCTGCCATTCAGTCAAATCTTGGATGTTTCCTTCCTGCTAAAGACATGCGGTTTCAGGGCAGGGTGGTGGGTGGGGAGGGAATCTGAGATTTCATGCAACTCAGAAAGTTTCCAGCATGGAACAAACAGTTTGGAAATAGAAAACATCAAAGCATGCTGAATTGTTTCCCTAAATATCTATTTTTTTCCTATTGGCCTTCCCTGCAAGAATGATGGTGTTGAGCTGGTGGGAGCTACAGGTTTTAACCCCAAAGTAAATGTTAGATTGGGTAACGGATAGGCACACACAGTCTTAATGGTAACAACAGCTTTTTATTGAGTACAACAAGTGAGAACAATCCAGCGAAAGTTGAGTCTGACAGCAGCCCTTTTATAGGGAGCTGTCAGACCCTTCGACCAATAGGATTAAACCTCTGTTCCCACCAGAACAGAGGACCTTGGTGGAAACCACTGTAGTTAGAGCAAGTATCTAACACCCCTCCCCTCTTGGATGGAACAATCCTACTAGTTACGTAGTCACGCAGGTAGGCGGGCTTTTGGGTAACTCTGCCTGACCTGCGCAGTTCAGTAGGAGGGGTTTCCTTGGACAGGTCAGACGGACCTGTTTGCTCTGCAGCTCCGCTTGGTGGAAGCTCCTGGAAACTTTCACAGGCCGTGGCTGGAGCTTCTAGAGCCGGTTCGCTCGGAGCTCGCTGCGGGCCTGCAATATAACCAGATAAGTTTCCCGGTACCTTCAGGCTTGAGCTAGAAGGAGTGAGTGTTTGCTCCGTTTGGGTAGGGCTTTGGCTAACTCATGCAGAAGTTATCTCTGGTTATCTAAGAGTGGAGTTGGAGAGGCGGCCATGGAGTTGGTCAATATGCCTTCTCCAATTCCTACTGTCCTCGAAATCTAGGAGGTAAGAGCGAGGGCCAATGATGCCTATCACTGTGGCAGGAATCCACAGAGTTCCCCAGGCGTAGTTGTGGTCATATACCAAATCATATGACTACGCTAAATGTCCGAATCTTGCTTGTGGAGTCTGGGGGCGATGAGGCAGAATAATAGGGGTGTAGCTGGTCTAAGTGGGACCTTAGCCGGCGACCCATGAGAAGCTCGGAGGGGCTTCTCCCTGTAATGGCACTTAGCATGATGTGTTGAATTAGCAAATAGTGGTCAACCCGTATTTGCCAATCTCCCGGGCCCATCCTAGAGAGGGCCTCTTTTGCAGATCTCACCATTCTCTCCGCCTGACCATTGGATGCCAGATGGAATGGCGCGACCAGGGCATGCCTGATTCCTTGAGCTGCTAGGAAGGTCTCAAATTGCATGGCCATGAATTGGGGCCCGTTGTCAGAAACCAAAACGTCGGGCAGGCCATGCGTGGAGAAAAGTCTCTGTAGCACCTTGATGACCGCTTCCGCCGTAGGGAGGTCATCAGGACTACTTCTAACCATTTTGAGTAGACGTTCACAATTAGGAGAAATGTCTGACCGTGAACTGGGCCAGCAAAGTCAATGTGCAACCTAGACCATCGTGCTTGAGGTCACTCCCACTCCTTAGCAGGCACCTCTGGGGGAGCTGGTCTGGACTCCTGGCACGGTGTGCAGGTAGCTACCCATTCTTCGATCTCCCTGTCCATGTTAGGCCACCACACATAACTCCTAGCCAAAGACTTCATCCTGACAATTCCAGGATGCCCTACGTGTAAAGCCTCTAATACTGCAATGCACAGTGTGGGTGGAACAACGACCCAGTCCCCCCACAGTAAAAAGCTATTTACAACTGATAACTTATCGCATTTGGCAAAATACATTTTGAATTCAGCCCCAACAGGCCCCTTGGGCCACCCCCTCCACACTCAGTTCAAAATTTGTTTGATGGTGGAGTCCTTTGCAGAGTGACGGGCAATGTCACTGGACGAGACAGGCCCAGTCTCAAGGCAGTCAATGAGGAGGACTGGCGTCTCGGGTTAGGGTCAGCGAGAAGTTAAGGCAGCGGTCAGCGGCTTATAGAGTCAGCGTGCCCCAAAGTGGAACCTGGTCGGTGGATGAGATGGTAGGAGTAGGCAGCTAGGAAGATGGTCCATCTGGTCATGCAAGGTGATAATGACACTGAGGTAGGTCGGTCCCCAGCCAGTAAACCCAACAACGGCTTGTGGTCCGTAATCAGTTCAAAGTCACGGCCATATAGATACTCATGGAACCTCTTTACTCCGGCCACTGCAGCCAAAGCCTCACGGTCCAGCTGGCTGTAGTTCCGCTCCGTGGCAGACAAGATCTTGGAGTAAAATGCAATAGGGGCTTCAGTTCCGTTGGGCATGTGGTGGCTGAGGACAGCGCCAATGCCGAACGGGGAAGCATCGCAGGTCAGCACCAACGGCAGGGTCTGGCTGTATTGTACCAGAAAGGAGTCCGCCGACAGGAGTCGTTTTACCGCGGCAAATGCGGCAGCCTCAGCTCTGCCCCAGGACCACTTCGCGTTCTTTGCCAGGAGACGGTGTAAGGCCTCAGCAATGGTGGCTTTTTGTTTAAGAAAGACGCTGTAGAAATTAAGGAGCCCAAGGAACGCCTGCAGCTTGGTTTGATTGCGAGGTGTGGGGACGTCCTGAATTGCTTTAATTTTTTTTTGGGGGGGTCGGGTGAATCCCAGAGCCATCGATTAGGTCCCCTAAGAATTCAACCCTCGGCACGTTAATTTGGCATTTCTCTTTTTTGAGACGGAGGCCTTTGTCTCTAATTCGAGCCAAAACTGTTCGTACATGTTTGAAAAGTTGCACCTCATTTGCAGCCGATACCAAGATGTCATCGAAATAGGGGATGACTTCTGGAATCACCTGCAAAAGCCATTCCATGACGCTTTGGAACAGTCCAGGGGTGATACTAACACCAAATTGCAGGCGGTGACATTTGAATGCACCCCTGTGCGTCACAATGGTTTGGGCCTCCGCTGTAGCACCATCTACAGACAATTGTTGGTATGCCTGCGCCATGTCCAATTTTGCGAATTTTTTCCAGGGCCTAATGAATGAAGGAGGTGCTGTACAATGGGTACAGGGTAGGCACTTTGTTGTAGCGCTTTATTTATTGTGCACTTGTAGTCCGTGCAGATGAGGACAGACCCGTCAGATTTGACAGGTGTCAATATAGGGGTCTCCCAGCATGCGTGATCGACTGGCTCTAGGATTCCCTGGCCTCCGAGCTTCTCAATTTCCCTGTCACTTTTGGGGCAGAGAGCAAAAGGTACTCTCATGGGTTTTAGCCTTATTGGGGCTATGTTGGGGTCCAAACTAAAGGAAATTGGAGTCCTGACATACTTACCCAGATCAGTGCCGAAGACGTCCTTGAACTCCTTAAAGACGGCTTCAGCGCCGTCGTCTTTTAAGGCGTTGATACCAGTCACTTCTAGGTCCAGGGCTTGGAACCAATCTAGCCCTAGGAGGCTCTGCAGGTTGCTGCTGACCACTGTCACTGGGAGTTTCCTGCTGAACTGCTTGAACTTCACCTGGAAAGTACCTTGGCCCACGATGGGGACCCGGTTTCCCTGGTAATCTCATAGGTGGATGTCAGGGGTGCAAAGATGCTGCTTCTTTAGGCTAGGGATAGCCTGCTTTAGGGTAGACCACGGCATGATGGTCAGTGATGACCCGGTGTCGATCTCCATCTCACATGGAGAGTCCTCTATGAGGACTGTAACCTTCAGCTTTTTTGGCCACCCGGTGCGGACTTGGCTGATTGACGTATGGTAGGTGATTCTATTGTCGCCCTCTGAGCGCCGTGATGGCTTCTGCCAGGCCCCTTGGTTGGGCCTCTGTTGGCGATTCTAGGCTGCCAGGTAGTGGCAGGGAATTCGCTCCAGCACACCTTGGCTATGTGCCCCTTTCACTCGCAGCGCTGGCAGGTTGCATCGCGGAAACAGCAAGCCGATCTGGCATGGTCTCCTCCGCAGCTAGCGCAAGGCGGGAGAAACGATTTGAATTTGCGCGCCAGCTGGGCTCGGCTACTGCACATGCGGCACCTGTCATCTTCCTCGCCCTCTGAGCTCTCAGGCTCTGCAGCCTTGCGATGTATGCGTGTACTCTTTCACACGTCTTGTGGAGCGCTTTGGTGCTGCAGAGTCTCAGTAGATTTGACGGCTGATTCGGACACCCTGGCTTCATCCAAGGCGATCTGCAGAGTGAGGTTAGATTTAGCGAGTAACCTCCTCTGTAGGTTAATGTCCCACACGCCGCAAATTATGCTGTCCAGAATCAGCTCGTCCAGGTCTCAGAATTTGCAGTACACAGTGACCTTGCGAAGCACCGCAATGTACTCATTATGCCCTCTTTCTGGTTCCTGATGTTATACTCATGCCGGCGAACATGCTTGGACAGCTTGGGGGCATAGTGGGTCCTCAGTATCTGCTGGAGCACGGACCAGGTGACTGATTGTAGCGGTGTTGGCTCAGAGAGGTCTTTCGCCGTCTCGAACACTCCCGGCCACAGTATCTGAGGAACATGTTCTTCTTGCGGCCTTCAGAAAGGCCCCTGAAGTCGTTAGCCTCGAGGAAGCAGTCAAATCGTAGCATGTACGAGTCCCAGTGCTGGGTCATACGGAGTCGATGGGGTGTGCATGGCCATTTTGTGTTCAGAGTTAGCTGCTCAAAAATGGCTGATCAAAGCCATGCTAAGCTCTGGGCTGGATGTACTTGCTGGATTGTTATCCTCTTTTTGTTTCGCCTAGTTATCTTCCAATCTCACCTTCGTCGCCAGTGTTAGATTGGGTAATGGATAGGCACACATAGGCTTAACTGTAATAACAGCTCTTTATTAAATACAAGTGAGAACAATCCAGGGAAGGTTGAGTCTGACAGCAGCTCTTTTATAGGGAGCTGTCAGACCCTTCGACCAATAGGATTAAACCTCTGTTCCCGCCGGAACAGAGGACCTTGGTGGAAACCACTGTAGTTAGAACAAGTAACTAACAGTAAAGTTGTCTAAAGTGAAGTCTTTTAATTTTGGCTGCTTTTGAAGTGAGCGATGAAAAGCAGAACTGGTTTAATTTCCAGAGTGGGAAATAACAGGTTTTGACATCCAACTTGAAAAGGGGCCAACTACTCCCAACCACCAACTGGTCGGTGGAGAAGGTGGGAATTATTCATTTATTCATTTAGGCTCCTTTGTTGCTGCCCCAGGTAACCTGCAATTATAAAAACCTTTCTAGCAATCCCAATAATCAATGAACACCCATTAAAACCCTACCTCTCTTGGCTAATTATGTTTTTTTTCACACCAAAAGCTTTATTCTTAAAGATTAGTAGCATGGAAATCATCCTGGCCTTGGGAAGTAAACTTTTCCAAAGTGAGCGGTTGTTACCAAGAACACCATTCCAGATCCCTCTCTCCCCGATCCCTCAATGAAAGGATACCCATAGAATCCTTCCCCGAGAAATCACTCCCTTAGAGTTTGTGCAAGGTGATAGACTGTATTGAAGGTCCTTAGAGTCTTGGGGTCTCCCAATTTGGCAACGTGAAGACTTGTGGACTTCAACTCCCAGAATTCCCCAATCAGCAGGCTACAAATCAGAAAACAGTGAGTTCTAGTCCTACCTTAGTCATGAAAGCCAGTTGGTTGGCTGTGGGCCAATCACCAGGAGAGAGTGAATTCTAGTCCTGCCTTAGGCATGAAAGACAGCTGAGTGACTTTGGGCCAATCACCAGGAGAAAGTGAGTTCTAGTCCCGCTTTAGGCATGAAAGTTGGCTGGTTGACTTTGGGCCAATCACCAGGAGACAGTGAGTTATAGTCCCACCTTAGGCATGAAAGACAGCTGAGTGACTTTGGGCCAATCACCAGGCGACAGTGAGTTCTAGTCCTGCCTTGGGTATGAAAGCCGGCTCAGCCTCACAGTGTTGTCATACGGGGAAAATAAGGGAGGAAGGAGTATTAGGTATGTTCTCCATCTTGAGTTATTTCCCAAAAATAATAAGAGGCAAGATAAAAAAAAATGAATAGATAAATAAAGAAGAAATAGTAAGCAAAGAAGTGATAATAACAAAGTCACCTTAATAATTCACAAATCCCTTGGCGTCCCCAGGCCACATGACACAATGAGATTTTGAAGGAGCTTCAGAAAGCCTCATTTCAGGGGAAGAATATTCCATAGGGTGGGTGCCCTAGCAGAAAAAAACCCAATGCCGAGGGCCCACCAAATGTGGCTCTTTAGCAGAATGGAATGGAATGGGAATAGGAATAGGAATAGGAATAGAATAGGAAATGGGAATGGAATGGGAATAGGAATAGGAATGGAATAGGAATAAGAATAAGAATAAAATAGGAATAGGAATAGGAATAGGAATAAGAATAAGAATAAGAATAAGAATAGAATAGAATAGAATAGAATAGGAATAGGAATAGGAATAGGATAGGACTAGACTAGACTGGAATAGAATAGAATAGAATAGAATAGAATAGAATAGAATAGAATAGAATAGAATAGAATAGAATAGAATAGAATAGAAAAGAATGGAATAGGGAATAGGAATGGAATGGGAATAGGAATAGAATAGAATAGGAGTAGGACTAGAATAGAATAGAATAGAATAGAATAGGAATGGAATGGAATGGAATGGAAATGGGATAGGGATAGGGATAGGGATAGGGATAGGAATAGGAATAGGAATGGAATAGAATAGGGAATGGAATGGGAATAAGAATAAGAATAAAATAGGAATAGGAATAGGAATAGGAATAAGAATAAGAATAGAATAGAATAGGGAATGGGAATAGGAATAGGAATAGAATAGAATAGGAAATGGGAATGGAATAGGAATAGGAATAGAATAGGAAATGGGAATGGAATGGGAATAGGAATAGGAATGGAATAGGAATAAGAATAAGAATAAAATAGGAATAGGAATAGGAATAAGAATAAGAATAAGAATAAGAATAAGAATAGAATAGAATAGAATAGGAATAGAATAGGACTAGACTAGACTGGAATAGAATAGAATAGAATAGAATAGAAAAGAAAAGAATGGAATAGGGAATAGGAATGGAATGGGAATAGGAATAGAATAGAATAGGAGTAGGACTAGAATAGAATAGAATAGGAATGGAATGGAATGGAAATGGGATAGGGATAGGGATAGGAATAGGAATGGAATAGAATAGGGAATGGAATGGGAATAAGAATAAGAATAAAATAGGAATAGGAATAAGAATAAGAATAAGAATAGAATAGAATAGGGAATGGGAATAGGAATAGGAATAGAATAGAATAGGAAATGGGAATGGAATGGGAATAGGAATGGAATAGGAATAAGAATAAGAATAAAATAGGAATAGGAATAAGAATAGAATAGAATAGAATAGAATAGAATAGGTAGACTAGACCAGACTAGACTAGACTAGACTAGACTAGACTAGAATAGAATAGAATAGAATAGAATAGATAGAATAGGGAATAGGAATGGAATGGGAATAGGAATAGAATAGAATAGGAGTAGGACTAGAATAGAATAGAATAAAATAGAATAGGAATGGAATGGAAATGGGATAGGGATAGGGATAGGAATGGAATAGAATAGGGAATGGAATGGGAATAAGAATAAGAATAAAATAGGAATAAGAATTAGAATAGAATAGGGAATGGGAATGGGAATAGGAACAGGAATAGAATAGAATAGGACTAGGACTAGGACTAGGACTAGGATTAGGACTAGAATAGAATAGAATAGTTGGAAGGAACTTTGGAGGTCTTCTAGTCCAACCCCTTGCTTAGGCAGGAAGCTAGATGCCTAACATGCCCTCCCTATTGGATCTGACACATGTAAGTGTGCAAAGTGGGTCACATAGAGAGCCTGGACCTGTGCCATGCGGGGTTTTAAAAATCAAAACCACCACCTCAAATTGGACCCAATTTGGGGGGGAGGGAATGGCAGCCAATACGGCTCTCCTAGGAAGATACATAACCGCCTGCATTTTGCCCCAGTTGAAGCTTTCAGATACTCTTCAAGGGCAGCCCCAGGTAGAGCCCATTACAGTAGTCCAACCAAGAGGCGACTACGGCATGAGGAAAGCTTCTTGATCTAGGCAGGGGCGCAACTGATGCCCAGTACGAAATTCAGCATTTATGGAGGATTTAGTGGGAGACAGCCAAAAACACATCGGTGACATTCTGGTAATGTTTGCAAAGGAAGGTTTTGCTGTCATATTTAGTCTGGAGAAACCATATGCATCGGAGGCACGAAATGCGATAATATTTACGAGCATATGGAATCTGGAGTGCTTTCTACCCAAAGCTGACATGTTTCCCCATTTATTTGTGGGTTTTTTTTTTGGCCATATGTGTCTTTAGTCGAGAAAAGAAATGGATAACCGAAACAGAACGCAAACTGTACTCATTTTTCTCCTTAAGTTCTTAGCTTTTACGAGCCATTTTGCCAATTCACCTCCGAAAGGAGATATTCAAGGGGGGGAAATCAGTTTATTTGTGCGAGGACAGACAGCAATGCCTTGAAGATTTTTCCCATCCTGCTCCTGCCTTTTGTCAAGCAAATACAGGATGTTCCTTATAATAAGGTTCCATCATATTTCAAGACCTAACATCAAAAACGTCATCAAAAAAGCACAACAAAGAATGTTCTTTTTGTGCCAGCTCAGGAAGCTCAAATTGTCCAAAGAGCTGCTGATTCTGTTCTACAGAGGAAGGATTGAGTCCGTCATCTGCACCTCCATAACTGTCTGGTTTGGCTCTGCAACCCAACAAGACAGACAGAGACTTCAGAGGGTAATTAGAACTGCAGAAAAAACAATGGCTACCAATCCATTGAGGACCTGGACACTGCACGAGTCAAAAAGAGGGCTGTGAAAATATTTATACACCCCTCGCATCCTGGACATAAATTGTTTCAACTCCTACCCTCAAAACGACGCTATAAGGCACTGCACACCAGAACAACTAACACACAAGGACAGTTTTTTCCCAAACGCCATCACTCTGCTAAACAAATAATTCCCTCAACACTGTCAAAATATTTACTAAGTCTACATTACCATTACTATTAATCTTCTCATCGTTCCTATCGCCCATCACCTCCCACTTATGACTGTAACTTCGTTGCTTGTATCCTTACGATTTATATTGATTGTTTCCTAGTATGATTTGATTGCTTATTTGTACCCTATGACTATCATTAAGTGTTGTACCTTGTGATTCTTGACGAATGTACCTTGTCTTTTTATGTACACTGAGAGCATCGGCACCAAAGACAAATTCCTTGTGTGCTGAATCACATTTGGCCAATGAAGAATTCTATTCTATAACATGTTTTATTAATACATTTTCCTTTAACAGACATTAAAAAAATCCATATCTATCTGAACAGCATGTTGTGTGAGTACAATTCATTTTGAATAATCACAAAAAGGCAATGAACATAAAAGTAATCTTATTAGGT
The DNA here is from genome assembly GCF_964273705.1 of Natrix helvetica. Lineage (NCBI taxonomy): Eukaryota > Metazoa > Chordata > Lepidosauria > Squamata > Natricidae > Natrix > Natrix helvetica. The sequence continues at coordinate 172,722,454 of NC_138549.1, forward strand.
CTAAAATTGATCATAGTTCCATAGTAAAAATAACATTATTCTGTTTTTTTTCCTTACATGATCAATCCTTCTTTTATTCCTTTTAAGTTTCTAACCTCTCTTTCTGTTAGTTAGCCACTGAGAAAACTAATCCCATGTTAAAAAAATATTCTGTTTCTTCTTTCTCTTTTATTTTTAGTGTTAATCTATCCAGCTCTGCGCAATCCACCGTATTTTTCGGAGTATAAGACGCACCGGAGTATATGACGCACAATGATTTTGAAGAGGTAAATGTTTTAAAAAGGTTTTTGCACTCTGCAGACCTCCCAAACCCTCTGCACGCCTCGTTTTTTGTGAAATGGCCCATTTTTTGCCAAAAAAAAGGGCTTGCATAGCCTTTAGGAGGCTTATAGAGTGCTCCTGAGGGCGAGGGGGGGGATGCTGTATTCAGGGTATAAGACGCAACCAGATTTCACCCTCTTTGGGGGGGGGAAGGTGCATCTTATACTCTGAAAAATGTGGTAATTTTTTTTATAACACTTCCATCTGAAGGATCAAATACAGATTTTCCTTGTTTCATTTACTAACCACTCAAAGTTACAACAGCACTGCAAAAAGTAACCCAAGTCCGTTTTTCGTACGTATGACCGTTGAGGCATCCTCACGGTTACGTGATCAAAATTCAGACGCTTGGCAACTGACTCGTATTTATGACGGTTGCAGCATCCCCTTTTGCGACCTTCTGACAAGCAAAGTCCATGGGGAAGCCAGATTCCCTTAACAACAGTGTTCACTTAACAACGGCAACGATTCCCCTAACCACTGTAGCAAGAAGGGTCGTAACATGGGGAAAAGCTCATTAACTACTGTCTTGCTTAGCAGCCGGAATTTGGGGTTCGATTGTGGTCGTTAAGTTGAGGACTGCCTGCATTGATCAGGTAAGCATGGAAACTCAGCAAACGCCCAGCAATCGACTCGTATTTATAATGGTTGCAATGTCCCGGGGTCATGTGATCCCCTTTTCTAAACTGGTCAGCCTGTCGGCCCTCCTGGGTCCTGTCCTGAGTTCAAATCCTGTGACTCAAAACACAGGGAAGATACTAGGACAGAAATAGCCCTAGAGAGGGTGAGGCAGTCCCACCCAGATTGGGCAACGAGCTAAGAGATCTGGAACTGAACAGCTATTTGGCAATCACCTCTGGGACTTAAGGAGAGGGAAAGGGAGTGAAACTGGTGAGTGCAGAGAAACTGGCAAAACGCCAACAGGCATCTCCATTTGTCCTCCCTGCTTATTTTTCTGGACTGCAGGGTGGAAAAAACTGGGCCGGAGCATCTGAAAATAAAAATTATAAATAAAACCCTACTGATACTTTTGCACAATTGACATGGATATATTAGCACTAGCTGGATACCTGTGCTTCATGGCAAACGTATGTGATTGGGCAATGCAGGAGAAATCCGGTTCACTCCGGTTCAATCCGTTGGCTCAGTGGTGGTCGGTGATTGAAACACATAAGGGAATATTGTTCCCACCGCCTTGACTCTAGAAGCAGGTCCATAGGTGGACGGCATAGACATTTTGGTGAGGTACCGATATTTAGTACTGTAAGGAGTCCCAGACCACTCCTGTGTAAAGGAGTGGAACATCTGCCAGTTTGAACTGAGGTAACGGAATATGAGGCAACTGGCCGTTGGAACAGAGCTCTTTTCAGGTGGGGAGGGGGGAGTAGAATGTCTAACTCCTTAGCTTCAGAGTGTGTTAATATAAGGCAACTGGCCTTTGGAACAGAGTTCTTTTCAGGTGGGGAGGGGGAGTAGAATGTCTAATTCCTTAGCATCAGAGCGTGTTAATATAAGGCAATTGGCAGTTGGGACAGAGTTCTTTTCAGGTGGGGAGGGGGAGTAGAATGTCTAACTCCTTAGCTTCAGAGTCTGTTAATATAAGGCAACTGGCAGAGTTCTTTTCAGGTGGGGAGGGGGAGTAGAACTCCTTAGCATCACAGCATGTTAATTACTGTATAAGAAATACTAATGATCTGATGGTCATTTCGAAAAATCCTTTCTTAGTGAGCACCTAGAGGGCAAGAGGAACATACATGCCAAATTTCAAGTTTGTAGGCTTTACAATTCTGGAGATTTCATGATGAGTGGTATTTGGCTTTTATAGATATAGATTGAGGCACTTCTTCCCCAGATGCAATTCTGGAGGTTTTTTCCCCTACTCTGCTAGAAGTCAGGGGCCAGTTGGTGGTGGGTCTGAAAGGAATTCAGGAAAAAAAAAGTCCTAACGCAAAGGGCAGGAAAAAGGACACCCCCCTCCCTTGACTCCACCAACACCTGGTTCCGTTGCTAAGCAAAATAATTAAGTGGGTTTTGCTCCCTTTTATGACCTTTCTGGCCAAAATGGTTAAGTAAATCACTATATTTGTTAAAATTAGTAACACGGTTGTTAAGCAAAACAGTTGTTTTAAGTTAGTTTTGTTCCGTTTTATGACCTTTCATGCCACCGTTGTAAAGCGAGTCAATGCATTTTTTAAATTAGTAACACGGTTGTTAAGTAAATCTGGCTTCTCCTTTGACTTTGCTTGTCCGACGGTCGCAAAAGGGGATCACATTAGGTTCTCTGCCCTAATGACTGGCTGGGTAGGCGTGTCCAGGTGGTCATGTGACTGGGTGGACATGGCCAACTCGACATCATGTCGAGGGGCACCTCACTTCGTCCAGCCTCCCCTCGCCACGCCCGGCCATGCCTCACCCCTCTCCTCCCAGCCACTCCTTGTCGCGCCCAACTACTGACCCTGTGACCTATCTGGGCGAGCGGCGGGGTAGCCAAGTGAGCGGCCGGGCAACGAGGCGAGTGATGGCTGGCAGGGGAAAGGTGAGGTGGGGCCAGGCATGGGATAGCGCACTATTCAGCCGGTTCGCCAAACTGCACAAAACGTTAGCTACCGGTTCTACCAAACCTGTGCAAACCAGCTGAATCCCACCACTGCCTCCCAAGCTCCGTTTTCGCTGGCAGAGGCACCGTGGGATAGCTTTGCTGTTTCCAGGACAGTTCAGCGGGCCAGATGTAAGCACCGGGTGGGCCGGATACGGCCCCCGGGCCTTGAGTTTGATACCCCTGTTTACAAAGGATGTTTGGTGCAAAACTTCAATAATGGATTAATTGCACATTTTGAGAAATGTAAGACGAGTGGGCTTTAATTCCCATGCTGGCCGGAGAATTCTGGGAGTCCACGCATCTTAAAAGTTGCCAAATTTGAGAATTATCGTGTTACCGGTACTCCTCGACTTACGGCCAGTTGGTTACTGACTGTTTGAAGTTGCAACTCCCTGCAGAAAGAAGTTACAAGCTGGTTCCGAAGTTCTGACAGTCGTCCCTGTCCTCCCCCTCCCCATGGTCACATGACCACACTTAGCAAAATGGCTGCCTTTATAGCCATTGGCCGTATCTTGTGGTGATACAAGTGCATTTCATGGCGCTTTCGCTGAAAATCATGCCAAACACAAAGTTTGCAAAACGCCAGGGTGCTGAGTGAGTTATGTGAAATGGGTTTCCCTTAACAACTGCAGCCTTTCTTTTTACAACCGGCACAAAAACGCCCCCCACACACACAATCTACAACTGCCACAGCATACGACCGTCGTGAGCAAGCTCCAGGACAGTCGTAGGCTGAGGACTGTCTGTAAAATCATTAACTAGGCTGTACAAACACAGCCACTCCCCAGATCGGGTGGGGGGGAGAAACACTGAGAGCAAACCGTGCATTAAAGTTATGAAATGTGGGTGGGGAGGCAATAAATGCGATTAATTAAAAGGTGGACAAACGTAGCACAGCAAAGGAAGCCTGTCAGTCTGGTTCTTGGTATTTGCCTCCCCTCTTCTGTCCTCACCTTTCTCCTAAAATCTACAACCGTACGTGACCCACATTGGTGAAAAGCCACGAGGGAGAAAGTGCAGAATGGAGGTAGGTGAGTATAAAGGACTGGTTTATTTGTGGGTTATTATTTCCTTTCATTTATCTGTTGGATTTCTACCCTCCCACCCAGATAATGAAGGTAATCAGTGGTGAATTCCTAACTAGTTTACTACCGGTTCACGGAGAAGGCGTTTTGCGCACGCATGCTACTCGCTTCAATCCAGTGGTCGGTTCCGGATTCCGGTGCAACCGGTACAATGCAATGGGGCCCAGCGTCCAGCACATGAATGCGCGCAGTATATGCGCACACAAACACGCAATGCGTGCATGCTTCCTACCCTCCAGAGACACCTCCGGGATGCTCCAGTTGCTCAGCGGAGCATTGCGCAGGCACCTTACGTGCTGTATGCGTGCGTGGAAGCGCCGAAGAGTTCAAAGACAGGTAAGGACGACGGGCGAGTGAGTGGGCCCTCCGGAGCACCATACCGGAAGATTAAGATTAAGAGGAGACTCGCAATCAGAATTTCAAAGGCCTTTGATTTCTACGGGCAAAATCTAGGAAAGTGTAAGCAGGGAAGTTAAGCTCTAAATTCAAGGAAGCAACTACGATGCTCACTTAAGATACTGCCACCTTGAGTTCTGTTATTCCCTGCAATTTCGCTGCAGGGTTTTACAAGTGTGCATAAAAATCAGAATCAGAATAGAGCTGGAAGGGACCTTGGAGGTCTTCTAGTCCAGCCCCCTTGCTCAAGCAGGAGACCCTATACCTGTGATGGCAAACCTATGGCACGGGTGCCTGAAGTGGCACAGGGAGCCATGTTGCCTGTTCTTCTTCATTGGTTATTAAATGCACGTGAATTCTTTTCGTATTCAGCAAAGGCCTGGCAAACAGTCTTTCAAAGGTGAATTTATGATCACAGATCTTATCTAGCTTGGAAAGCTGCCATGTAAATATTTTCCAAATGAGGTGTTGTGCAAGGAAAGACTGGGCAGAGAGTCTCTGAGATTCACGGACAGATCTTCACACTCCTGAAACGAATGAACGAACAAACAAATTGTTTCCTGCAAAAGCCCACTCCCCTTTCACTCCTTTTTTATTTCCTATGGGAGGGGTCATTCACTTGTGGCTTCACTCCCAAGTCGACCCTGATTTCTGAGCTGTTCTTTTCTTCAGGCTGCTCTGTGCATGGGCACACTGGGAACAGGCTCCAGCTGTTCTTCTGCCTCACTGATGTCTGACTCTGAAGGCAGCTGATAACTGTCATAAGGCCCTGGCCCCCACTCTGCCTCCGACACAGAGCCCTCCTCAGAGCCTTCCCCAGACTCCAGGATTGGCCCATGTTCCTCCCCAACCTCCTCACTGCCCGACTCTACTGCCAGCTCCGCTGGCCACTGGCGGGCCACAACAGCAGCCATGCCAAAAAATAAGGGGGTTATACAATTGGGCGTGACTCATTTAAAAACCATCTTGCTTAGCAATGGAAATCCCAATCCCAATTGTGGTCATAGGTCAAACCTGCATGCATAGGTGCGTTTTGCAATCCACCTGAATTTCCCTACCAAGCCTTACCCATTCCTTGCTCAACCGTGAAATTCTACTGATAACCTGGAGTGGGAGAAAGGAATCGCCATTCAAACTTTGGGGTTTGAGGACTTCTCCCCTGCGTCATCCACATACCAGAAAGCAGTTTCTCAACCTTGGCAATCTCAGGGTCACACCTCTTCAAGCTGTCAACGTTCGGGAACCTTGCCGTACAGTGACGGTAGAAAAAATACCTGTTTGAACAGGCAGAGAATGGATGGAAGGAGACGAGTCAGCGACTCAATAACTTAGTAGGGTTTTTTAATATATATATATATATATATATATATATATATATATATATATATATATATATATATATATATATATATATATATATATATATATATATATATATATATATATATATATATATATATATATATATATATATATATATATATATATATATATATATATATATATATATATATATATATATATATATATATATATATATATATATATATATATATATATATATATATATATATATATACAGAGAAGGAGGTTAAACTTCACCAACGTTAAATCACCACCTAAGTCAGAAAGAAACAACAAAGCTAGAAAGGGTGTATTTTGCTTGAGACGAGGGATAATATTTATACTAGGCCTGCCCAAGGCTTCTCCTTTTGCTATTTCCCAGAGGGTGAGCTGAAGCATGTTGAGACATGAACTGCAGCCCCAGCTCGGGATGGCTTAAAGGAGCTGCACACTACTTATTTATTTACCTACTTTTTAATTTACCTGCTTATTGCGTACGATGTATCCCGCCTTTATTTATTTATTTAGAAAATTTATATGGATGCTTATGCTCGCATGGCGACTCGAGGCGGCTTAAAGGGAAAAGTTCCCCTCACACTTATGCGCTAGTCGTTCCCGGCTCTGGGGGGGGGGGCGGTGCTCATCTCCGGTCCTCATCTCGGAAGAGGCAGCGCTGTCCGAAGATGTCTCCGTGGTCATGTGGCTGGCAAGACAAAAGGCCAAAGGTCGGGGTGGGTTCCAGCAGGCAACTACTGCCAGTTTGCTCGTGGGCGGGCTGTGCGTGCATGGACAGTACAATACAAAATTATAGCTATAAACGAGATGCGGGTGTCTACAGCATAGAGCTGGTAGGGACCTTGGAGGTCTTCTAGTCCAACCCCCTGCTCAAGCAGGAGACCCTATGCCAGTGATGGCGAACTTGGCATGCATGCCACAGGTGGCACGCGGAGCCATTTGTTAGGGCACGCATGGCGTTGCCCTGTCAGCTCCAGCGTGCATGTGTGCGCTGACCAGCTGAGTTTGGCCTTCTCTTTCGACTATTTTTTGCCCTCCGGAGGCTTCCCTGAAGGCTCCGGAGGGTGAAAAACCACCCAACTCGCAAACAGGAAGTTCGGGAACGCAGGGATGTTTTTCGCCCTCTGGAGCCTTTTCTGAAGCCTCCGGAGAGCAAAAAATGGCCCTTTGGACAAACCGGAAGTCATTGTTCCTGAACTTCCGGGGGGATCACGCGCATAGCGTTATGGGTGTGGGTACACTTGTGCATGACCCCCCTGCACTCCCACCACTTTTAGCACATGATCCGAACAAGCTTAGCCATCACTGTCCTATACCGTTTCAGACAAATGGCTGTCCAACATCTTCTTAAAGACTTCCAGTGTTGGGGCATTCACAACTTCTGGAGGCAAATTCTGTTCCACTGATTCATTGTTCTAACTGTCAGGAAGTTTTTCCTTAGTTCTAAGTTGCTTCTCTCCTTGGTTAGTTCCCATTGCTTCTTGTCCTACCCTCAGGTGCTTTGGAGAATAGGTTGACCCCTCTTCTTTGTGGAAGATAAGATGAGATGATGAGATGAGCTGATAAGAGGAGAGAGGAGAGGTGAAGGAGAAGAAGAGGAGGAGGAGAGAAAAGAATAATAGAATACAATAGCAGAGTTGGACCTTGGAGGTCTTCCAGTCCAACCCCCTGCCTAGGCAGGAAACCCTATACCGTTCCAGACAAACGGCTATCCAACATCTTCTTAAAGACTTCCAGTGTTGGGGCATTCACACCTTCTGGAGGCAACTTCTGTTCCACTGATTAATTGTTCTCCCTGTCAGGAAATTTCTTCTCAGTTCTAGGTTGCTTCTTTCCTTGATTAGTTTCCACCCATTGCTTCTTGTCCTGCCTTCGGGTGCCTTGGAGAATAGCTTGACTCCCTCTTCTTTCTAACAGACCCTCAAATATTGGAAGACTTCTATGTATTTAAACTAATTTCACTTGAAGTCCTATTTTTGCACCACTTCCTTTGATTTACAGTTTAAAAAAAAACTGGCGCATTACTGTATTCCACTGTGAATTTTTGCTATGTGTGTTTCCATGCAAACGGATACAATTATTAAAATGCAATTTGTTAAAACTTTCTTCTTTAAAATTTGGCTAAGGGGGTATTTTGACATTGGCATCACCAGGGAATAGACATAAAAAGAGATACAATATAGCGGTAGTCCTCAATTTACAACAACAATTGAGGCCAACATTTCTGTTGCGAAGTGAAACGTTCGCTAAGTGAGCTTTGGGCCGTTGTACGACCTTGCTAGCCACAGGTGTTAAGTGAATCACCAGACTTGTTAAGTTAGGAAGGCGAATGTTAGGTGAATCGGGTTTCCCAATTGACTCTGCTTATCAAACGGTCACAAAAGTGACCCCAGGACTCTTCAACGGTCATAAATACGAGCCAGTTGCCAAGTGTCTGGACACGTGACCCTGCGGCTACTGCAACAGGGTGAGAAATAGTCGTAAGTCCCTTTTTTCAGTCCTTTCTAACTTTGAATGGTCACTAAAAATGACTCTAGGTTGAATTCTACCCCTAGAAATATTTAAATTTTCTAGAATTGGTCAAAGGGAAAATACGGTAGTCTGAGATTATTTGTCTGTACTAATTACTTAATTTTATCAACCCAAAATGCACGAGCTGTAGGCAGGCAAGCCGCGGAGGAGACTGTGAGGCATGCACAAGTGCCACACGTGTGGTATGCTGCCCGGGAGGTGAGGAGTGATTGTGTGGGGTGGGCAGTGCGACCAGGCGGGTGGGGTAAGCGAGTGGTGACCGGGTGGGCAGGGCAAACGAGCAGCGACCTGGCGGGGCGGGCAGGACGAGTGAGGCGAGTGAGCAGCAACTGGGTGGATGGAGCGAGTGAGTGAGTGGCAACCGGGTGGGCAGGGCGAGTGAGGCCAGCAAGTGGCAACCGGGCAGGGGGGCAAGCGAGCAGTGACTGGGCAGGGGGCGGGGCCAGCCAGAGGTTGCTACCGGTTCTACGAACCAGGCAAAATTTCCCCTAACAGTTCACCCAAACCGGTGCGAACCGGTTGAATTCCACTTCTGAGCTGTACTTTAATATTAGCTTTAAGTTTACATGCTTGTGTAAGCATTGCTGGCCAGGGAATTCAAGCCCACACTTTTTAAAGTGCACCAGGTTAAGCAACACTGCACTAACTGGGCCTGTATTGTTAACACTAGAGATCTCTGTTGCCAAAGCTAGGTGGCCGCGCCTAGTTCACCTTGGATATTCTTATAACCCCGGTTAGGATTTGGATAAGAGGCCACCTGGAAATCTCGCCTGAAAAGTTAAAATGAGGGGGGTGGGCACTGGATAGGCACAGGCGAACAAAGAAAAAAAAGAAGGGAAAATTTAAAAATGGGTCTAACCATAAAAATAATAATTAACAATGTCCTGCCCTGTTCTTAGAACACATAATTTATTTATATCCTTATAGGAGGCTTTTCCCTTATTGCCCCTTAGACATTTGGGACTTGACTTCCCAAGGCTGCGCTGGCTGGGGATTAGGGGGTCCAGGATACCCAATTGGCCAGAGGTAACCCCACTGGGGAAGGCTTACTGGTGTATCACACAAGCACCCAAGGCTTACTGGTGTATCACACAAGCACCCAAGGCTTACTGGTGTATCACACAAGCACCCATTTGTCTAAAGTGGTACAGGGTTTCCTGTCTAAGCAGGGGGTTAGACTAGAAGACCTCCAAGATCCCTTCCAACTGTGTTATTCTAAATTCTAAAGTTAAATTCCTTCTCGTCACCCGAAGTTAAGAAGGAGAGGTGGATTCCCACGACACCCGAAAACCACCAGCTCCCCATCTGGCCTAGTGCCTCAGCTGAAGCAGCTAGCGGACACTTCATCGCCAAGCAGAGGGGCCAGGAAGGGTCCCCCGGTTGACCTATAGAGCCCCCCCCCCAAGTCTACTCAGCCCTGGCGCCTGTGGCCTACAGGTGTAGCTCTCGCCTCACAATCAGGAGGTTGTGAGTTTGATCTAGGTAGCGGCAGATGTAGGGTCTCCTGCTTGGACAAGGGGTTGGACTAGATGACCTGCAAGGACCCTTCCAACTCTGTTAATCTGTTAACGCCTTGCGATGATGTCCGCTAAGTGTGATTCCCCCGAAATGCAGCGCAACCTAGGCTCGCCTCCCGGAAGGTTGGAAGGGTGGACAGAGATGGGGCAGATCATCAAAAGCATCTGGGCGAGAAGGGGAGGCAGGCGCAGAAGGGACCCTTGCTGCAAAGTGGCAACCCGGGTTCCTTCACCAGGGCAAGGGGCCACATTTGCCTGGAACTACCGCTGGGGAAGGGACGTGGTGGCTCAGTGGCTAAGACGCTGAGCTTGTCGATCAGAGAGGTCGGCAGGTCGAGTCCCTAGCGCTGTGCCACAGAGTGAGCTCCCGTGACTTGTCCCAGCTTCCTTCAACCTAGCAGTTTGAAAGCATGTAAAAAATGCAAGTAGAAAAATAGGGACCACCTTTGGTGGGAAGGGAACAGCCTTCCATGTTTAGTCATGCCGGCCACATGACCACGGAGACGTCTTCGGACAGCACTGGTTCTTTGGCTTTGCAATGGAGATGGGCACCGCCCCCTAGAGTCGGGAATGACTAGCACATATGTGTGAAGGGAACCTTTACCTTTGCATATATGTATATGTATAAGGGACACAATAGCTCAGTGGCTAAGATGCTGAGTTTGTCAATAAGAAAGGTTGGCAGTTCAGCGGTTCGAATCCCTAGCACCACGTAACAGAGAGAGCTCCGTGACCTGTGCCAGCTTCTGCCAACCTAGCAGTTCGAAAGCACGTAAAAATGCAAGTGGAAAAAGAGGAACCACCTTTGGTGGGAAGGGAACAGTGCTCTGTGCACCTTCAGTGTTGAGTCATGGCAGCCACATGACCACGGAGACGTCTTCGGACAGCACTGGCTCTTCGGCTTCGAAACTGAGATGCGCATCGCCCCCTAGAGTCTGGAACGACTAGCACATATGTACAAGGGAAACCTTTACCTTTATTAAGGCAGTCCCAGACATTGCCAGTTTCATTTAAAAGTAGGGTGTCCAATAGAAGAAAAATCTCTATCACAGGATTGCACTGGGGGGGGGGGGTGTCCCTGTTGCTCTCGGTTGTTTTCTTGCAGACATTTCATGACCCAACTAAGTAACATTGTCAATGCTAGAAGGGAGTTGGGTTTGCTCTGGGTTTATAGAAAGCCTCTTGCCCTGGCAGAGTTGGTGGGGTAGATTTGGTGGGAAAGTAACAGCGTTCTGTGCACTTTAGTCATTCCAGCCACATGACCACGGAGACGTCTTCGGACAGCGCTGGCTCTTCGGCTTTGAAACAGAGATGAGCACCGCCTTCTAGACTAGCATATATGTGCAAGGGGAACCTTTACCTTTACATATACGTATATGTAAAGGTACGAGCGACACGGTGGCCCAGTGGCTAAGATGCTTGTTGATCAGAAAGGTGGGCAGTTCAGCGGTTCGAACCCCTAGCGCCACATCACAGAGTGAGCTCCCGTGACTTGACCCAGCTTTTGCCAACCTAGCAGTTTGAAAGCATGTAAAAAATGCAAGTAGAAAAATAGGAACCACCTTTGGTGGGAAGGGAACAGTGCTCTGTGCACCTCTGGCGTTGAGTCATGCCAGCCACATGACCACGGAGATGTCTTCGGACAGCGCTGGCTCTTCGGCTTTGAAACAGAGATGAGCAGCGCCCCCTAGAGTCGGGAACGACCAGCACATCCGTGCGAGGGGAAGCTTCCCCTTGACCGTCTCCTTGCCTCCTTTCTCCTCAGTCGCAGCCTTGCAGGCCCGCTCGGGATGAGTCTCTCTCTCAGCTCGCCTTGCCCGGCTCGGGCACCGCCCCGCCGGCGGCGTCTCCCGCTGGAGCACAGCTGACAAGGCGGCCTCGGGAGGTCCGGCCTTTTGTCCGCCAGCCGCCGCGGGAGAAGGCGTCGTCGTCGTCGTCCGTTCCGCGCTCGGTCTAGGGCGGGTAGGAGAGGCCGAGGCCGCGCGGGTGACCTTGCGGGGATCCGGGGGGGAGGTGTGGAGAGACAGACAGTCTTCGGCGCGGTGGGGCTTAAGCGCTGGAAGCCGGGAGGGGGAGGCGGAGGAGGGCGGCTGGCAGCCCCGGTCCAAAGTCCGCCCAACTCCGGCGAGGCGAGTGACCGCCCCCGCCCTCTCCTGCCCCGCCCTCCACGGACGTCTGGGGCGCCGGGCGGTCGTCGGAAAGACACCGCCAGCCAAGCAGCCAGGCAGCCGGACGCTCGCTCGCTCCGCCGGATCCCGCTCCGCTCATCCTGCAGCCCATCGGGGGAGCGCGGGGCGGAGGCGATGCGCGCGGGCTAAAGCATGAACTGCGGCGACGGCAACGAGATGGAGGGTAAGGGAGGCGTGTGCCGGACGGAGGGGCGGCGGGGAAGCGGCTCTGCTGCTTTTCGGGGGCTTGGAGCCGGGATCGACCGAACGACCGTCTGGTGGGGGGCGGGGGGGAGGGAAAGGAAAGGATCGCGGGGTGAAATTGGGGACTGGGGGGGCTGGGGGTCCCCGCCGATGCGCGCTCGGGGTTTGGTGGGGGCGCATCCTTTCTCCTTGCGGAGCCTCTTGCCGAAGCGGCGGTTGCGATCGCCTGCAAGTTGCGGCGCGCATCTTAGGCGGTTCCAGCGTTGGAGAGAGAGAGAGAGAGAGACGGAGGGAGGTGGCGGAACGCGACAAAAGGGGAAGGGAACAAAAGGCCGGGGTGGGGAAGCGGGTGACAGATCCGCGTGTGTTTGTGTGTGTGTGTGTGTGTGTGTGTGTGTGTGTGTGACACCCCACCGCAGGGTAGACAGCTCCAACCTAACCAGCGGGGGGATCCTCTTGGACTCCCCAACCCATGCTCCCCAAGCCCTCTAGCCGGGTGTGGTGAAAGGACCTAATAATAAGCCCGACAGATTTGGGGCTGAGGAGGAGGAGGAGGGGGCGTCCTTGAAGGAAAAAGGGGGGGTGGGCTTAGGGAGACGCGGTGGGCGATATAATGGGGAGCAGGCTTGGTAAGCAGGAGTGGCGGTCGGTTTCTCCCCCCCCCCGTTCGTTTCAGGTGGATGGGTAGAATAGCGGAGATCTCGACGCCCCCTCCCCATATTGGATGAAAGACCCACACTCGGTGTCCCCCCCTTTCGGTTTTGATTTCTATGGAGTTCGTGAGGCCGTCTCTTAAGCAGAGGGAGAATTTGGGGAGAGTGGGGAGACGGTGCGTCTTCTCACACCCCTTAAAAAGGGGGTTCGTCAAATGAATAAGAAAAGCCCCCCCCCTTCTTACTGCGATGGTTTCAACACTGTGCAAGGTGCATCAAACCGGTGCCTGATCCGGTTTCTCCAAAAAGGGAGCCAGATTTTACCCTTGTCTAATTCAGGATTAAACAGGGAGAGGTTTACCGGTTGAACGAAGCCTCCTTTTCTTTCTTTCTTTCTTTCTTTAACCAAAGGAGCAAACAAACGTGTTGAAGGATTCCCCTTTAGCGGCGTCGCTGACTTGCCGTGAAGGTGACTGTCGTTTTATGCAGCCGCTTCTCAAATTTGCCTTAAAGAGTTTGATCCGGCATGGAAACAACTTACTGAAAACAGGATCTGCCTTTGCCAGAACCCTGGCGTGTAAATTTTAGCATGCTGGGAAATACTACCGCTCCCCCCCCCACTCCCCAAAAAAGGGAGGGAATGAGACTTACGCATTGAAATGAGAGCGATCTTGCAAGAGAGTGAGAGAGGAGAAGGGAGATAGAGAGAAAAAGAGATGAGAGAGAAAAGAGATATGAAAGAGAGAGAGATGAGAGAGAGAGAGAGAGGTGAGAGAGAGATGAGATGAGAGAGCGAGATGAGAGAGAGATGCGAGTGAGCGAGAAAGGGAGAAATGAGAGAAAGAGAGATGAGAGAGAAAAGAGACATGAAAGAGAGAGAGAAAGAGAGAGGTGAGAGAGAAAGAGAGATGACAGAGATGACAGAGAGAGAGGAGAGAGAGAGATGAGATGAGAGAGCGAGATGAGAGAGAGATGCGAGCGAGCGAGAAAGGGAGAGATGAGAGAAAGAGAGAGATGAGATGTGTGTGAGAGAGAAAGTGAGAGAGAAAGATGAGAGAAAAGAGATGAGAGGGAGAGAGATGCGAGAGAAAGAGAGAGATGAGAAAGAAAAGAGAGAGAGAGAGAAAATGTTATTCGGTGGAGAAGGCAGCCTTCCTCCTATTCTTAAGTCTTTTGCTCCTAATTAGAGCAATGGGACAGCTCTAATTAGTTTCGCAGCTCTGCCCAACTAATTCCAGTTGATTTCCACAGGATTTGTTGCCAAGAGCCAGCACTGCAACCTTAGCCCGAAACCGGCCCCTGTTAAGTATATTTGCAGGAACTTAGATCCCACTAAGAAAAAAAAGCTGCATTTCGAGCAATCTGAAAACCTGCCCAAATCCTCTGCTCTGGGAATGAAGATGCTAGAAAGAGTGCAGAGAGGAGCAACAAAGATGATTAGGGGACTGGAGGCTAAAACATATGAGGAACGGTTGCAGGAACTGGGTATGTCTAGTTGAATGAAAAGAAGGACAAGGGGAGACATGATAGCAGTGTTCCAATATCTCAGGGGTTGCCACAAAGAAGAGGGAGTCAAACTGTTCTCCAAGGCACCTGAGGGTAGAACAAGAAGCAATGGGTGGAAACTAATCATGGAGAGAAGCATCCTAGAATTAAGGAGAAACTTCCTAATGGAGAGGACAATTAATCCGTGGAACAACTTGCCTCCAGAAGTTGTGAATGCTCCAACACTGGAAGTTTTAAGAAAAGATTGAACAACCATTTGTCTGAAATGATATAGGTTTCCTGCCTGTGGAGGGGGTTGAATAAGATCCCTTCTGTAGTCTGTATTCTGTATCTCCAGCTGGTAATGGGGTGAAAACTCATATATTCCTGGGTTGAGTGCACTGGACTGAAACAACCTAAATGGGATTGGAATCCCATTTTCACCAAGGAGGGATTTTTTTTTTTGCACCTAACGTAATCTTCAGGATATTCCATCTAGTGGCTACATTCACCCATTCCTGTAGGTTTTGGAACAAATGGCTTTTCTGAATGTGCATCTTATTACACAGGTTAAGCCACAGAAAAACCAACCGCGATTTACTGCACCAAATGATCTCCTTGGCTTTTTGCTTGCCTGGTTCAGGTTGGGCCATAGTGCAATCCGATCCAAAATTCCAGAGACGTGTGTGTCTGTGTATATTTACACCGACAGATAAGGTAAATGTAAGGTAAATGTTCCCCTCACATATATGTGCTAGTCGTTCCCCACTCTAGGAGACGGGGTTCATCTCCGTTTCAAAGCCGAAGAGCCAGCGCTGTCCGAAGACGTCTCCATGGTCATGTGGCCGGCATGACTCAACGCCGAAGGTGCCCGGAACACTGTTCCCTTCCCACCAAAGGTGGTTCCTATTTTTCTACTTGCATTTTTACGTGCTTTCGAACTGCTAGGTTGGAACAAGCTGGGTCACGTAACGGGAGCTCACTCCGTTACGCGGCACTAGGGATTTGAACCACCAAACTGCCAACCTTTCTGATTGACAAGCTGAGCTTCTTAGCCACCAAGTCCTTGGGTCTCTTTTTACACTGATAGATACACTGCATTAATATAGGTAGGCCTCTAATTAGAGCCATTGGTTTAGCAAGCGTTTGATTTGACAATAATACTGAAAAAAGCGACTTAAGACCGGTCCTCACACTTACAACGGTTGCAACATCCCTATGGTCAGTGTCAAAATTTGAACATTTGGCAACTGGCTTGTTTTTATGATGGTTGCAGCATCCTGAGGTCAGAGGTGATCACCCATTTGCAACCTTTTCCAGCCAGTTTAAAACAAGCCAAGTCAATAACAAGGGAAACCGAATTCGCTTAACGACTGCCTGATTCATTTAACAACTGCAGGGATTGGCTTGAGAAAGGTGTCGTAAAATTGAGTACGACTTACTCAATAATCGGCTTACTTAATAATGGGAATTCCGGTTCCAACGGTGGTCGTAATTCACGGATTACCCACCGTTGGCTGATTAGTGCATTCTGATTCATGGATTGATTGATTGATTGATTGACAGCATACTTGCAAGGCGATTGGTTGTGTTCTTGTACAGCTCTCTCGCCGAGTCTTTAAAATCTTACCCAACTGTGTTGGAGTCACACCCAATGCTAACCGAAAGTGGGAACGCTCGGTTTTGGCTCGGCCTGACGGATTTGTAAAACACAACTGTGCGCGTACTTGCTTGCTCACTTTGGATGAGAGGTGTGACTCAAATCTACTATGCCTTGCTCAACAAACCATGTTTAAAGACAGCTCAGTGCCGCTTGGATTCTTGACGCGTCGTCAAGAAAAGCGAAAAGGGGAAAATCGATGAGGAGGAGGAATGTAGGGGTTGCACAAAGCCAATCGACTGGGGAAAGTCTTAGAAGGCTTTAAATCCCGCTCACATTAAATTCTCAGCCGAGCAGAAGGAAATTCTCTGCCAGATGCAATGCAAGTGGCGCTGTGTCCGTATGTTAGGAGAGAAAACCAGGCACCGCACAGCTTTATTATTATTTTTTCTGCATTGGCAGTTCTCCAACTTGATTCTCCTCCAGAAGTCACAGAATAACAGAGTTGGAAAGGACCTTGGAGGTCTTCTAGTCCAACCCCCCTGCTCAAGCAGCAAACCTTATACCAGTTGATGGAGAACCTTTTCGGCACCGAGCGCCAAAACTGGAAACGCTTGTGCATGAATGTGTATGTGCGCGCATAGGTGCACCAGAGCACCAAAAACCCAAAGACCAGCGGGCCGATGCACAGATGGCTGTATTTTGGGCAGTTTTGGCCATTTTCAGGCTGTTTTTCGGGCCATTTTCAGGCTGTTTTTGGACCATTTTCAGGGTGGTTTTGAACCATTTTCAGGCTGTTTTGGGGGCTATTTTCAGGCTGTTTTTCAGGCCATTTTCAAGCTGTTTTGGGGGGCATTTTCAGGTCATTTTTCGGCCTGAAAAACAGCCTGAAAAGAGCCCAAAAATGGCCTGTTTTTTGTCTGCTTATGTCTGTTTTTCTGGCCATTGTCAGGCCATTTTCCGGTGCTCCAGCACCCATGAAGACCAACTGGCCGGTGCAACTTTTGCGCATCAGAAACCAGAAAAGCAGCTGGTGACGGTGCACGTGCCACAGAGAGGACTCTGCGTTGTCATCTCTGGCACACGTGCCATAGGTTCACCATCACGGCCCTATGCTGTTTTAGACAAATGCTATTCCACTCTCTTTTCTATGGAGATTCTCCGTCCTCCAGGTCACGGTTGTCCCAAAGGTGCTTTTTTTCCCAAGGGGCAACTGGGCCGTTTCGCTTCTCATCCAAGAGGCTTCTTCAGCTGGCAGACATTGCCAGCTGTCTGCAAGGAGTATAAATCCTTCCATTCCCCACCATCAACTCGGAGCTGAGGAAGCTTCTTGGAAGAGAAGCGAAACGTATTCAAAGGAAAACAATAAAGTCCAGTTGCCACTTGAAAAAGCACCTTTGGGACAGTCCTTAAAAGCCTCCAGTGTTGGGGCATCCACAATTTCTGAATGCAGGTTGTTCCACTGAATAATCTTTCATACTGTCAGGAAATTTCTCCTCAGTTCTAAGTTGCTTCTCTCCTTGATTAGTTTCCACCCATTGCTTCTTGTTCTACCCTCAGGTGCCTTGGAGAATAGTTTGACTCCCTCTTCTTTGTGGCAACCCCTGAGATATTGGAACACTGCTATCATGTCTCCCCTAGTCCTTCTTTCTCTTAAGCTAAACATACCCAGTTCCTGCAACCGTTCTTCATATGTTTTAGCCTCCAGTCCCCTAATCCTCTTCGTTGCTCTTCTCTGCCCTCTTTCTAGTCTTTTTTACGTCATGGTGACCAAAACTCTCTGTGTGTGTGTCTGTGTGTTGTATTTGTGCTGATAAATAAATAAAGGGAGACTAGTATAGATCTATTTCAAGCTCTATAGCTCTCATCAGCTAGCCATACCCTTACAGGGATTTGAATTATAATATATATATATATATATATATATATATATATATATATATATATATATATATATATATATATATATATATATATATATATATATATATATATATATATATATATATATATATATATATATATATATATATATATATATATATATATATGTATGTATATTCCCCACTTAACGACCATTCATTTAGTGACCAAACTTACAACAGCTGAATAAAGCGTGATGACCTATCCTCACACTTATGACCACTGCAGCGTCTGTCACTTTGCCAGGATTCAGGCATTTGGCAATAGTCACAGGTGTACAATGTTTACAGTGTCCCATGGTCACATGATCGCCGTTAAACGACACTCCTAGTGGGCTTCCGATAAACAAAACCGATGGGGAGGCCAGCAGGGAAGAGAAGAGCACAAGTTGCAGTCCTATGATGCCTCACTTAATGACCACAGGGATTCACTTCACAGCCATGGCGAAAAAGGTTATAAATTAAGATATGGTTGTGTGATGCAATGTCTGTACGACTTAATAGCAGAATTTTCTACTTGAAAATGGGGGATTATCAGTATTGTATCTTACTGTTCATAGAGGAGCTCAAGGCTGCCCCCAACAATACAGGTAGTCCTTGACTTACAACCAAAATCGAGCCCCAAATTTCTGTTGCTAAGCGAGGCAGTTACATGACCTTTCTTGCCACAGTTATTAAGTGAATCGCTGCAGTTGTTATACTACGTTGTTAAGTGAATCTGGCTTCCCCTTTGGCTTTGCTTGACCACAATTGTACCCAACATTTCTGTTGTCAAGTGAGACAGTTGTTAAGTGAGTTTTGCTCCATTTTACGACCTTTCTTGCCTCAATTGGGAATCACTGCAATTGATAAATTTGTAATCCGGTCATTAAGTGAATCTGGCTTCCCCATTGACTTTGCTTGTCAGAAGGTTGCAAAAAGGAGGGGGGGTTGTCCCGTGACCTTGGGACACAGCAACGGTCATAAATATAAAGCCACTGACAAGCATCTGAATTGTGATCACATGATCAAAGGTCGCAACTGTGAAAAACGGTCATAAATCACTTTTTTCAGTGCCGTCGTAACTTCGAAAGGTCACTAAATGAACTGTTGTAAGTCGAGGACTACCTGTAGTGTTTCCCAATGATGGGACTGCCAGGTGAAAGCATCCATTCTGGGGAATGGGTTCACTTAACGACCACGATGACTCACTTTATAACGAGCCATAAAGTTGAGCCCATTCATGTGGTGCCTCGACTTACAACTGCAACGACGCTTGCTTGAAACTCCAGACTCCATTATGGTCATAAATTGAGGACTACTTGCGCTGGGTACGGCACTCAATCCCACTCTCAAAAATTGTGCTTTGAGACTACAGAATTCCAGCTGCTTTCTCCAGGAGGAGCCTAATCTACCATCGGCCAATCAGGCACTAGCAGGGTGTGGCTTAGTCACTGCAGCCAATCAGTGCTAGGATATGTTCTCTGTTGCCAGGCTTCGGCAGTGAGTCCCCGATGGGCAGACTTGCTGTTCTGCTCTTTCTCTTCACCTCTCTTCCTTGGAGGACTATGGAAGCAAACAATAAATAAAAATAAAACAAAAACCCAGTTAATGAACTGAAATTAAATGTCTCCAAATAAATTTTGAGCAGGTGGCATCAGTTTAACCTTGTTAACTAGCTGGGGTTAGTTCAGCCCTCTGCAAGTAACCCTGATTCAATTAACAAACCACCTATAGATTCCAATTCCAATAAGATAGGGTTGTGGCCCACCAGCACAGCTGGCAGCAGATTCAGACAGTCAGGAGGTTGAGGAGGAACATGGGCCAGTCCTGGAGTCTGGGGAAGACGAGGGCTCTGTGTCGGAGGCAGAGAGGGGGCCAGAGCCATCTGATAGTTTTCAGCTGCATTCGGAGTCGGACATCAGTGAAAGCAGAAGAACAGCTGGAGCCTGTTCCCAGTGTAGAGTTGCCAGACAAAGGGAACAGCTAAAGAACAGGACTCAACTTGGGAGTAAAGGCACAGGTGCGCAATGAATGGCCCCTCCCGTGGGGAATAAAAGAGGAGCGCAGAGCTGCCAGAAGAAAAGAACAACTCAGAAATCTGGGTCGACTTCAGTGGTGAGATTCAAAAAAATTTATTACCGGTTCTGTGGGCATGGTTTGGTGGGCGTGGCTTGGTGGACGTGGCAGGGAAAGGATACTGCAAAATCCCCATTTCAGTGGTGAAATTCAATTTTTTTACTACCGGTTCTGTGGGCGTGGCTTGGTGGGCACAGTATGGCTTGGTTGGCGTAGCAGGGGAAGGATACTGCAAAATCTCCATTCCCACCCCACTTGGGCCAGCCAGAGATGGCATTTGCCGGTTCTTCAAACTACTCAAAATTTCCACTACCAGTTCTCCAGAACCTGTCAAAACTTGCTGAATTTCACCCCTGCCCCATTCCCTCCCGATCAGCTGGGACTCGGAGAGCCAGAGAATAGATGGGGGCAAAGCCAGTCAGAGATGGTATTTACCGGTTCTCCAAACTACTCAAAATTTCCTCTACCGGTTCTCCAGAACTGGTCAGAACCTACTGAGTACCACGTCTGGTCAACTTGTGAGTAAAATCACAGGAGGAAGGTGATTGGCCCCTCCCATAGGGAATAAAAGAGGAGCAAAAGGGGAGTGGGCTTTTGCAGGAAACCATTTGCTTGTTTGGTCGTTAGATTCATTTCAGGAGTGTGAAGATCTGTCCATGAATCTCAGAGACTCTGTGCCCAGTCTTTCCTTGCACAGCACTTGAAAAATATTTACATGGCAGCTTTCCAAGCTAGATGCAATACAATACAATAGCAGAGTTGGAAGGGACCTTCGAGGTCTTCTAGTCCAACCCCCTGCCTAGGCAGGAAACTGTATACTGTTTCAGACAAATGGCTATCCAACATCTTCTTAAAGACTTCCAGTGTTGGGGCATTCACATCTTCTGGAGGCAAGTTGTTCCATTGATTCATTGTTTTCACTGTCAGGAAGTTTCTCCTCAGTTCTAAGTTGCTTCTCTCCTTGATTAGTTTCCTCCCATTGCTTCTTGTTCTGCCCTCAGGTGCCTTGGAAAATAGTTTGACTCCCTCTACTTTGTGGCAACCCCTGAGATATTGGAATACTGCTATCATGTCTCCCCTAGTCCTTCTTTTCATTCAACTAGACATACCCAAAATTCCTGCAACCGTTCTTCGTATGTTTTAGCCTCCAGTCCCCTAATCCTCTTTGTTGCTCTTCTCTGCACTCTTTCTAGAGTCTCCACATCTTTTCTACATCGTGGTGACCAAAACTGAATGCAAGATTCCAAGTGTGGCCTTACCAAGGCATTATAAAGTGGTATTAACCCTTCACATGTTCTTGATTTATGACCACAGACCCAGATAAGGTCTGTGGTCATAAATATTCCTTTGAAAGACCGTTTGCCAGGCCTTTGCCGAAGGTGAATATGAGGAATTCACATTCGTTTAGTAAAAGGGATTTTTTGGGGACAAGGACTCTGTGCTTTTTGAAGAAGCCTAGGTCAGAAAAGATACGTAGGATTTTTAAAAACTAGGAGGTTAGTAAATTATATCATTTCCTTCTCTTCCACTCTATTGTCAGTAAAGATGTCAATTGACTGGGAAATAAGGACAGATAGTCCTCAACTTACAAACTGCTCAGTGACGATTCAAAGTTATAAGGGCATGTTAAAAAGTGACTTATGGGCCAGCCCTATGACTGCGCTGCACATTGAATTATGCTTGGCAACTGGCATGTACTTATGACAGTTGCAGTATCCCAGGGTCATGTGATCACTTTTTCCGACCTTCTAACAAGCAAAGTCAATGAGGAAGCCAGGTTCACTTAACCACCATGTTGCTAAGGTCATCTGAAAGGAAATGGCCTGTCCCTTCATTTTCAACTAAATAAATTAATCAAAGCAATGATGAAAAAGAAGAGTCTCACCATACGCTTAAATGGGAGATCTGGTTATAGATAGATGCGTTTCTCATTAAAAACTATGCCGCCTCAACTAAAATGCAACAATTGTTTTGGATGATTTAGTCATGAAGGGGAAGGGGACTTTTGACATGATTAGAAACTCTTTCTGCTGAGCACGTATTTCCCAGTTGGGACTTTTAACACACTAAAAGTCGGGGTTTTCTTCCCATTTAGGCGACTAAAACTTAAGGTACTAGACTGGAGACTAGGAAACGGTGAGTTCTAGTCCAGCCTTAGAGGTGAAAGTCAGCCGGGTGACTTTGGGCCAATCCCCAGGAGATGCTGAGTTCTAGTCTTGCCTTAAGCATGAAAGCTGACTGGATGACTTTGGGACAATCGCCAGGAGACAGGGAAATTCTAGTACTACCTTAGGCATGCAGGCCAGTTGGGTGACTTTGGGACAATCGCCAGGAGACGGGGAAATTCTAGTACTACCTTAGGCATGCAGGCCAGTTGGGTGACTTTGGGCCAATCGCCAGGAAACGGTGAGTTCTAGTCTTGCCTGGGGCATGAAAGCTGACTGGATGACTTTGGGCCAATCGCCAGGAGACTGGAAATTCTAGTACTATCTTAGGCATGAAGGCCAGTTGGGTGACTTTGGGCCAATCGCCAGGAGATGGTGAGTTCTAGTCCCATTTTAGGCATGAAAGCTGACTAGATGACTGAGCCAATCACCAGGAGACGGGAAATTCTAGTACTACTTTAGGCATGAAGGCCAATTGGGTGACTTTGGGCCAATCGCCAGGAAACGGTGAGTTCTAGTCTCGCCTTGGGCATGAAAGCTGACTGGATGACTGAGCCAATCACCAGGAGACAGGAAATTCTAGTGCCATCTTAGGCATGAAGGCCAGTTGGGTGACTTTGGACCAATCGCCAGGAGATGGTGACTTCTAGTCCCATTTTAGGCATGAAAGCTGACTGGATGACTGAGCCAATCACCAGGAGATGGGAAATTCTAGTGCCATCTTAGGCATGAAGGCCAATTGGGTGACTTTGGGCCAATCGCCAGGGAACTGTGAGTTCTAGTCCCACCTTAGCCATGACAGTCAGCTAGGTGGCTTTGGGCCAGCCCCCCTCTCTCAGCCGAACTTAACTCCCAACATTGTTGTGGGGAAAAATTGGAGGAGAAAAAAGTATGTTTGCTGCCTTAAATTATTCCTAAAAATAATAACGCCGGGATAATAGGCAAATAATAAAAAGCACATTTAATGTAGCCATAATCATCCTTTTTATTTATTTGCTTCTGAACAAAATATTGACCTAAAAGGAGAGCAACATTGAGTTTGTGGGAGCACAAAGCTGCAGCTGCAAAGTTGTCAGCCGCTTTTCGGAGAGAAAAGTGAAGAAATGGGTCAAACGGTCCAATTCTCCCAGGGCTGGTCAAACTCGTCCAGCTGTTCGCTTTGCAAAAATGGCCAGCAACTCAAGCCAGACGCCCTTAAAGCATTTGGTAGGAAATCTGCAGCAGGCTATTTCATTCAGTGACGCCACTGGAAACTAATATATTGATTTATTAACTCCTGGGTTTTTTTGTAGAGCTGACTTGTAGACGCTCACAAAATGAATCTTTCATAAGACTCCCAAACGCAGGATTTTGGAGCGGTTTCTTGGACCCGGGCCTGGCCAGCCAGTTGCTAAACAGGGGTGCAGCTGGTTGAGGCTTGGATGACAAGCCAGGATAACCCAGGAATATAGGCCAGATTGGGGAAACGAGCACTGAAAGAAGACAACGGCAAACTATTTTACTCTCTCGCCATTAGAGTCATAGAGATGGAGCCATAAAATCTCCAGGAGTTGAACTGATTTCCAGGAAGACCCTTTTTAACTCAGATAGTCCTCAACTTACAACCATTCGTTTAGTGACTGTTACAACAGCACTGAAAGAAGTGACTTACAGTTAGCCCCTGCATTTACAACTTATGCCGCATCCTCACGGTTGTGTGATCAAAATTAGGTTGCTTGTGTTGTGGCAGCAGATTCGGACAGTGAGGAGGTTGGGGAGGAAGATGGGCCAGTCCTGGAGTCTGGGGAAGGCTCTGATGAGGGCTCTATGTCGGAGGCAGAGATGGGGCCAGGGCCGTCTGGCAGTTATCAGCTGCCTTCGGAGTCAGACATCAGTGGGGCAGACGAACAGCTGGAGCCTGTTCCCAGTGTGCGCATGCGCAGAGATGCCAGACGAAGGGAAGAGCTAAGGAACAGGGGTCGACTTGAGAGTAAGGCCACTGTTAGATCGGGTAATGGAAGGGCACACTCAGGCTAAAGGCAACAACAGCTCTTTATTAAATCAGTAGCAACTATGTACAATCCAGCGAAGGTTGAGTCTGACAGCTCCAATGAGATTAAACCTCTGTTCCCGCCAGAACAAGGACCTTGGTGGAAACCATTATAACTGTAGCTAGTATCTAACACCTACAAGTGTTAGAGGGAATAAAAGAGGAGCGACAGGGGAGTGGAGTTTGCAGGAGACCATTAGTTCACTTGATTGGTTTGTGACTCTCCGAGACTCCTTGCCAAGTTCTGCAGAGATCGGCCTGGCAGCTCTCCAAGCCAGAGAAGGTCTGTGACTGTAAATCCTCCCTCGAAAGACTTTGCTGGATGTGAATGAGCAGAATTCACAGTCAATTAATAAAAGGGTTTTTTTTCGGGACCAGGAGTCTCCTTCGTGCTCTTAGGAAGCTTCCATCAGAACAGCTTGGCATCAGGTATGTATTTCCAATCATTGCAGTATCCTGCGGTCATGTATCACCGTTTACGACATTCCGAGGCAGCTTCGGGCAAGCAAAGTCGATGGTGGATGACTGGATTTACTCAAGGACTGTATAATTCACTTAACGACGGTAGCGATTCACTTAACAAACATGGCAAAAACAGCCATAACATTGAGCATGACACGCTTAACAATCACCTTACTTAATGGAAATTCTAGTCTCAATAGTGATCATAAACCGAGGACTATCTGTATAGAGGAAAATAAATCTGACATCAGCTATTAGAGACGTCTGATACTGGAAAACATGGAAGGAAAATAGAATTAGAATAGAATAGAATAGAATGGAATAGAATAGAATAGAATAACAGAGTTGGAAGGGACCTTGGAGGTCTTCTAGTCCAACCCCCTGCCTAGGCAGGAAACCCTATACCATTTCAGACAAATGGCTATCCAACATCTTCTTAAAGACTTCCAGTGTTGGGGCATTCACAACTTCTGGAGGCAACTTCTGTTCCACTGATTCATTGTTCTCACTGTCAGGAAGTTTCTCCTCAGTTCTAAGTTGCTTCTCTCCTTGAGAAAAGTGTCTCAGCTTCTGCCAACCTAGCAGTTCGAAAGCACGTAAATGCAAGTAGAAAAATAGGAACCACCTTTGGTGGGAAGGTAACCGCGTTCCATGCGCCTTTGGCGTTGAATCTTGCCGGCCACATGACCACGAGGACGTCTTCGGACAATGCTGGCCTTTCGGCTTTGAAACAGAGATGAGCACCGCCCCCTAGAGTCAGGAACGAGTAACACATATGTGCGAGGGGAACCTTTACCTTTTAAGTCGAGGATTACCTATGTGACATCCTTGCCCTCGTGAGCCAATTTGCCCACTTCTTAGGATTGTGTAATGCAGGGGTGCCAATTCAATTTCATTGAGGGACGCATCTGTGGTGGACCTCGGGGGGGGGGGGCTGGTGGGCATGGCCGACTGGGTGGGGCGTGGCCAGCTTGACGCCACTCCCCAAACTGCTGGCATGTTTCCTGTACCCATTGGGTAGACTGGACCGAAGTGATGCCGGGCAGCCCCTTTTCATTTTCCAGGACAGCAGACCAGATCCGACCACATCACAGGCCCCATCCGACCTGCAGTCCTTGTGTTTGATACCCCCAGGTGTAATGTATCGAATTGTCCACAAATTAAAGCAGCTGCTTTGGAAATAAGAATTAGGGAAAGGTCATTTGTATTATCGAAGAATTAGGTGATAAGAATGTAGGAAAAGTAGGATTTACAAAAGTAAAAAAAGAAGAAGAATAAAAGCATCGCTTATGTAAAATTAGAATTTATGGAGAGGGAAATAATATTTGTAAAGATACACCGATAGACATCTGCTGCCAGGAGGAAAGTGCAGTTCCGGGAGTGGTTTGTAGGCTTTGTGTATGTTTTTGTCCACGTGTGTAAGATGAATAAGTTAAATAAAATAAAGTAAAAATAAATAAAATCATAAAATAAAATAAAAGCAAATAAAAGCAAATAAAATAAATAAAATAATAAATAAAATAATAAAAAATAAATAAAAATAAAATAAAATAAATAAACTAAAATAAATAAAATAAATAAACTAAATAAACTAAATAATAAATAAACTAAATAATAAATAAACTAAATAAACTAAATAAACTAAATAAATAAATAAAATAAATAAAATAAATAAAATAAATAAAATAAATAAAATAAATAAAATAAATAAAATAAATAAAATAATAAATAATAAAATAAAATAAAATAAAGCAGCTGCTTTACACCAATGCATGAAGTCCCTTTCCAACCCAAAACTCAAAGCAGCCGTGCTTAAATCATGCCATTCATGGCCCCACTGGGCTTTTCCCAGACCCGGTGAAGCGATGCCCTAGAAGACGAATGAGAGCGATAGGATCAGCCGAAGGGGGGAAGCCAAACGGCAGGGGGGGTTGGGCTGATGGAGTGGCTGCCTGGTGCTTGCTGATAAGGAAAAGCAGTTTTGGGGGGCAGAGGGAATATAGATATCCTTCGGCCGGATTGAGTCATTTCAAAAGAATCCAGAAGGAGATTTTTATTTCTTCTTCTTTTGTTTTTTTCCATGAAAGATTCTCGTGGTGGTTTCTGCCTGCCTGGGAATAATAATTCCTCTGGTCCCCCATTTATTTCAGACAATAAATTCCCATTTGCAACCCCCGAACAGCTAGTAGGGGAGGACGCAAAATGACCTTTCTTCCTGGCAGGGCTAAAAAGATGGCTGCTTTTGCTCTTCGCTCGTAAAAGATGCAAAAGGAAGCCGTGTGTGTGTTTGTGTGTGTTTGTGAGAGAGAGAGGGTGGGAGATAGATGCTTTCCTTAGCAGAACCTCAGAGGCACCTGAGGAGCAGCCAGTCAGGGTAGGATTAGATTAATTTATTTCTGGGCATTGGATTTACTACAAGTAAGCCCTCCACTTACGACCATGTGTTTAGCAATCATTTGAACTTAACAACAGCACTGAAAAAAGTGACTTGCATAGAATAGAATAGAAATGACAGAACAAAACAGAACAGAATAGAATAAAATAACAGAGTTGAAAGGGACCTTGGAGGTCTTCTAGTCCAACCCCCTGCTCAGGCAGGAAACCCTACACGACTTCAGACAAATGGTTATCCAACATCTTAAAAACTTCCAGTATCGGAGCATTCACAACTTCTGGAGGCAGGTTGCTCCACTGATTCATTGTTCTCACTGTCAGGAAATTTCTCCTTTGTTCTAAGTTGCTTCTCTCCTTGATGAGTTTCCACCCATTGCTTCTTGTCCTGCCTTCAGGTGCTCTGGAGAATAGTTTGACTCCCTCTTCTTTGTGGCAACCCCTGAGATATTGGAAGACTGCTATCATGTCTCCCCTAGTCCTTCTTTTCATCAAACCAGACATACCCCATTCCAGCAACTGATCTTCATTTGTTTTAGCCTCCCGTCCCCTAATCCCGTTTGTTGCTCTTCTCTGCACTCTTTCTAGAGTCTCCACATCTTTTTTATAGTCTGGTGACCAAAATTTGGACTTGGTTGCAGTTGGATCACTTGTGGGAACATAAGGAATCCAGGCTGATTGCTCTCTTGACTCCACCCCAGAATCTACCTGTCCTTCTCTTGGAGATCTAGCTAGGTTAGCTCCTGCACCAGTGGTGGGAGTCAAAAATATTTACTACCGGTTTTGTGGGCCTGGCTTGGTGGGCATGGCAGGGGAAGGATACTGTAAAATCTCCATTTCCTCCCGATCAGCTGGAACTTGGGAGGCAGAGAAGAGATGGGGGCGGGGCCAGCCAGAGGTGATATTTGCCGGTTCCCTGAACTACTCAAAATTTCCGCTATCGGTTCTCCGCAACTGGTCACAACCTACTGAATACCACTTCTGGCCTGCAATTGCACCTGATGCTGAACTCACTTCCTGAATTAACTCCGTGTTCTGGGTCCAAACGACAGATCGGCCCCTAAATCAAATGCAAAGTTTTCCTGAGACAAAAGCTGCCCCAAAGCTAAGGAAGATAAATACGCCCTCAAGCTTCCAAACAGAGATGTCTGATCTTCAACAACGCCTGTGAAGCGTCCAGGGCCAACGCAACTCACAAAAAGCCTCCGGGTCAGAGGTGGGTTCCTACCGGTTCAGATCGGTTTGGATGAGTAGCTAATAATTCAGCCTGCCACGCCACCGAACCGGTACCGCCAACTTGCTTTTTGTTTCTGCACATGCAAAGAAGCATTTTTTTTCGTACAGTGTATGCGCCCATAGCTGGGATCAAGTGTGCGAGTGGCACGGCGGGAACCCACCCCTGTTCCCGGTGCCCCTGGCAGCTTCTTTGCAAAGGTTCTTCGCCTTGACAGTTAGAACAATGAATCAGTGGAACAGAAGTTGCCTCCAGAAGTTGTGAATGCTCCAACACTGGAAGTCTTTAAGAAGATGTTAGATAGCCATTTGTCTGAAACGGTATAGGGTTTCCTGCCTAGGCAGGGGGTTGGACTAGAAGACCTCCAAGGTCCCTTCCAACTCTACTATTGTATTGTATTGTATTGGTGCACTTCTGGGGCCTCTTTTTTTTTTTAGCAGCAGGGATTTTATTCCTGGATTCGGTCTGCCCTTACCTCCCTTTGCGCTGCTTAATTCTTTAATGCCATTGTCAAGTGGAAAACTGAGAAAGAGGCTGCAGCTTTAGATATATGTTTTTATTGTACATTTTCCTTTATTCTACATCACAATTTTAATTTTGCAACAGCGGTATACTGGTTGTATCAAGTCCTTTTAGAATATATACATGGTGTTATATACCCTAATCATAACCATTATTCTCTTACAATACAATACAATAGCGGAGTTGGAAGGGACCTTGGAGGTCTTCTAGTCCAACCCCCCCCCCCCGCCTAGGCAGGAAACCCTATACCGTTTCAGACAAATGGCTATCCAACATCTCCCCTGGTCCTCCTTTTCATTAAACCAGACATACCCAGTTCCTGCAACCGTTCTTTATATGTTTTAGCCTCCAGTGCCCTAATCCTCTTTGTTGCTCTTCTCTGCACTCTTTCTAGAGTCTCCACATCTTTTTTGCAGTATCCTTCCTCTGCCACGCCCACTAAGCTTCGGCCACAGAACCGGTAGTAAAAAAAAAAGGAATTTCAGTACTGCAGAGAGGAGCTGGAAACGCTCTTTACCTCTTGCTTGTGGACGGTGAAAGAGCTCTGTTTTCCTTTCCCTTTTGTTGCTGGTGTTGGGAAATTTGGGGGTTTGGTCAAAATTGAAGGGGGGGGATGGAAAACGCTGAGGTTTGCAAAAGGAAGGGCGAAAGGGCTACGGCTGTCGGGGTAGGAGCCAAAATCAGCTGCTGAGCCAAGAGAACATTGAAGGAGCTTATGTTTTGCTTATTTTAAAGGTTTCAATCACAGGGTTTTTTTCCCCTCCTCCTCTTAACCGAAGAGGTTCAAACTGCTATGAAATCATCCTCCTGCCCATTTTGGATGTCCTGACTTAAGGCAGGGCTGGGCAAGCCACAGACTCCTGAGGGTTTTTTGTTTTTTTAAATATGAAAATCCAACCACCAGGGCTTCGCAACAATCCTTCCAGCAAAAATTTGGCCAGCGGGAAAGGTACCATTTAAAACCGGACTGAAAATAGACGCTTTCAGTTATTCCTTTTTCGTGCGGTCTTGTTTAGGCTGCCTGGGGGGAAAAGTTGCTAAAAGTTAAAATGGCAACTCTTTTGCCGTGGCTTTTGGCTTGCAACTGCTGTGTGTGTGTATGTGTCGTGTGTGTGTGTGTGTGTGTAAGGTAAAGGAAAAGGTAAAGGTTCCCCTCGCACATATGTGCCAGTCGTTCCCGACTCTAGGGGGCGGTGCTCATCTCCGTTTCAAAGCCGAAGAGCCAGCGCTGTCCGAAGACATCTCCGTGGTCATGAGGCCGGCAGGACTAAATGCCGAAGGCGTACGAAACGCCGTTCCCTTCCCACCAAAGGTGGTTCCTATTTTTCTACTTGCATTTTTACATGCTTCTCGAACCGCTAGGTTGGCAGAAGCTGGGACAAGTAACGGGAGCTCAGTCCGTTACGTGGCGCTAGGGATTCGAACTGCCGACCTTTCTGATCAACAAGCTCAGCGTCGTGGCCGCTTAGCCACCCTGAAGCTGGAGAACCGTGTCCAATTCTAGGCACCACATTTTTATGTATTCTATTGATATGCCACCCATTTTGCTACCCAAAGAAGTTTTAAAGGGGGCACTAAGAAGTCAAGAGGAAAAATACCTACCAGATTTTGGCTACCTTCAAAAAAGCTACCTTGCAACAATTCCAAGAAGGTTCCATACCCATTTGCCCCTCTCAGGTGATCCCTGAGGACACAGATAAACCTCCAAGTGGCCTCAACGACTCTCTAAAAGGATGCAAATGACCTGTCAGGATTCCTCAAAGAACAGTTTTATTTGGAGATACCCTATTAGCACAATTTTGAGGAAAACCAACTCTGAAGATTCCCACGGTTTTCACCTAATTAAAAATAAAAGTTTTCCCCTCCTCCGAACTATCAGTCACATGGTCCAATCAAGGTGCTGCCCGGTTGCCTGGTAACGTCGCTCCTCCTCTCTTGGACCAGGTGTGAGAATGTCCTTGGTTCTCAAGAGAAAAGTATTTTGTTTTGGCTACAAAACCCCAACTATCTCTATTCCCCCCCTCCCTATCTCTCAGCTCCAGTGTGGCAACACTGAAGCTTCCGGTCCAGTCAGCTTCGGGGTTGACATGACCAGCAGTCAGCAAGGATTACAAATCCTTCCATTCCTCTTCATCCAGTCAGAGCTGAAGAAGCTTCTTGGATGAGAAACGAATCATCTTCGAAGACAAAAAGAGAAAGTCCAGTTGAAAAAGCACCCAGGGGCAACTGGACATTCTGGGTTTTTTTCTTGGAAGACATTTTGCTTCTCATCCTAGAAGCTTCTTCAGCTTTGACTGGATGGTGGGGAATGGAAGTATTTATATACCTTTCAGACCGCTGGTCATTTGCATCCTTTTAGTGAGTTGTTGTAGGGATGCAGTGGCTCAGTGGCTAAGACCCTGAGCTTATCGATTAGAAAGGTCAGCAGTTCGGCAGTTCGAATCCCTAGCACTGCGTAACGGAGTGAGCTCCCGTGACTTGTCCCAGCTTCCACCAACCTAGCAGTTCGAAAGCATGTGATAAATGCAAGTAGAAAAATAGGAACCACCTTTGGTGGGAAGGGAACAACGTTTAGTCATGCCAGCCACATGACCACAGAGACGTCTTTGAACAGCGCTGGCTCTTCAGCTTTGAAACGGAGAGGAGCACCGCCCCCTAGAGTCGGGAACGACTAGCACATCTGTGCGAGGGGAACTTTTACCTTTACCTAGTGCAGGGATAGTCAACCCTTTTATACCTACCGCCCACTTCTGTATCTCTGTTAGTAGTAAAATTTTCTAACCGCCCACCGGTTCCACAGTAATGGTGATTTATACAGTAGGGAAGTAACTTTCCTTTATAAAATTTATAAAGCAGAGTTACAGCAAACCCCTACTGCCCACCATGAAAGCTGGAACGCCCACTAGTGGGCGGTAGGGACCAGGTTGACTACCACTGACGTAGTGAGTCGTTGAGGTCACTTGGACATTTATCTGTGTCATCAGGTTTACCAGGATGGTCCAAATGGGTATGGAGCCTTGTTTTGGGTCAACCATGACCTGGATGTTTGAGAATCTCCGTAGGCATTTACCTGGTTGAGAGGGAATCTGGAAACCGAGCCACAAGGGAAACAGAGGAAAAAGCTGGGCGTATTTCTATTTTACAAAAGAGAAGATGAAGGAATCGCTGCATTAAACCCGACTATGCGGACTTGCATCTTATCCCACCTGAGGTTGACGCGTGCTTCTCTGGCTCATCAGTCAGCGTCCTGTGGAAAATTAATCTTTGGAGAGATCCAGGGTGAATTGGCCATGTGCAGACTGCAAAATGGATTTTTTATACAGCACCTCTGAGGATGGCGGAGAGCTGGAAGATAATCGCATGATGAATAGCGATAAAGCGGAAGGCAGAAAAGTCTGCCTGCAAGGGTTTTGTTTCCCCCCCCCCCCGTATTCATATTTACATTAAATCAGTTGGTTAACCAACTGCTCGAAAGAATGACAAATCCTTAAGCAAGCGGCCTGCAGATAAGCAATTCATCCATTTCCAGCTTTTGTCTTTTAAAAAAAGAAGAGGAATTGTTTTCTGCCTGACGACAAAGCAGTCAGCATGCTTTGATTTCAAGGTGTCTTCCATCCAGCGGTGGACTTCACATAAGCTAAGAACCGATTTGCCTAGTGAATCGAAAATGTGACACACACACACCCCGCTGCCCCATGCATGCACAGGGGGCACGGCACACCGGGTGGCATTAAATTATGGGGGTGGGCATGTGAGTGTGTGCTATAGCACGCGGGCGTGCTTTTGCCACTCGAGGCGAAAAAGGTTTGCCATCACTGGCCTAAGTGCTTTTGTTCCAACCAGGATGTGACACCATTTTGCAAATTACCATATTTTTCAAAGTATAAAGATGCATCTTTTTCCCTCAAAAGAGAGGCTGAAAATTTGGGGCATCTTATACACTGAATACAGCATTTTTGGGGTCGGCCCCTTCACCAAAATGGCCGTGCATCGCCTTTAGGAGCCTTGCAGAATGCTCCTGGAGGCTGGGGAGGGCAGATACGAGCCAAAAATGGAGTGTTTTTTTGCTCAATTTTGCCCCACACAGCCCCCAGGAGACAATATAAGCCTCTTAAAGGCTAACCATGCCCTTTTTGGGGAGGAAATGGGCCCGTTTTCACAAAAAACAGGCCGTTTTTGAGAGGTCTGCAGAGTGCAAAAACTTTATTTTTTTAATTTGCCTCTTCAAAACCTTGGTGCGTCTTATACTCTGAAAAATACGGCGTATCTTGTCTCGTTTAGGAATTAGAAATGTGGAAAAAACAACCAACCGAAGGTCTAATGTGGAAGGGATTCTGAGCAAGGAAGGCAAGTGGTATTGCTGTGTTTTCCCCACTCTCTTTGCTTCTTTGCATTTGTTTGTATATGTGCAAATAACTGAAGGCTGTGAACATACACAATACTCTGTTCTCCTTCTATTTTCCCCATGATAACAACTGTGCGAGATGGCTTGGGATGAGAGAGAAAGATTGGCTCAAGACAGTGGTGAGATTCAAAAAAATTTACTGCTGGTTCTGTGGGCCTGTGGTTTGGTGGACGTGGCATGGCTTGGTGGGCGTGGCAGGGGAAAGATACTGCAAAATCCCCATTTCCTCCCGATCAGCTGGGACTTGGGAGGCAGAGAATAGATGGGGGCAGGGCCAGCAGGAGGAGATATTTGCCGGTTCTCCGAACTACCCTAAATTTCCGTTACCGGTTCTCCAGAACTGGTCAGAACCTGCTGAATCCCACCACTGACTCAAGGTTACCCAGTTGGCTTTCATGCCTAAAGCAGGACTAGATCTCACGGTCTCCTGATGATTGGCCCAAAGTCATAGAGCTGGATTTCATGCCTAAAGTGGGAGTAGAACTCACAATTTCCTGGCAAATTAGCCCAAAGTCACCCAGCCAGCTTTTTCAGGCCTAAAATGGGACTAGAACTCACTGTCTCCTGGTGATTGGCCCAAAGTCACCCAGCTTACTTTCATGCCTCAGGTGGGACTAGAATTCTCTCTCTCCTGGTGATTGGCCCAATTTCACCCAGCTGGCTTTCATGCCTCAGGTGGGACTAGAATTCTCTCTCTCCTGGTGATTGGCCCAATTTCACCCAGCTGGCTTTCATGCCTCAGGTGGGACTAGAATTCTCTCTCTCCTGGTGATTGGCCCAATTTCACCCAGCTGGCTTTCATGCCTCAGGTGGGACTAGAATTCTCTCTCTCCTGGTGATTGGCCCAAAGTCACCCAGCTTGCTTTCATGCCTCAGGTGGGACTAGAATTCTCTGTCTCCTGGTGATTGGCCCAAAGTCACCCAGCTTACTTTCATACCTCAGGTGGGACTAGAATTCTCTGTCTCCTGGTGATTGGCCCAATTTCACCCAGATGGCTTTCATGCCTCAGGTGGGACTAGAATTCTCTCTCTCCTGGTGATTGGCCCAATTTCACCCAGCTGGCTTTCATGCCTCAGGTGGGACTAGAAGTCACTGTCTCCTGGCGATTGGCCCAATTTCACCCAGCCGGCTTTCATGCTTCAGGTGGGACTAGAAGTCACTGTCTCCTGGTGATTGGCCCAATTTCACCCAGCTGGCTTTCATGCCTCAGGTGGGACTAGAATTCTCTGTCTCCTGGTGATTGGCCCAAAGTCACCCAGCTTGTTTTCATGCCTCACGTAGGACTAGAAGTCACTGTCTCCTGGTGATTGGTCCAATTTCACCCAGCTGGCTTTCATGCCTCAGGTGGGACTAGAAGTCACTGTCTCCTGGTGATTGGCCCAAAGTCACCCAGTCAGCTTTCATGCCTAAGGCAGAACTAGAATTCACTGTCTCCTGGTGATTGGCCCAAAATCACCCAGCTTGTTTTCATGCCTCAGGTGAGACTAGAACTCATCTTCTCCCATCCTCTCCTGCCTGTTGCCTTAACCCAGGGGTGTCCAAACTTGGGAACTTTAAGACTTGTGGACTTCAACTCCCAGAATTCCCCAGGCTGGCTGGGGAATTCTGGGAGTTGAAGTCCACAAGTCTTAAAGTTCCCAAGTTTGGACACCCCTGCCTTAACCACTAGACCACCTGGCCATCAACACTTTTTTACTAGCCTTTTCACTACAGATTGGGGGGGGGGAATTTGCGTAGAGGTGGTGCAGGGCAGGTTGGCAAGCGTGAGGCTGCCCAGCTCCCCATTTTAGTGGCTGCGTGTGTCTCTGGAAATCCCCACTTGACACGGGGTTAATGGGTCCTGAGAGGGAGCCGCTTCAGCCGTCTGGCTCTTTGGAGAAGGACGCTTGTTTTCTAGGAATTTTTCATCTGCCTCCTTTCCCTCGGAGGTTAATCAAAGCCCGGTTGGGGGAGGAGGGATTATCGCAGCAGGGCACAAAGGGAAAGAAAGCAGAGCGGGGTGGGGGCTGCTTCCATAGCCAGCGGGCAGAGAGTGGTGGTGGGGAGACTTAATCCTCCATTTAATCATAGGCTGGGATGGTTTCCTAGAAGGGGAAGGCAAGGGAAAGGGTAAAGGGGTGTCTGGAGAAAACTGGGCGAGCAAACGTGCAAGGCAAGGAAGAGAGACACGGACAGCTGAAAACGGTGCCATGCACACCGAGGTTGGCACTGTTGGAGGAAACGTCCTTCTGGTTTCAGTTCCAAGCGGGGGGAAAAAGACACTGGAAACATGGAGGCCGCTTGGAAAGATGGTTTAATGGTGGACAGGATCACATGGCTTGAGCTCCTGAACCAGGGGTGTCCAAACTTGGGAACTTTAAGACTTGTGGACTTCAACTCCCAGAATTCTCCCAGAGTCTTAAAGTTCCCAAGTTTGGACACCCCTGTCCTGAACAGAAAAGGGGGATCACATGCTTCCAGATGTTGGGTGAAGAGGAAAAAGAGGCAGAGATGCTGAAAGTCCCTGGGTTTATGCCCTCTCTGGCCTTTGAACCTGAGCTTGTATTCTGATTGGTTGTCAGACACCCATGGGGCCATGCAGAGGCAACCCTGTAGGCTGCGCTTTGAGTCCAAGTTTGGTTGAGCATCGCTTCTTCCCAGGTACCCTACAGTGAGAATGGGAAAGGGCTAATACTATTGCGCCTTACCCCCATAACCCTGGAGCGGAAGGGGGATATCTTTGTTATGCAGAATAGACTACCTCAGGCATTTTAATGGCCCATTGACAAAGGTGGGGGCTATTCAGAGCGAGTCTGTTTCCTGCCTAAAACATGTTTCCCCATTTCTGATCCAGGGAAATATAATATCCCGCCTTTTCAATATTTCCCAGCATATTTCATTTTTCTAGGAGAGGGGTGTGTGCTGATTTCCGACAGCACTCTGGCTGCTCACCGCCCCCTCCTGTTCTTCCCCATTCTCACCCTGCCCATCTGTATTTCAGTGAACCATCCGATCTGAGTTCCCATTCTTCTCCATCGCTAG
Organism: Natrix helvetica; assembly: GCF_964273705.1. Taxonomy (NCBI): domain Eukaryota; kingdom Metazoa; phylum Chordata; class Lepidosauria; order Squamata; family Natricidae; genus Natrix; species Natrix helvetica. The sequence continues at coordinate 172,758,583 of NC_138549.1, forward strand.
ACTAAGCTAACCACAATTCATGTGAACCTTGTTATTTGGATTTCTGGTGGCTCCTGATGTTACAGGAAGGAAGGAAGGAAGGAAGGAAGGAAGGAAGGAAGGAAGGAAGGAAGGAAGGAAGGAAGGAAGGAAGGAAGGAAGGAGGGAGGGAGGGAGGGAGGGAGGGAGGGAGGGAGGGAGGAAGGAAGGAAGGAAGGAAGGAAGGAAGGAAGGAAGGAAGGAAGGAAGTCCTAGTGGACAACCATTTAAATGGGAGCCAGCCATGTGCAGCAGCTGCCAAAAAAGCCAACACAGTTCTAGGCTGCATCAACAGAGGGAGAGAATCAAGATCACATGAAGGGTTAATACCACTTTATAAGGCCTTGGTAAGGCCACACTTGGAATATTTGCATTCAGTTTTGGTCGCCACGATGTAGAAAAGATGTGGAGACTCTAGAAAGAGTGCAGAGAAGAGCAACAAAGAGGATTAGGGGACTGGAGGCTAAAACATACGAAGAACGGTTGCAGGAATTTTGGGTATGTCTAGTTTAATGAAAAGGAGGACTAGGGGAGACACGATAGCAGTCTTCCAATATCTCAGGGGTTGCCACAAAGAAGAGGGAGTCAAACTATTCTCCAAGGCACCTGAGGGCAGGACAAGAAGCAATGGGTGGAAACTAATCACAGAGAGAAGCAACTTAGAACTGAGGAGAAATTTCCTGACAGTTAGAACAATGAATCAGTGGAACAGAAGTTGCCTCCAGAAGTTGTGAATGCCCCAACACTGGAAGTCTTTAAGAAGATGTTGGATAGCCATTTGTCTGAAATGGTATAGGGCTTCCTGCCTAGGCAGGGGGTTGGACTAGAAGACCTCCAAGGTCCCTTCCAACTCTGCTATTGTATTGTATTGTAAATTCTGAACCTTCCCATCTGCTTCTTCTCTAAGTGGAGTATTTAAAATGTTGAATTAAAGACTTTTTTCACTCCTGTCACTGTCGCCCAACTACAGAGAGCTCCTGCGAGCTCAAGATGGATAGGCTTATTACTGCGAACGCAGAGATAAAAATGCATTTTTTATTGGGTTGTGTTAGACTAGATAGGTCATATCTAGCCATCTATTTATATTTTTTCTCTCCTGCTTTAATAAAGGCTGCCTCCACACAATAGATTTTGCAATGGCTCCTACAAAGGGATTTTATGGCCTGTGAAGCTCACCAAAAAATGAATTATGTTTCTGAATGCATTTATTCCAGAGCGCCGGAAACAAATTTAAGTCAGGGCCCTGATCTATCTGTTCATTGCAATGGCTCATCTTCGTTTGTCGGGATCAGTGGCCAGATTACTTTTCCTTCAAGGAAGCAAACACTGGAAGCTCTTTGTGAAGTGGTTTCCTTTTTGACTTGGATTACAAAGGTCAACCATTTCAGAGGTGGTTGTGAAAATCACATCCAGAAAGCACACACAGATAACTGATTCAGCAGGATTCACTAACTTCTTTATATACAGAATAACACATCAATAAATGTACAATACCCACAGCAGATTCTTCCAACATGGTAGGGGGGAGAGTGATTGGTTTCCAGTTTCAATTCAGAGAGCAGACTAGATTACCTTATTTTTCAGAGTATAAGACGCACCAAGATTTTGAAGAGGCACATTTTTTTTAAAAAAAGTTTTGCACTCTGCAGACCTCCCCAAAATGGCCCATTTTTTTCAAAAAAAAAAAGGGCACAAATAGCCTTTAGGAGGCTTATAGAGTGCTCCTGGGGGCAGGGGGGGAATGAGCATAAAATGGGCCTTTTTGCCCTCCCCATCCCCCAGGAGCACTCTGGAGGCCCCCTAAAAGCTATTCACAGCCCTTTTTGCAAAGGGGGCGGGGTTTCGGGAGGCCAAAAATGCTGTATTCAGTGCATGACGCACCCAGATTTTCACCCTCTTTTTTGAGGGAAAAAGGTGCGTATTATACTCTGAAACATACGGTAGTTCTCTGGCACAGACTCAGAGCTACATAGGTAAGCCATGCCCAGGCTCTGAGCCATCTGGCATGGCTCTCAGTCACCAAATAGTTCCCATTGGCTGACCCAGTTACCATATATGCACTGTAGGGGTGTGTGTGTGTGTGTGTGCATGCATGTGCGTGTGTGCATATGTGTGTGTGTGTATATATATATATACACTGGATACCCGTGCTTCGCGACAAAAGTATGTGATTGGGCTATGCAGGAGAAATTCGGTTCACAATCCATTGGCTTAGCGGTGGTCGGTGATCGAAACACATAAGGGAATATTGCTCCCACTGCCTTGAGTCCGGAAGCAGTTCCATAGGTGGAAAGCGTAGACATTTTGGTGAGGTACCGACGTTTAGTACTGTAAGGAGACCCAGACTGCTCCTAAGTGAAGGAGTGGAACATCTGCCAGCAGTGATGTGCGGTGAGGTTTATGGCTGGTGAGGCTGGTGATGTCATCAGGAAGGCGGGGAATGGGACCACATGTGCTGGAGGCTGAGGCTGCGTCAGCCTCCAGCACACGTGATCCCATTCCCCGCCTTCCTGAGCGCGCTCCGCCGGCTCGCACTCCGCGATCCCCAACAGCAGCTGCTTTTCAGTGCTTTTCTGTGCGTCTGGCGTTTAGGACATCCGGCTATCTACCTAAACGCCAGACACACAGAAAAGCACTGAAAAGCACTTCGCCTCCAAGCCACTTCGTTTTGATGACGTCGCCGACGTCGCTGCTGGGCGCGGACGGACGGAGGTAACCAGAGTGGCGCCGAGGCGAAAGAGCAAGCAAGCGAGCAATGGAGGATCAGGCAGCCTGATCCTCGGTCGCTCGTCCGCCGGACTGCCTCGACGCCACTCTGGCTACTTCCGTCCGGCCGCGCATGGCAGCTGCGGCAACGTCATCAAGCCCCTGCCACTTCTGGACGTCTATTGCAGTCGTGAGGAGCGCGCAAAGTACAGCGGAGGCAGGAAGGTTATTGGCGCTTCCAAGAACCCTCCTGCCTCCGCCGGTTGCCCAGCTGGCACCGCCCCGTGCGCGCTCCTCCTCCTCCCTCCTCTTCCTCTTATATATATGAAACTCCCTTGTGGATATTATTATTTCATGATGAGAGGTGAGGCTCTGCCTCCCCTGCCTCCCCTGACCGCACGTCCCTGTCTGCCAGTTTGAACTGAGGTAACGGAATGTGAGGCACTGGCAGTTGGAACAGAGTTCTTTTCACGTGGGGAGGGGGAGTAGAACTCCTTAGCATCAGAGGGTGTTAATTACCATATAAGAAATACTAATGATCTGATGGTCATTTCGAAAAATCCTTTCTTAGCGAGCACCTAGAAGCCAAGAGGAACGTACATGCCAAATTTCAAGTTTGTAAGCTTTATCGGTTCTGGAGATTTTGTGATGAGTGAGTGGTACTTAGCTTTTATATATATATATAGAAGATAAATGAGACTGTCTGTTGCTCATGTTGTCCTCTGTTAGGAAACTTCATGGAGAGCCTGTCTAGTGTAGTGGTGAAGGCATCAGGCTAGAAAATGGGAGGCAGTGAGTTCTAGTTTTACCTTAGGAAAGCTAGCTTGGTTACTTTGAGCCAGTTCCCCTCCCCCCTTTCCCTCTCCCTCTCTCTTTCTCAGCCTATCTCACCTCACAGGGTTGTTGTGGGGAATATAGGAGGAGGGAAGAGTAATATGGAAGGTTCACTATCTTGAGTTACATTTAAAATAATAAGAACAGAATAAACACCTAATAATGATATGAGATATGTGATATGATACCGAGTCCCAATGATTACTGGTAGCAGAATCCCAAGGTCACCCAGACAGCTTTCATGCCTAAAGTGGGAGACTAGAATTCCCCGTCTCCTGGTGATTGGCCCAAAGTCACCTAGCTGGTTTTCATGCCTAAGTCAGGACTAGAACTCACTAGAACTCCTGGATTTTAGGCCACTAAGTAAGTTCCTGGTGCACTGCAAGTTAAGCGAATCTCTTGATTTGTTGACCTGGGTTTAGAATCCGGAGTGTTGTGTGTGAACGTAGACAAGAGGGAACAATCCTTTGGCGCAGCCGATAAATAAACAGATGTTTCTTTTTGTGGGCACCAATTCTCCAGCTGTGTATTCAGCTGCCCTGGGCAGACGGGCGCCTGCATCATTCAAGCCCGGGAACAGCGATACAGATTTATTTGAAAGGAGAGGCCCAGCACTGCCAAAATGTGGCATAAATCTAACACTTGTGAATAATTTGTCAGCATCTGGCACCGACAGCCAGCTGCTCGGCCTATCTCGAAATTGCCAGAAGGGCTGACCGCCTGGCCATCTCTGGCCCTTGAATTTAATTGCCTCTGGTGTCAGTAAATCTTCTCCATGACCATTGGCCGCTTTGTTGGGACCACTTGCCGAAACAAAAGAAAGAAGCGTGTGTGCGTGTGTGTACGTCTGCGGGTCCTTGAAAAAGAAGAAGGCACTGAAACCTGACATCGGTTTTACTTGCCGCAAAAGCGGCAAGTGGAAAGAGATGAGTTTTCTTTCGTTTTTAAGTCTAGCAGCAAAAAGAGGAAGAAAATTGCCTGTGTTTTGTTCTTGATGGCACAAAGGGAGTTTCTGTCGTTCCCGTCCGCGCCTTAAAACCGGCAGTCATTCTTGTCAGGTTTCTGCCATTCATCGGTGATCTTTCAGGGCCTCCAAAGGGAGCGGTGGAAGCAAAGAGGGTTCGGACCTCAAAAAGGGCAGAGAGACCCGTTGGCTCTCTGGGTGGACAATACTTAACCAGGTTTATTATTATTATTATTTATTACATATTTATTAGGGTTTTATCCCATTTTTATTACTAACATGGCGGGACACGGTGGCTCAGTGGCTAAGATGCTGAACTTGTCGATCAGAAAGGTCGGCAGTTTGGCAGTTCGAATCCCTAGCGCCGCGTAACGGAGTGAGCCCCCGTTTCTTGTCTTAGCTTCTGCCAACCTCAGCAGTTTGAAAGCACGTAGAAAATGCAAGTAGAAAAATAGGAACCACCTTTGGTGGGAAGATAACAGCGTTCCATGCGCCTTCGGCATTGAATCATGCCGGCCACATGACCACAGAGACGTCTTCGGACAGTGCTGGCTCTTCGGCTTTGAAACAGAGATGAGCACCGCCCCCTAGAGTCGGGAACGACTAGCACATATGTGCAAGGGGAACCTTTACCTAACACAAGGTGGCAAAGTATTACATTTGTAATACTCCTTCCTCTTGCTCTTTTCCTTCAAACAACAATCCTGTGAGGTGGGTTGGGCTGAGTGGGAGGGATTGGGCCAAAATCATCCAGCCAGCTTTCCTGACTCAAGCAGTACTAGAACTTACTATCTCCGGGTGATTAGCCCAAAGTCACCAAGCCAACTTTTATGCCTAAGGCACAGAAGTCATTGTCTCCTGGTGATTGGGAAAAGTCACAGAGCCAGCTTTCATGCTTAAAATGAGACTAGAATTCACTGTCTCCAGGTGATTGGCTCAAGTCATCGAGCCACATGCCTAAGGCAGAACTAGAACTCTCCGTGTCCTGGTGATTGGCTTCCATGCCTGAGGCAGGACAATTGACCTGGTGATTGACCCAGTCACCCAGCCAGCTTTCATGCCTAAGATGAGACTAGAACTCACCGTCTCCTGGGCTCTACACCAGCACCTTAAACCCCATACCAAACTAAATCTTTGGATTTTTTCCTGTGCAATGTGGAGAGTGACCAGTACTTAGAAGCTGAGCATTTAAGTTTGTACTTTCTCTGCTCCACAGTGGCTGCGACTCACTTTGGCTTCTGCCCGAACCTTTTGGAGCACACCGTATCGGCCGAGAATCTCAGTTACCGCCTGCAGAGGAATTCAGGCGGCAATCTCACCTGGCACGATGGGCGAAGCCAGAGGACAGCCGGAGGGAGACCTGTCAAGCTCCTTCAGCAACCAGGGACCGAGAACTCCCAGGTAGGATGGCACTGGCCACCTCCCGAAAAAAAAATGTATATACGTGTATGTGTGTATGTATATATGTATATATGTACATACATACATACATACATACATACATACATACATACATACATACCGAGTCCCCTTGGGGAGAGGGGGCGGTCTATAAATTCAATAAATGAAATGAATGAATGAATACATACTCATATATGCAAAATACCACTCATGCTTGAAATTTTGCACATATGTTCCACTTGGCTTCTAGGTGCTCGCTAAGAAAGGATTTTTTGAGATGACCATCAGAACATTAGTATTTATTATATTATTATTAACATGCTCTGATGCTGAGGAGTTTGGCGTTCTACTCCCCCTCCCCACCTGAAAAGAGCTCTTTTCCAACTGCCACTTTGGTGTGGGCATGGCCAGCAAATGACTCATTCAGCCTGTGGATGGGCAGTTTAGACTTTCTACTCCCCTCCCCACCTGAAAAACACTCTGATGCTAAGGAGTTAGACTGAGGGAGAGAAGAGGATAAGACAGGAGAGCCCTCTGTGGGGCAGGCCTGAGGGAGAGAAGGGGCCAGCCTGAGGGAGAGAAGGGGATAAGGCAGGAGAGCCCTCTGTGGGGCAAGCCTGAGGGAGAGAAGGGGATAAGATAGGAGAGGCCCCTGTGGAGCAAGTCTAAGGGAGAGAAGGGGATAGGAGAGGATCAATGGAGCCAGCCTGAGGGAGAGAAGGGGGTAAGACAGCAGAGCCCTCTGTGGGACAAGCCTGGGGGAGAGAAGGGGGTAGGAGAGGATCAATGGGGCCAGCCTGAGGGAGAGAAGGGGATAAGATAGGAGCGGCCCCTGTGGAGCAAGTCTAAGGGAGAGAAGGGGATAAGATAGGAGAGGCCCCTGTGGAGCAAGTCTGAGGGAGAGAAGGGGAGAGGAGCCCAATTACATAGTTTCGTAGCGGAGCATGGGTATCCGGCTAGTAAATAAATAGAAGGACAGCAGTGGCAGCCATGGAGCTGCTGATGTCGTAAGGTCTGGAAATGTCAGAAGCATCTGGCAGTGTGCCTTTTGCAGCCACAACCTTTCCAGGATCAAATTTTGTGCAAGTCTACTAACCAGGGCCATCTGGTGCCATAGACTGCCTGTTGTGCAGGCCTGCCATAGGGAATGCTCTCCATGTGCACCAAACATGACTTCCTACCTGGATCTGAGCGAGTCCGTGCAATGCACGTCCCAAAGGTGCCTTTTTCAAAAGGCAAATTCGATTTATCTTGGGGGTTTTTTCGTTGTCCTTGAAAACCTTTCCCTTACTCGACCGACGAAGCTTCATCAGTTCGTTTCTGAACCGAGAAAGCTCCTTGGAGGAGAAGCGCAACGTCTTCAAGGAAAAACAAAACCCGTGTGCCTTTGGGAAAACGCATCTTTGGGACCTGGGTGACTGAGCATCTCCAGAGACATCTGTGCCGCGCAGATAGTCCTAGACGTACATTTAATCATTGAGCCCAAAATTAAAGCCATCAGTGGTGTCACTCATTAAGCAGGTCACCGGAAGTAAGCACTGGTTTGCAGCCAAAAAAAAAAAAAATTGCAAATCATAGTCCCATGACTGCAGCATTCTGTGCCTGTTGTAATTACATGCCAGTTGCCAAACACCTTTTCTTTATTTATTTCGTCTGGTGTGAAAAGAATACAGCAGGGATGGCTAACCTTTTTGTCCTTGAGTGCCAAAAATGTGTGTGTGTCCCACAACTCCTGAAGGCAACTGGGTCGATGGCTCTCACGGTCAGAAAACGTCTCCTTATTTCCAGGTTGAATCTCCCCTTGTTCAGTTTCCATCCATTCTTCCTTGTCTGGCCTTCGGGTGCTTTGGAAAACAGGTTGACCCCCTCCTCTCTGTGGCAGCCCCTCAAATATTGGAAGATGCTATCCTGTTTCCCCTGCTCCTTCTCTTCACTAGACCGGCCCTGCCCAGTTCTTATGATAGATGATAGATAGATAGATAGATGATAGATAGATAGATAGATAGATAGATAGATAGATAGATAGATAGATAGATAGATAGATGATAGATAGATAGATAGATAGATAGATAGATAGATAGATAGATAGATAGATGATAGAATTGGAAGGGACCATGGAGGTCATCTAGTCCAACCCCCCCAACTTTCCCAAGCAGGAGGTCCTACACCATTTCTGATAGATGGCAGTCCAGTCTCTTCTTGAAAGCCTCCAGTGATGAAGCTCCCACAACTTCTGAAGGCAACTTCTGTTCCATCGGTTGATGGTTCTCAGTGTCAGAAAATGTCTCCTTATTTCCAGGTTGAATCTCTCCTTGTTCAGTTTCCATCCATTCTTCCTTGTCTGGCCTTTGGGTGCTTTGGAAAATAGATTTGCAAAACAAATGAACACACTAAAAAATTATTCAATCTTCACATCTAATGCAAATATGGCTAGTTCCTCTCTGGTTAGCCATGTTGCATGAATTGTTACAGTTCCAAAGTAAAACAACCCATCAGAATAACAAAATAACAGAACAATAGAACAACAGAACAACAGAGAGTTGGAAGGGACCATGTAGGTCATCTAGTCAACCCCTGCTCAAGTAGGAAACCCTAAACCATTTCAAACAAATGGTTATCCAATCTCTTCATCCAAACCTCCAATGTTGGAGGACTCACAAGTTGCTGACTTTTTTTAAAAAAAGTTTTATTCTGGAATAAACATTGGTGCATAAATGTTCTATCTATCTATCTATCATCTATCTATCTATCTCTCTATCTATCTATCTATCTACCTACCTACCTACCTACCTACCTACCTACACCCACCCACCCACCCACGTACGTACCTATCTATCTATCTATCTATCTATCTATCTATCTATCTATCTATCTATCTATCTATCTATCAATCATCTATTATATATAAATGGCTGTGTGTGTGTATGTATGTTCCAGCATAACTCTGGAACGCCTTGAGCAATTTCAACCACTTGGTACACAGATTATTCACTCTCTGGAAACAAATATTGTGGGGGTAAAACACCCCTAACACCCGTCATTGAGGGGGGGGAGGGTTGTTCTGTTAAGATACAGCCTGTTGTGCCTTAAAATAGCTTCTACCGTACTGCCTTAACGTGGCTTCTACTGTACAGCGCTTTGGCGTTGCCACTGTAACAGCTTCACAGTACTCCCCAAGGGGGCTCCCTCTGGTAAGGGGGAAAACCCAACATTAGAAATTGTGGGGACATTCATGGAAGGAAGGAGGGTTGGGATAAATAAACACCTGGGCAGCGCCAGGTTATCGGCCAGTTTAGGAATAAACATTGGTGGGAAATTCTTCAACCATTCCAGTTTTGTTGGGCTGCAAATTCTATGCTTTGTCATGCTTCTGTTTTCTCTTTTCTTCCTTCTGTGTGATCCTTTTAGAGCCGGACTTACGAGCACTATGGAATCTACCACACCAGTCCTACCTTAGGGAGCCTTACCAAGCCGGTGGTGCTATGGACCCAGCAGGATGTGTGCAAATGGCTGAAGAAACATTGCCCCCACAATTATCTCATCTACGTGGAGGCCTTCTCACACCACGCCATCACAGGTAGGCATCTGTCAGGGCGCGCTGGGGAGGGGCAAAGCCATGAACAGCCAGTAAGTCCTATTATCCTTGGCCAGCATTCAGATCAAGATGCAGAGGCAGGCTAACCGAGTTGGAAGGGACCTTGGAAGGTCATCTAGTCCAATCACCCACCCAAGCAGGAGACCCTGCCCCAGTGTTGGTGAATCTTTTCGGCACCGGAAACGGGAGCGTGGGTGCATGCCGGAAACCGGAAAAGCAGTGCACATGTGTGCGCCAGGCGGCGGCTGTTCTAGTTTGCAGTGCACACCTGCACACCTGGCCTTACGCTTCCTGGTGCACATGCACGAACGAAGGCCAGCTGGCTGGTGCGCATATGCATGCCGGAAACTGGAAGAGCAGGCGCACCGGGGGGCTGTTCTGCCAGTTTCCAGCACTCCCTTGTGTGTGAAAATCAGCTGGCTAGCGGGCCAGAACCCTGAGGGGAGGGGGGGAAGGCTTGCACGCCCAGAGAGATGGCACTTCCAGCACATACAATACAATAGCAGAGTTGGAAGGGAACTTGGAGGTCTTCTAGTCCAACCCCATCCACAGGCAGGAAACCCTATACCGTTCCAGACAAATAGCTATCCAACATCTTCTTAAAGACTTCCAATGTTGGGGCATTCACAACTTCTGGAGGCAAGTTGTTCCATTGATTAATTGTTCTAACTGTCAGGAAATTTCTCCTCAGTTCTAAGTTGCTTCTCTCCTTGATTAGTTTCCACCCATTGCTTCTTGTTCTATCCTCAGGTGCCTTGGAGAATAGTTTGACTCCCTCTTCTTTGTGGCAACTCCTGAGATATAGGAACAATGTTATCATGTCTCCCCTAGTCCTTCTTTCTCTTAAACTAGACATACCCAGTTCCTGCAACCGTTCTTCATATGTTTTAGTCTCCAGTCCCCTAATCATCTTTCTTGCTCTTCTCTGCACTCTTTCTAGAGTCTCCACATCTTTTCTACATTGTGGCGACCAAAACTGAATGCAGTATTCCAAGTGTGGCCTTACCAAGGCCTTATAAAGTGGTAGTAACACTTCACCTGATCTTGATTCTATCCCTCTGTTGATGCAGCCTAGAACTGTGTCATAGGTTCGCCATCATGGCCCTACACCATTTCTGACAGATCTCTTCTTGAAAGCTTCCAGGGGTGAAGCTCCCACAACTTCTGAAGGCAACTTCTGTTCCATGGGTGGATGGTTCTCACGGTCAGAAAATTCCTCCTTATTTCCAGGTGGAATCTCTCCTTGTTCAGTTTCCATCCATTCTTCCTTGCCTGGCCTTCGGGTGCTTTGGAAAATAGATTTGCAAAACAAATGAACACACTAAAAAATCATTCAGTTGTCACATCTAATGCAAGTATGGCTAGTTCCTCTCCGGTTAGCCATGTTGCATGAATTGTTACAGTTCCAAAGTAAAACAACCCATCAGAATAACAGAACAATAGAACAATAGAACAACAGAGAGTTGGAAGGGACCGTGTAGGTCATCTAGTCCAACCCCCCACCCAAGCAGGAGGCCTGACACTATTTCCAAAAAATGGCAGTCCAGGCTCTTCTTGAAAGCCTCCAGGGATGAAGCTCCCACAACTTCCGAAGGCAACTTCTGTTCCATGGGTGGATGGTTCTCACGGTCAGAAAATTCCTCCTTATTTCCAGGTGGAATCTCTCCTTGTTTAGTTTCCATCCATTCTTCCTTGTCTGGCCTTTGGGTGCCTTGGAGAATAGATTTGCAAAACAAATGAACACATTAAAAATTACTCGATCGTCACATCTAACGCAAATATGGCTAGTTCCTCTCTGGTTAGCCATATTGCACGAATTGTTACAGTTCCAAAGTAAAACAGCCCATGAGAATAACAGAATAACAGAACAACAGAGAGTTGGAAGGGACCGTGTAGGTCATCTGGTCCAACCCCCCACCCAAGCAGGAGGCCTGACACCATTTCCAAAAAATGGCAGTCCAGTCTCTTCTTGAAAGCCTCCAGGGATGAAGCTCCCACAACCTCCGAAGAGAACTTCTGTTCCATGGGTTGATTGCTCTCACGGTCAGGAAATTCCTCCTTATTTCCAGGCTGAATCTCTCCTTGTTCAGTTTCCATCCATTCTTCCTTCTCTCAGAGCCCTCAGGATGACTCTATGGTTCAACTTGTTTTGTTTCGGATTTTCCTGTTTTATTTTGGTTTGATTGGTTGGTTTTCATTCATTCCGTTAGGACGGCCCAGAATTAAATATAGGTTACCTTCTATAACCCCACTGTAAAACTCTTGTGTGTTTCCAGAATGGCAGAAAAAAACAAATATAGCAGGTGATGCTAGATCAATGGAAGGCTACCTTTGGGTGAGGCATAATGCCTTGGTTACATGTCCTTGTGTGTGTGTGAGTGGTTTTTATTATTATTATTATTTTTTAAATGTTCCCCTTGCATTCACGAAGAACGAGCACTTCATTGCCCAAGGGACCTCAATAATAACAATCCTAATGGAACCACTCACTCAATTCTTTTGGCTGGAAATAAAGAAAGCTTCTTCAATTGGACACAGAGGAAGTGGAAAGTGGGGGACGTTTTAAGGCCGCTCTGCCAACGGCCTCTAGCTACAAGGAGCGAGGCAGGATGGGAAACTCCGATGCCTTCCTTGGGGGACGCGCCGGAGATGGCCTCCGCCTGCCAAGGCAATCCCACAAAATGAGTTTGGATGCAAGATAAAAGCTTGGGGAATCTGGCCTTAGGAAATGAATTCCTTCATAAGCCATTCTTCTGGATAGGGCTATATTATTGAATATGGTAGGGCAGTGATCTGGCTTGCCAGTGGCCAGCGGAGCTGGCAGCAGATTCGGACAATGAGGAGGTTGGGGAGGAACCTGGGCCAGTCCTGGAGTCTGGGGAAGGCTCGGATGAGGGCTCTGTGTCCAAGGCAGAGAGGGGGTCAGAGCCGTCTGACAGTTATCAGCTGCCTTCAGATTCAGACAGCAGTGAGGCAGAGAAACAGCTGGAGCCTGTTCCCAGTGTGCACATGCGCAAAGTTGCCAGGCGAAGGGAAGAGCTAAAGAAGAGGGGTCAACTTGGGAGTAAGGCCACAGGTGGACGATGAATGGCCCCTCCCATAGGATATAAAAGAGGGGCGAAAGGGGAGTGGAGTTTGCAGGAAACAATTTGTTCATTCGATTCGTTTCAGGAGTGTGAAGATCTGTCCGTGAATCTCAGAGACTCTGTGCCGAGTCTTTCCTTCCATAGCACCTCATTTGGGAAATATTTACATGGCAGCTTTCCAAGCTAGATAAAGTCTGTGGTCATAAATATTCCTTTGAAAGACTGTTTGCCAGGCCTTGGCTGAAGGTGAATGGGAGGAGTTCACATTCGTTTAATAAAAGGGGTTTTGCCGGGACCAGGATTCTGCCTCGTGCTTTTCAGGGAAGCCTAGGTCAGAATAGGCAAACCGTTCTCCAGAGCAAAAGTCTATCAAGAATAAGCTGTTGAACCGCCTCCAAAGAGATTCTACATTGGCTTTGCAAAACACAGATAATCCTCTGATTTACCACCATTCATTTAGTGACCGTTCAAAGTTGCAATAGCACTGCAAAAAGTGACTTATGGACGTTTCTCAGACTTATGACCAATCCCCATGGTCACATGATCAAAACTGCAATCAAGCAAACTGCATGTTGGAATGTTGCTTAGAAATGTACATGTAAACTGATGAAAATAAATAAATCAAAGCGTCCTGGGGATTGACCCAAAGTGATCCAACCGGCTTTCATGGCTAAGGCGGGACTAGAACTCACTGTCTCCTGGGGATTAGTCCACCAGCTGGCTTTCATGGCTAAGGCGGGACTAGAACTCACCGTCTCCTGGTGATTGGCCCAAACTAACCCAGTCAGCTTTCATGTCTAAGGCGGGACTAGAACTCACCATCTCCTGGGATTGGCCCAAAGTCATCCACTCAGCTTTCATGTCTAAGGCGGGACTAGAACTCACCGTCTCCTGGGATTGGCCCAAAGTCATCCAGTCAGCTTTCATGTCTACAGTGGGACTAGAACTCACCGTCTCCTGGTGATTGGCCCAAACTAACCCAGTCAGCTTTCATGTCTAAGGCGGGACTAGAACTCACCGTCTCCTGGGGATTGGCCCAAAGTCACCCAATTGACTTTCATGCCTGAGGTGGGACTTGAACCCACAGCCTCATCCACTACTACCCAAACCAACAAGAGCTTTCTTTGAGCAGGGTGGAATAGTTGTGTGAAGATCCATTCTTTTGCTTCCCTTTTGGCAGGCCGGGCTCTCTTGCGGTTGAACGGGGAGAAGCTGCAGCGCATGGGGATTATCCAGGAGTCTCAGCGGCAGGAAGTACTCCAACAGGTGCTGCAGCTTCAGGTGCGGGAGGAAGTCCGCAACTTACAGCTTCTCAGTCAAGGTAGGACAACCAGAAATCGACGTCTGCCTGCAGGCCCATCTTTAAAACCATCAAGGCTAAAAGCAAGGAACGGAATAACGGAAGTGCATCAGGCAGAAATTCAACAGATGGCGCTAATAACCCTGCCGTTCCCTGCCCTGATTAGTTGCAACCATGGCTTCTCATTTTCCCCGCCAGATGTTGCAGACCGCATTCGTTCTCTCCCCCTTTTGCCTGCCTGGTTTCTTTTAGATTTATATTTTTGTAAATCTTCAGCGCCACGAATAATCCACTCACCTAAAACCAGGTAACATCCTGGGAGTGGAGTCCGTATAGACATCAGGGGTGAAATGCTACCGGTTCAGGCCAGTTCGCCTGAATCAGGAGCAAAAAATGCTCCTAGTTCTCCCGAATCGGTAGTTAAAACATGCTTGAAAAAGAAAAAGAAAAAAATTCCGGCGATCGCATGGCGCAAAAGTTTCAAAGATCACGCAGCTGATTGTCACACAGCTGAACTTTTAAAAAACGTTTTAAGTAAAAACAACTTTTAAGTAAAAGAAAGTTCCGATGAGCAGCTGTGCCGCGCGATCGTTGGAAGTTTTTTAAACTTTTGAAAGAATTCTCCCAAACCGGTAGTTTAAAAATGCTTTAAAAAGTTTTGTAAAAGTTCTGATGATGGCATGGCACCGCTGATTGTTGGAACTTTTTAAAAACTTTTTTTTAGCGTTTTCTAACTACCGGTTTACATCGGAACTTTTTAAAAACTTTTTTTAAGGAGATCCGGTAGTTTAAAAATGCTTTAAAAAGTTTTTTTTTTAAGTTGGCCATGCCCAACCAGTCACATGACTCACCCCTCCATCAAGCCACGCCCACCAAGCCACACCCACAGAACCGGCAGGGAAAATTTTTTGAATTTCACCACTGCCATACATCTTCCACAGCTGAGAAACATTGACTTAGAAAGCAAGACTGCTGGGATTTGAGGTGTGTAATAGGGAGCAACTCGCTCAAGGGGCCCCTAAAGATGACAGGAGAGAAGAAAGAATGGTATTCTCGCATGAGGATCTTCCCCAACGCGGCGCCCTCTAGATGTGTCGGACTTAATAAAGTCTTTGAGTGGCGCTTGACTTTATAGAGTTTATAGAGTTTTCTTAACAGCACCCCAGAAGTGGTTGGCCATGCCCATGCTGGCTTCCCAGAGGAGTCTTTGACTTCCCAATCTAAACTGGGAATTTCCTCCTGGTCTCCTGTCCAAGCTGATTGGGATTTCCTTGTGGTCTCCTGTCCAAAGGCAAACCACATCCAATTCGAAAAGCAAGCAATCCCTTTCATCCTTCACGAACTGTAACATTGTGGGAAGACCAGCCCCGTTGAAAGGTTAGGGCAGCGGTGGGTTGCTACCGGCATTACTGTCCGTTCGGTGCACGCACCATTTTGTGTGAGTGCGCTTGCTTTGCTCGTGCCACACACACGCTCTATGCCTGTGCGCAGTTGTGCATAAATAGTTTTGTGCATTTGCAGACAATTTTAAAAATGGGGGGAAACCCATGCCGTGCCAACCGGGGAACTGGTTCGGGGGCGTGGCTGGCCTGAGTTGCTGCCGATTCCGGCAACCCAAGCTGGCAAACCACTACTGGTTCGGCCGATCCAGTCTGAACCAGTAGGAATCCATCTCTGGGTTAGGGGCAGCTGCACTACGCTTTCCTCTCTTTTAACTCTTCTGCCTTCTCTATTTCTCTGCTCCACCTCCGTCTCTCCCTCCTTCGCTCCTTGTCCTTCACTCCCCCTTCTCCGTTTTTCCTTCCTCCCCCCCCCGAATCCTCGGCATCCGCTCCCCACCTTTCTGCTTCCATTTGGCTGGTCCCCCCTAACTGCCTCAGCATCGATCTCCTTCTTCAAAGTTCTTTGGCCGCCCAGCTCAAAAAGCTCAGCAGATGGAGCTTTGCGTCACCCGGGCGAGAAGTACGATAGTGGACTTCGTTTCCCAGAATTCCTCAGGCCGCACGCCCTGGCGGGGAACCCTGGGAGTTGAAATCGACCCTCGCCGGGCAATCCTCCAGGTTGGGAAGGCTGGCCCAGGACCTCGGAGAGCTCCCCTGAACTTCGACGGCCAAGTACATTTAGTCCTCGACTTACAACGGCTCGTTTAGTGACCGAAGTCGCAACGGCCCTGAAAAAAAAAGGGGGGACTCACAACCATGATTCACACTGATGACCATTGCAGCATCCCCAGTGGTCATCACACGGTTTACGTTCAGATACTTGGCCACCGACTCGTATTTATGACGGTGGCAATGTTCTGGAGGGGGATGGGGGGGTCACGCGATCCCCTTTGGCGACCGTCTGACCAGCCAAGTCGACGGAGAACAGAGGTTCACTGAACAACCATGTTACTAATTTAACGGGTGCGGTGATTCACTTAACCGCGGCAAGGAAAGTTGTATGAACGTCACAAAATCCCCTCGCTTAGTAACGTACGTTCCGTTTTCATTTGTGGTTGTAAGTCAAGGACTACCTGTATCCCATTCCTGCAGGAATGGCCGGCCAGAGGAACATCTATCCCCAGGGCTGACCCCCTTCTTTTACTTCCCGCACATGATTTCCTGCCCCCTAACGGAATATCCTACACACATACCCCTACTCCTTGTGTGTTTCTTTGGCATGCCTTGGTCTGTCGCCGCAGCTTCTGTACTTATTCCTTTTGTTCTTCTTTTTTCCACCTTAACCCCCCCCCCTCTGTCCCACCCCCACCCCACCTACCTGCCCAGCCTCTTTTGGAAGTATCTCCTAACCCCTCCTGGCGTATCCCTGAGGCTTGCTGAGCTCTTCGTTGTGCCGGATGATAACGGACGTTTTGCGCATGGCCAGCTCAGTCGCATGCTGGGGAGTTTAGAACGGGACCCAACTCCAGACTGTCTCCCTCGGGGGGGGGGGTGTATGGTGTGCTTCCAATCTCCCCCTTCCTCTCTTTTAACCCCTCCTTGTCCATGTAGAGACCAGCTCTCCTCTGGTTGAGAAATCCCGACCTGCCAACGCGCCAGCCTCAGGACTAATCAAGTACAATCTGGCGACTGCGTCCGATTGCAGCGGGACATTTTCCCCTTGAGCAAATCTTGGCTTCTCGCGATCGTCGCACCAAACATTGGCCAAGCAAACCCGAGTTTTGCAAAAGGGCCCCACGACTCACGGTCGTCATTCCGATCTCTGAGCTGGGCAGAGAATTCCTTTCCCAGACCGATCAAGGAGTGGATCCCGACGGACAGAGAGACTTGAGACACACACCGCCCAGGCCTCACACACACACACACAGCAGAGGGGCCCTGGGTTCGAAAGCGGCTTTTACGACGGGACGAGTGCAATCGAAGTTAGCCAGTTCCAGGCCGGAACTCCTTCTCCAGTTGGAGTAAATCGCCTCCGAGGTCTGGAGTTGTTTCAAAACGGCCAAGTTTGCAAACGTTGCGCAGAGGTGCTCATTCTAGGAGGAGGAGGCCGAACGACCACGATATTCCACCGTTCCTTATTATGGAGGATCATAAGAGTGATGAGCGTGGAACACTTCACCTGTGAAAAACAGATGCGTTTGGGGGGGCTTGGGAGGGGGGGTTGGAATGGGGAAGGGGTGGCAATTCCACCCTTGGATGGATCCTGGAACAGTGAACGTCAAGTATCTCAATGTGATTTCCCTACACGTATAAATATTTATTCATTTCACGGAGCGCAGCCCATCGGTAACAAATGGGACCGGGGAAAGCCGAGAGGGTCTCTCCTTACCAAACGAGGAGGATAATTTGAGAGGGGAGGCAGGTGGGTGGGTGGGGACAGCAAGCCCAGGTTTCAGGGCTGCAAAAGATGGCTTGATGATTCCCCCGCCACACCTTGGGGCGGAGAATAGGCGAAGGACTTTGGGATCAGCGCTAGGGATGCCGGCTTTAACATCTGAAGCACCGCAGAGTAGATTCCCCCGATGCTTTTAAATAAAAAAGGATTCAATTGCAGGGAATAAGGAACCATCTCTGCCCCAAATCACCGAGGGCTGTAGGTCACAGGAGAAAGAACGGTTGCGTTCACAAGACAGTCAAAACACTGGAGGCAGAATTCCCATTGAGGCTAGGATTGGTCTGGGGGGGGGGGGGAGGAAGTAACCTGGGTTAGGTCATTTGGTGGTTAAAATGCAAATCCAGTCCACCTAAGCATATGATGGTTCAGTGCAGGGGTGAAATCCAGCAGGTTCTCACAGGTTCTGGAAAACCGGTAGTGGAAATCTTGAGTAGTTTGGAGAACTGGCAAATGCCACTTCTGGCTGGCTCCAGAGTGGGGTGGGAATGGGGATTTTGCAGTATCCTTCCCCTGCCACGCCTACAGAACCAGCAGTAAAAACATTTGAATTTCACCTCTGGTTCAGTGTATTGGGAGGTTTTTAAGAAAAGATGGGATAACTACTTACCTGAAATGGTATAGGATGGCGATGGCCCGAGAGAAGGCTCTGCACGCAACCTCTGGCACGCGCGCCATAGTTCACCATCACGGGTATAGGACCTCCTGCTTGAGCAGGAGACTAGAAGACCTCCAAGGTCCCTTCCAGCTCCATTCCAATTTTGATTCTCAGGTAGTCTAGATAGGAAACATCTCCAGATGCTCTAACTCTACAGCATGATAAGACTAGGATCGCGACCATGAACCTATGGCACGCAATGCCATATTTGCTGGCACGCCAGCTATCAGCTCCAGCACGCATGTGTGCAAAGCCCAGCTGATTTTCAGCCTTTCGGAGTGCCGGGAGAGGCCGTTTTTGCCCTCCCCAACCTCCAGAGGCTTTTCTGAAGCCTAAGGAGGGCGAAAAACGGCCCCAACAGGCCAACCGGAAGTTCGGAAAGGATCCGTTTCCAGCTTCCGGAGGGGCAGGGGAGGCCGTTTTCACCCTCCCCAGGCATCAGGAAAGCCTCCGGAGCCTCGGGTGGGGTCATTCGTGCATGCGCAGGTGGGCAGGGAGGATTGAATTGGTGTGGGCAAGCGTGCAAGTGCAGACAATTTTGGCAGGCCATAAGAAAAAGGTTCACCATCTCTGGGCTAGATTAATGGAGTCTTGCTCTCCCTCCATCTCCTTTACAGCCCGAGATGTTAGAGAGAATCCCTTCTGAGCTTCTTCCTCCACCCCTTGTAGAGCTGCAGGCTGTTCCCTCTCTTATCTGACTGTTATCTATCGGGGCAGCATCTCTTGGCCACCTTTTCTGAAGTCTTTGTCACACACCTTTACCAAGTATGATGTCTAGGAGTACGCCCTGTAAGTACAGGCAGTCCTCGACTTACAACCACAACTGAGCCCAACATTCATGTTGCTAAGCGAGACAGTTGTTCAGGGAGTGGTGCCCCATTTTACGACCTTCCTTGCCACAGGTGGGAAGCGAAGCGCTGCAGTTGTGCAGTTCGTTGCACGGTCGTTAAGTGAATCAGGCTTCCCCCTTGATTTTCACTGGTTAGGAGGACGCAAAAGAGGATCACAGTGACCCCCGGGACGCTGTGACCGTAATAAATATGAGACAGTTGCCGTGCATCTGACTTTCGATTGCATAACCACGGGGATGCCCTCATTGTTATTAAGTGTGAAACACGGTTCGTAAGTCACTCTTTTCAGGGCCGTTGTAATTTTGAATGGTCACTAAGTGAACGGTTGTATGTCGAGGACCACCTATAGGAGAACGGTTGGGTGGGCTTCTGCCTCAGTTCTCCAAAACAATGCTATCAAAAGGACACTTATCTTTTTCCTTCTGCATGCTCACCAGCGCAAATAATACAATACAGTACAATAGCAGAGTTGGAAGGGACCTTGGAGGTCTTCTAGTCCAACCCCCTGCCTAGGCAGGAGACCCTATACTGTTTCAGACAAATGTCTATCCAGCATCTTCTTAAAGACTTCCAGTGTTGGGACATTCACAACTTCTGGAGGCAACTTCTGTTCCACTGATTCATTGTTCTCACTGTCAGGAAGTTTCTCCTCAGTTCTAAGTTGCTTCTCTCCTTGATTAGTTTCCACCCATTGCTTCTTGTCCTGCCCTCAGCTGCGTTAGAAAATAGTTTGACTCCCTCTTCTTTGTGGCAACCCCTGAGATATTGGAACACTGCTATCGTGTCTCCCCTAGTCCTTCTTTCTATTAAACTAGACACACCCAGTTCCTGCAACCGTTCTTCGTATGTTTTAGTCTCCAGTCCCCTAATCAGTGGTGGTATTCAATACAATAGCAGAGCTGGAAGGGACTTTGGAGGCCTTCTAGTCCAACCCCCTGCCTAGGCAGGAAACCCTATACCATTTCAGACAAATGGCTCTCCAGCATCTTCTTAAAGACTGCCAGTGTTGGGGCATTCACAACTTCTGGAGGCAAGCTCCAGAATGTATGCGCACTGCTGGGATTAAATATGGCAGTGATTAATTCCTGATGCAGACACATACAGGTAGTTAATCAATCAGAATAGAGCTTGGAAGGGACCTTGGAGGTCTTCTAGTCCAACCCTCTGCTCAAGCAGGAGGCCCTAGACCAGTGTTGGCGAACCAGGAAATGGGAGTGCGTGTGGACACGGGGGAGCGGCAGAAACTGGAAAAGCAGCTCCCAGAGTGCATGCGCGCACCGGGAAGCCGAGCTTCTAGTTTCCAGCATGCATGCTAGCCACCTTGTCCTCCAGTTTCTGGGTCACATATGCACACGAAGACCAGCTGCACCCACTGGAAACCGGAAGCTCGGCTTCCCGCTTTGGGTTCCCAGCGCTCCCACAGGCGCAAAGACCAGCTGGCCGATGCGCATGCTGGAACCCGGAAGAGCAACGGGCGACGGCTGGCATGCCCAGAGAGATGGCTCTGTGTGCCACTTCCAGCACGCGTGCCAATGGTTCACCATCACAGCCCTTTACCATTTCAGACAGGTGACTATCCCGTCTCTTCTTAAAAACCTCCACTGATGGAACTTCTGGTGGCAACTTCTGTTCCCCTGGTTTATTGTCCTCACTGTTAGGAAGTTTCTCCTCAATTCCAGGTTGCTTCTCTCCTTGATCAGTTCCCATCCGCTGTTTCTAGTCCTCATGAGGGTGGCAGTACCCTGGGACCATCTTTTATGATCTTCTGACACGCAAAATCAATGGGGAAGCCGACTCTCTTTACAACCGTATTACAAACCTTAACGACCGCGGCGTTTCGCTTTGCCCAGGGGTGTCCAAACTTGGGAACTTTAAGACTTGTGGACTTCAACTCCCAGAATTCCCCAGCCAGCAGAGAATTCTGGGAGTTGAAGTCCACAAGTCTTAAAGTTCCCAAGTTTGGACACCCCTGCCCTATTTCATCTATCAGTCTATATTTTACTCCTGTGAAATCCTCTAGCTGTTTTCCATTTCCCATATGCCTTGAACGGTCACTACACAGGCTGTTGTAAGTCGAGGACTATGTTTTATGTGCTTTCTTGACCGTACCAATCCCGCAAAAGCGAGACACGGTTGTTAAGCGGGCCGTTAAGCGGCAACGCCCTCCTTTCACTTTCCTTTCCATGGCGCCGACCCGCCTTCCCTAGCGAGGGACCGCAAGACTACAACTCCCGTCAGGCCAGATTCACTTTACAACTGTGTTACTAACTGCACAGATTTACTTGACAGCTGTGGCCAGTAAGGTCGTAAAACAGGGCAAAATGCACTGAACCACTGTCTTGCTTAGCAACGGAAATTTTGGGCTCACTTATGGTCGTAAGTCGAGGACTACCTGTGTTTGTCGTATACCTTCAACACCCAGGGTCTACATCAGGATGCTTTAAACTGGGTTCGCATAAGCCAGGGGTGTCCAAACTTGGGAACTTTAAGACTTGTGGACTTCAACTCCCAGAATTCCCCAGCCAGCATGGCTGGCTGGGGAATTCTGGGAGTTGAAGTCCACAAGTCTTAAAGTTCCCAAGTTTGGACACCCCTGGCTTAGCCCCTGTGGCAAGAAAGGTGGTAAAATGGGGCAAAGCTCCCTTCACAACTGTCTCGCTTAGCAACGGAAAATTTGGGCTCAATTGTGGTCGTAAGTCGAGACGCATACCCCCTGGAAGGAGAGGGCTTGGGTTGGGAACGGTTTGAACGAACATCATTGCAAGTCTCGGAGAAGAGAAGATTCCTTCCCCTTCCTCTGTTGCTTTTGCGGTTTGAGAGTCACGAGGGGCTTCCTCTGCGCATACACACACCATGAAGATAAGGGTAAAGGTTCCCCTGGCACATATGTGCCAGTCGATCCCGACTCTAGGGGGCGGTGCTCATCTCTGTTTCAAAGCCGAAGAGCCAGCACTGTCCGAAGATGTCTCTGTGGTCATTTAGCCGGCATGACTCAACGCCAAAGGCGCACGGAACCCTGTTCCCTTCCCACCAAAGGTGGTCCCTATTTTTCTACTTGCATTTTTTACCTGCTTTCGAACTGCTAGGTTGGCAGAAGCTGGGACAAGTCACGGGAGCTCACTCCGTTACAGGGCGCTAGGGATTCGAACCACCAGACTGCCAACCTTTCTGATCGACAAGCTCAGCGTCTTAGCCACTGAGCCACCGCCTCCCTCCCATGAAGGTAACCCTGGTTTAAATAAGATTTCCATAATGTAAGGAAGGGCAGATTTTGCAGGGAGGGTAAGGGAGAACTCTTAACGTCTGCAAAGGACCCTGTCCAGAACCACGTTCGAAAGAGGCCACGATAAAATTGTCGTGAAGCGTCGTAGGCATCCAAGTGTATGTTGTCTTGTTGGTGTAAAAGTGAGTGTCACTTGGGGCGGGGAGGGGGCAAGCCGCTGCGGGGAGAAAGGGGAAAGCCGCTGGATTTTGTTCCTGGAATTGGGGAGATCTTTTAAAAAATAAATAATACAGAAGCACTTTTTTTGTTCATTTGGTTGGGATTTTTTTGTACTTGACACCAATATAAATAATTAAAGGAAAACCATTCTTTAAAATGTAAAGCACCGTTGTGCCCTCCCGGCTGTTCTTTCAAACGTTTGTTGTATTAAGTCTTGACTGCTGCCGTGGGAATCTATGCGGGACCATCCCTAGGAATTGTATTTCTACAATTTGGCACCGAGTCCCAAAAAGACGCTCGTCTGGGCCTAAACCCGGAAGAGGAGCTGCCCAGGGGGGATGCATGCGTTCCAAAATGAGCTTCTGGTTTATGGCGCGCCCCTCCGTGCCAGCCAGCTAGTCTTCCAGTTACTGGCGCTCATGCTGGCCAGAACAAGGTTGACTTGGGAGTAAAGCCACAGGTGGATGGTGACTGGCCCCTTCTGTAGGGAGTAAAGAGGAGCGGAAGGGGAGTGGAGTTTGCAGGAGACCATTAGTTCAATTCATTAGGGTGAAGATCTGTTCCTCGCTTCTTGCCAAGGAATTGCTGCTACAGTGTGGAGTTTAGAAGATATCGGCCTGGCAGCTCTCCAAGCCTGATAAAGGTCTGTCGTCGTGAAATCTCTTGAAGGACTGTTGGCCGGGACTTTGCTGGAGAGGAATTCCCTTTCACCTAAATAAAAGAGGTTTTAGCGGGAGGAGGAGTTGGCTTCCTACTCTTGGGAAGCCGCTGGGTGAGATCATCCGTGGTTTTGGGGTTGAGTACCATCTTTACGCTGATGATACTCAGCTGTACATTTCAACCCCAAACCACCCCAACGAGGCTGTCAAAGTGATGTCCCGGTGTTTGGAAGCCGTCGGGGTCTGGATGGGGGACAACAGACTCAAACTCAACCCCTCCAAGACCGAGTGGCTGTGGGTACCGGCACCTCGGTTCAGCCAGCTGACTCCATCGCTGGCCATAGGGGGCGAACAACTGTCCCCCGTGGAGCGGGCGCGCAATTTGGGCGTCCTCCTCGATGCCCGGCTGTCAATGGAGGACCATGTGGCAGCCGTGGCAAGGGGGGCGTTCCACCAGGTCCGCCTGGTGCGCCAAGTGCCCCCCCTACTGGACCGGAGTGCCCTGCGCACGGTCACTCATGCGCTGGTGACGTCTCGCCTGGACTACTGCAATGCCCTCCATGGGGCTTCCCTTGGGACGCATCCGGAGACTGCAGCTAGTTCAGAACGCAGCCGCGCGGGTTATTATGGGAAGTACACGTTACTCCCACGTAACACCTCTCCTGCACGAGCTGCACTGGCTACCTGTGGCCTTTCGGGTGCGTTTCAAGGTATTGATCACCATCTTTAAAGCGCTCCATGGCATAGGACCTAGTTATCTGCAGGATCGCATCCTACCACACACGTCCCTGCGACCTATCCGCTCACACAGGGAGGGGCTCCTCCTGGTGCCGTCTGCTAGGCAATGCCAGCGGGCGACACCTAGGAGTAGATCCTTCTCTGTGATGGGCCCAACCCTCTGGAATGACCTCCCCCCAGACATTCGAACTACCACCGACCTCCGTTCCTTCCGGCAAAAGTTAAAGACTCACCTATTTCAATCAGCTGGCCTGGCACTTTCTTAGTTTTACCTCCCGGGGATTTATTTTATTTTAATTGGGTTTGGGGTTTTAATTGTGATGTTTTTAGGATTAGAATATATTTATTTCTTAGTACAGCCTATCTCCCCCTCCAAATGTATCTTAAATGTATTTTATTATTATGACTGATTTTATTTGTATTGACTGTACACCGCCCCGAGTCCCTTTCTGGGAGAGGGGCGGTCTAAAAATCTAAGAAATAAATAAATAAATAAATAAATAAATAAATAAATTGGGAATAGTAGGACAGAACAGCAGGGGGCTGGACTAGAAGACCTCCAAGGTCCCTTCCAGCTCTGTTCTGATTGAACCAAGTCTCTTAATCCCTTTTGTTTAAACAAAAAACAGCTTCCAGCTTCCTTGGAAAGAGGAAATGAGACGAGGCTGCTGAAATAACCCACCAAGGATTGCAAAATATGACATTTTTGGTTCAGTTTTGCCCTTTTCTCTCCCTCCCTCCCTCCTAAAAACATCACTTGGCGTCTGTCTGAAGAGTCCCTAAACAGCTGGGCAATGTTTGCTCTGTTTGTCTCTGTAGAATTGTTCTTTTATTCGGTTTGATGTTGAAAAACAGCCAAACATTTCCGCAGGAGCCCTTTTCGGGGGAAACAAAGATGGCCGTGTGTGTTTACTAGCTGTCTATTGTGGAAGAAATTCCCTCCGGGGAGGAAAATGCATTTCTTCCACATCGCCGATACGACTCTCATCCTTAGCTTTGCTCTCCAACCGTTAACAATGGGGGGGGGGGGTTGTACACGTTGCACAGAGATATAGTGCACAAGGCAACGTTGCAAACCAAGGAGACATGAAAACACAAACACACACACACAGAGAGAAAGAGACAGACAGACAGACATCCCAATTCCTTATTTCCATCTGATTTAGAGGCTTTCCAGACTGGACGATGTGGGATGTTCATAGACATATAAAAACAAAAATTGGAAATAACATGCGAGAAGGAAGGCTCTCGTTTTAATTTCCAGTTTAGCCTGAATGAAGGGGCCATCACCTCGGGGTGCCAACCCTTGGAGACATTACGTGCAGACGTCTGCCATTTCAACCTCTCCTCGTGGGTAATCCATAGCAATACCAAGAACATTCCGGCAATTTCTATCTGCTGACTCCTTAATTATATGTCTCTTGACTGCACAGCCTTATCGTTCTTTTTCAAGCCCGTCCTCTATGCCTAATAACAGGGCATCTGTTCTGATGTTTATTATGATCGCAAGAGAGCAGCTTGTCTTTATATCTTCGGCAACTTTAAGGTGTGTGGGCATCAACTCTCACAAGAAGCAATGGGTGGAAACTGATCAAGGAGAGAAGCAACTTAGAACTGAGGAGAAATTTCCTGACAGTGAGAACAATGAATCAGTGGGACAGAATTTGCCTCCAGAAGTTGTGAATGCCCCAACACTGGAAGTCTTTAAGAAGATGTTGGATAGCCATTTGGCTGAAACGGTATAGGGTTTCCTGCCTAGGCAGGGGGTTGGACTAGAAGACCTCCAAGGTCCCTTCCAACTCTACTATTGTATTGTATTGTATTCTAATTCCCCACCCAGTATGTGTGGGACACTCTCAACCAAAAATTCTCAGCCACATGTGTGAACATCATCTACCAGAAATCTCCCACTATCACGTGTGGACTTCAACTCCCAGCATTCCCCCATCAGCATATAGGTAAAGGTTCCCCTCGCACATATGTGCTAGTTGTTCCCAACTCTAGGGGGCGGTGCTCATCTCCGTTTCAAAGCCAAAGAGCCAGCGCTGTCCGAAAACGTCTCCGTGGTCATGAATAAATACCGAAGGCGCACGGAATGCTGTTACTTTCCCACCAAAGGTGGTTGCTATTTTTCTACTTGCATTTTTTTTTACATGTTTTCGAACTGCTGTTGGCAGAAGCTGGGGCAAGTAATGGGAGCTCACTCCATTATGCAGCGCTAGGGATTCGAACCACCGAACTGCCAACCTTTCTGATCGACAAGCTCTCTGCGTCCCTCTCATTAGCATATAGTGGACTTCAACTGTCAGAATTCCCCCATCAGCATGTAGTGGACTTCAACTCCCAGAATTCCCTCATTAGCATATAGTGGACTTCAACTGCCAAAATTCCCCCATTAAGATATAACGGACTTCAACTCCCAGAATTCCCCCATCAGCATATATTGGACTTCAACTGCCAGAATTCCCTCATTAGCATATAGTGGACGTCAACTGCCAGAATTCCCTCATTAGGATATAGTGGACTTCAACTCCCAGAATTCCCCCATCAGCATATAGTGGACTTCAACTCCCAGAATTACCTCATTAGCATATAGTGGACGTCAACTGCCAGAATTCCCTCATTAGGATATAGTGGACTTCAATTCCCAGAATTCTCTCATTAGCATATATTGGACTTCAACTCCCAGAATTCCCTCATTAGGATATAGTGGACTTCAACTCCCAGAATTTCCCCATCAGCATATAGTGGACTTCAACTCCCAGAATTCCCTCATTAGCATATAGTGGACTTCAACTCCCAGAATTCCCTCATCAGCATATAGTGGACATCAACTCTTAAGAATTCCCCAGCCACCATGTGTGGACTTCACCTCCCAGAATGCCTCCACCAGATGGTGGGGAATTCTGGGAGTTGAAATCCTTCCCAAAAATGCCAAAGTTGAGAAACAAGCCTATAGCGCTGTTTGATCAGTTCTTCTTGCTTCTCCCAGGACCTCCCTCAGATCCATAATTCAAAGAGAGCCTTTCTCTTTCTTTCCTGCCTAAGCAGAGGGTTGGACTAGAAGACCTCCAAGGTCCCTTCCAACTCTGTTATTCGATATTCTTGCTTTGTGTACCTTTCCCAGCCTACGTGATCACTTCCTTTAATTATTCCACCACTTTGTTTTCCTTGAAATCTCCTTCCTGACTGTTTTTGTTGTCCTCTCTACCTGCAATCTCCAGCACGCCTGTCTCTCTCTCTCCATCTGTTCCTGGGCCCATTAAATTAAATTATCGGTCTGTCTCACTTCTTTGTGATTGGCAGACAGCCCAGGGAGCTTGCTGGTTGATGTTATCTTCGTCCTCTTTATTCTTCTGCACTAACCCAGATTTTTCATTTTCCATTTTGACTTTTCTGATGAGCTGCTCCACGTTCCTTTTCTTTCTTGTTTTCCAAGGAGCATCGTTTGCCTAGCCTGATTAGGTAAAGGTAATTAGGTTCCCCTTGCACAGATGTGCTGGTCATTCCCGACTCTAAGGGGCGGTGCTCATCTCTGTTTCAAAGCCGAAGAGCCAGCACTATCCGAAGACGTCTCTGTGGTCATGTGGCTTGCAGGACTAAATGTCAAAGGCGCATGGAACGCTGTAACCTTCCCACCAAAGGTGGTCCCTATTTTTCTACTTGCATTTTTTACGTGCTTTCGAACTGCTAGGTTGGCAGAAGCTGAGACAAGTCACGGGAGCTCACTCCATTACGCGGCGCTAGGGGTTCGAACTGCCGAACTTTCTGATCGACAAGCTCAGCATCTTAGCCACTGAAACGATTAGCATTCAACTCTTCTCTTCCAATCCTGCCTTTCTTACATTTATACAGGTAGTCCTCCACTCCCAATAGTTCATTTAGTGACCAAAGTTACAAAGGCACTGAGAAAAGAATCTGATGACCATTTTTTCACGCTTAATGACCAATGCAACCTCCTCAACGTCGTATAAGTGAAAATGTGGACTCTTGGCAACTGACTCCCATTTATGACGGTTGCAGTGTCCCCGGATCATGTGAATTCCCCCTTTTGCGACCTTCGGGCAAGCAACGTCAACGGGGAAGCCAAGATTCACTTTACAACTGTGTTACTAACTGCACTGATTTACTTGACAGCTGTGGCCAGAAAGGTCGTAAAACAGGGCAAAATGCACTGAACCACTGTCTTGCTTAGCAACGGAAATTTTGGGCTCACTTATGGTCGTAAGTCGAGGACTACCTGTGTTTGTCGTATACCTTCAACACCCAGGGTCTACATCAGGATGCTTTAAACTGGGTTCGCATAAGACAGGGGTGTCCAAACGTGGGAACTTTAAGACTTGTGGACTTCAACTCCCAGAATTCCCCAGCCAGCATGGCTGGCTGGGGAATTCTGGCAGTTGAAGTCCACAAGTCTTAAAGTTCCCAAGTTTGGACACCCCTGGCATAAGAAGTTAATGGAGTTCTGTAGGAAACCAAAGCTGGAAAAAAAAAGATTTATATTTTCTATCATTAAAGTTTTGTATCTTGGGATTTATTTTTTTAATTGGTTCTGCGGCTTGAAAACCATTGAAAATCAAATCCTAGTCATCTACAATGCAAAACAGATAAAGTCAATAAAACACTAGACTACACCAAAAAGGAAGCCCTCTACCCATTCATTCATTCATTCATAGCATTTATATGGCCACCCACTCAATAGTAGCTGGTAGGCAGAAATCAACTATAAACAGAGGGTTTTTTTAAAAATAATAAAATAATAATAATAATAATAATAATAATAATAATAATAATAATATAATAAATTAATAAATTTGGATTTATTAGCCGCTCCCTTTCCAAGTAGGACTCGGGGCGGCGTACAATGGAGCATAAACAACAACACCAAACGTACATACATATACAACACATATACATACACGGAGGAGGAAACAAATTGCATCAATAGACAGTTAAGATCAGCTTTAAAATACCCCAATTGTAAAAACCCAAAAAATTAATATTTACGGACAGTTTAAAAACAGTTTGGAGGAATGGGAAGATTACGATTGCGATTGAGCCAGGCCGGATAATTGAAAGAGGTGGGTCTTCAGCTGTACACGGAAGGAGCGGAGGTCGGAAGTAATCCTGATGTCGCGGGGGAGGTCATTCCACAGGGCTGGGCCCATCACAGAGAAGGCTCTGCTCCTGGGTGTCGCCCCCCGACACTGTTTGGCGGACGGCACCCGGAGAAGTCCCTCTCTGTGTGCGCGAATAATGACAATAATAACAATAATAATAATGGCCGAGTTGCTAAATTAATCCACTAGTCATTATGTAAAAAAATATGACTTACCTGTATCCAGAAAGTCATGGGAACATAAAATGGAAAAAGTTATCGAAAATGAGAAGGTGAAGATCTTGTGGGACTTTTGAATAGAGACGGATCGTCATTTGGAACACAACACACCAGATATCACAGTTGCCGAAAACTGAAACATACGATTTATTGACATCGCGGTACGAGGAAATGCTAGAGTCGAAGAAAAAGAACTGGGGAAAAAAAATCACAAAATACCCCGATCTGGCCATCAAAACTACACGGTTATGGATGAAACATGTAACAGTGGTACCCATTGTCACTGGGGCATTTGGTACCATGTCCAAGAACTTTATAAGATACATCCACAAATTGCAGCTTCCTGCATTAACACCAGCGGAACTGCAAAAAACTGCTACTCGGAACATCTTATACTTTTAAGAAGGTCCTTGGTTGATCCCTAGGACGCTGGCAGCAAACCGTATCAACCATTAACACCAGTCAATGGTATTTGTAAAGCATTTTTGAATGTTCAGTTGGCTGAGTTTCATGCTTAATGAATAAAAGAAATAATAATAATAGCAACACAATACATTAAAAACTAATTACAGTGACATCTTAACTCTTGGGACTAAACTCTTCTACAATCAAATATGGAAAACAGCAAAAAAACCATCGGCCGTGGAGATTGTCAGTCATCCATTGTCCCAAATTTGCATTTTCAAAAAGCAACTGGGTTTTGTTTTTCCTCGAAGGATTTTTGCTTCTCGCCCAGGAGGCTTCCTCAGTTCTGACTGAATGGCAGAGAATGGAAGGATTTATATCCCTTGCAGTCCTCTGGTTGTTAGTACTCTCTCTGAGAGTCCTTGAGGCCACTTAGAGGTCATCTGAACTAATCAAGGAGAGAAGCAACTTAGAACTGAGGAGAAACTTCCTGACAGTTAGAACAATGAATCAGTGGAACAGAAGTTGCCTCCAGAAGTTGTGAATGCTTCAACACTGGAAGTCTTTAAGAAGATGTTGGATAGCCATTTGTCTGAACGGTATAGGGCCGTGATGGCGAACCTATGGCATGCGTGCCACAAGTGGCACGCGGAGCCATTTGTAAGGGCACGCGAGGCGCTGCCCTGTCAGCCGGTCAGCGCGCATGCGCACACTGGCCAGCTAAGTTCACCTTTTTAAAAGCTATTTTTCACCTTCCCCAGGCTCCAGAGGCTTTATAGGAGCCTGGGGAGGGCGAAAAGAGCCCCCCCGCCCACCCCGGGAGGCTTCAGGGATCGTCCCTGAAGCCTTCGGAACGCTTAAAACCACCCTCCGAGCAAACCGGAAGTTACTTCCAGGTTGCTCGGAGGGTCGTTTTAAGCATTCCGAAGGCTTCAGGGACCGTCCGAGGCTTCCCTGATGCCTTCGGAGCACTTAAAACCACCCTCTGAGCAACCCGGAAGACACTTCCGGTTTGCTCGGAGAGTGGTTTTAAGCGCTCCGAAGGCTTCAGGGAAGCCTCCGGACAGTCTCTGAAGCCTCCGGAGGGCCTCCGGGGGGTCGGGGGAGGCTCTTTTCGCCCTCCCCAGGCTCCTATAAAGCCCCTGGAGCCTGGGGAGGGCAAAAAAATGTAAAAATGGGGGGGCGTGCGTTGTGCGCGCATGCGCACTGGGGGGTGTCACGCGTTGCATTATGGGTGCGGCACGCCCGCACTCGACCCCCCTGCGCTCCCCCCACTTGTGGCACGCGGGCCAAAAAAGGTTCGCCATCACTGGTATAGGGTTTCCTGCCTAGGCAGGGGGTTGGACTAGAAGACCTCCAAGGTCCCTTCCAACTCTGCTATTGTATTATTGTATTGCATTGAATAGGTCTTCTAGTCCAGCCCCCTCCTCGGGCAGGAGACCCATGGCTGGCTCAGGAATTCTGGGAATTGAAATCTGCAAGTCATTTTTTTTCTTTTTTCTTTTGTTTTATATATAAAGTTCTCCTCCCCCTCCCTCCTTCCTAAATCCACAAGTCATAAAGGAGCCGCAATTGCACGCTATATCAACTGCAGTGATTTTCTTAACAACTGTGGCAAGGAAGGTTGTCTCAGGGGCGGCCCCAAAGAAGAGAGAGTCAAGCTATTCTCCAAGGCACCTGAAGGCAGAACAAGAAGCAATGGGTGGAAACTAATCAAGGAGAGAAGCAACTTAGAACTGAGGAGGAATTTCCTGACAGTTAGAACAATTAATCAGTGGAACAGAGGTTGCCTCCAGAAGTTGTGAATGCCCCAACACTGGAAGTCTTTAAGAAGATGTTGGATAGCCATTTGGCTGAAACGGTATAGGGTTTTCTGCCTAGGCAGGGGGTTGGACTAGAAGACCTCCAAGGTCCCTTCCAACTCTGCTATTGTATTGTAAATACGGCACAATAGGAATAAGAATGGAATGGAACAGAGAGGAGAGGTGGAAGGGATCTTGGAGGTCTTTTAGTCCAGCCCCCTGCTCAAGCAGGAGAACCTACCGTTTCAGGTAAGTGAATTCGCTTTAACAACTGCCTTGCTTAACAACAGAAACTTTGGGCTCAATTCTGGCCGTAAGTTCAGACCTACCTACACTCTCCCTCCGATCCATCCTGTTTGAAAAGCCAGATTAAGCGTGCTGCTGGCTCCTTCTTCCTATTTCCCAGCATAGTTTATGCTTTCCCCCGCCCCCCCACCCCACCCCAAAATGTGGATTTTTTAAAAAAAAACAGTTTGGCTGCCATCTAGAGGACTTTCCCTGAAATCAAATATTTTTTTTTCCCTTATCTTGGAGATCCTTGCAATTGGATCGGACCAGGTGTGGGTTGCTGCCGGTTCGATGTTTGTGCACATTTGCACTTGCACAAAATGTTAAAAAAAGAGAAAAAAGTAAATTTCTGCAATGAAAACTGTTCTGCCCATGCGCAGAACCGAAAATCAAGATGGCGGCACCATAGGAGAACCGGTTCAGGGGCGTGGCAGGACAGGGTCGCTGCCGGTTTCAGCAACCCAGGCCGCCAAACCACTACCAGTTCAGCCGAACCGGTCCAAACTGGTAGGAACCCACCTCTGCATCGGACATATGCAGCAGCTGCCAAAAAAGCCAACACAGTTCCAGGCTGCATCAACAGAGGGATAGAATCAAGATCACGTGAAGTGTTAATACCACTTTATAATGCCTTGGTAAGGCCACACTTGGAATACTGCATTCAGTTCTGGTCACCACGATGTAGAAAAGATGTGGAGACTCTAGAAAGAGTGCAGAGAAGAGCAACAAAGAGGATTAGGGGACTGGAGACTAAAGCATATGAAGAACGGTTGCAGGAACTAGGTATGTCTAGTTTAATGAAAAGAAGGACTAGGGGAGACATGATAGCAGTCTTCCAATATCTCAGGGGTTGCCACAAAGAAGAGGGGAGTCAAGCTATTCTCCAAAGCACCTGAGGGCAGAACAAGAAGCAATGGGTGGAAACTAATCAAGGAGAAAAGCAACTTAGAACTGAGGAGAAACTTCTTGACAATTAGAACAATTAATCAGTGGAAAAGAAGTTGCCTCCAGAAGTTGTGAATGCCCCAACACTGGAAGTCTTTAAGAAGATGTTGGATAGCCATTTGTCTGAAACGGTATAGGGTTTCCTGCCTAGGCAGGGGGTTGGACTAGAAGACCTCCAAGGTCCCTTCCAACTCTGCTATTGTATTGTATTGTATATTATAGAAATCACGCCAGTCCCCAATAAGTGGGAAGGATGCCGTTTTCTTCAAAAGCTCAAGTTCCCCAAAACTGACAGTCCCAAAGACGGTTCCTTTCCAAACTTTTTAAGCAAACAAATGTAATTTGCTATTGCATTCCTGGCATGTCCCAGTATTCTCCAGAATACCCTCTTATTGTTTTCCTCCAGATCTGCTGGTTTAGCAGTTCTAGAAGTGATGTTTCAGGAACAAGAAGTGGTTCCTGGTTTTATGGATATATAACAGAATAACAGGGGACTCAGCGGTGGCTCAGTGGCTAAGATGCTGAGCTTGTCGATCAGAAATGTCAGCAGGTCGGCGGTTCGAATCCCTAGCACCACATAATGGAGTGACCTCCCATTACTTGTCCCATCTTCTGCCAACTTAACAGTTCGAAAGCACGTAACAAATGCAAGTAGAAAAATAGGAACCACCTTTGGTGGGAAGGGAACAGCGTTCCGTGTGCCTTCGGCGTTGAGTCATACCGGCCACATGACCACGAGAGACGTCTTCAGACAGTGCTGGCTCTTCGGCTTTGAAACGAAGATGAGCACTGCCCCCTAGAGTCGGGAACGACTAGCACATATGTGCGAGGGGATTCTTTATCTTTACCTTTAGTTCACTCAGACTTCCAATATTATGGCATTTTTAAGACAAAGTCTTATTTGACACATGCTCAACTCCTGATTCATGGACTCATCTGCTTCTTGACAAGGATCAGGAAGTAGGTTACCATTGCTGCAAATGGGAGATATATATTTGACAGGTATAGAATAGGTAATACCTGGTTCAATAGTAGTTAAGTGTGAGAAAAATCTGGCAGCACTTAAATATGAGCCAGTTGTGTGCTGCAGCCACCAAAAAAGCCAATGCAATCCTAGGCTGCATTAAGAGAAGGACTCAATCAAGATAACACCACTTTATAACACTTTGGTAAGACCCCACTTGGAATCCTGCATCCAGTTTTGGTCGCCGCAATGTAAAAAAGATGTTGAGACTTTGGAAAAACTGCAGAGAAGAGCAACTAAGACGATTAAAGGCCTGGAGACAAAAACATAAGAACCGTTGCAGGAATTGAGTATGTCTAGTTTAATGAAAAGAAGGACTAGGGGAGACATGATAGCAGTCTTCCAATATCTCAGGGGTTGCCACAAAGAATAGGGAGTCGAGCTATTCTCCAAAGCACCTGAGGGTAGGACAAGAAGCAATGGGTGGAAACTAATCAAGGAGAGAAGCAACTTAGAACCGAGGAGGAATTTCCTGAGAGTTAGAACAATTAACCAGTGGAACAACTTACCTCCATAAGTTGTGAATGCTCCAACACTGGATGTTTTTAAGAAGATGTTGGATAACTATTTGTCTAAAGTGGTGTAGGGTTTCCTGCCTAGGCAGGGGGCTGGCTTAGAAGACCTCCAAGGTCCCTTCCAACTCATTCTGTTCTGTTCTGTTCTATTCTATATTCATTCCATTCTCTCTTCCCTTCCCTTCCATTATATTATATTCTATATTCATTCCATTCTTTATTCTATTCTATATTCATTCCATTCTCTCTTCCCTTCCCTTCTATATTCATTCCATTCTCTCTCTTCTCTTCTCTTCTCTTCTCTTCTCTTCTCTTCCTTTCCCTTCCATTATATTATATTCTATATTCATTCCATTCTCTCTTCCCTTCCCTTCTATATTCATTCCATTCTCTCTCTTCTCTTCCTTTCCCTTCCATTATATTCTATTCTATATTCATTCCATTCTCTATTCTATTCTATTCTATATTCATTCCATTCTCTATTCTATTCTATATTCATTCCATTCTCTACTCTATTCTATTCTATTCTATTCTATATTCATTCCATTCTCCCTTCCCTTCTATTCTATATTCATTCCATTCTCTATTCTCTTCCCTTCCCTTCCCTTCCCTTCCATTATATTATATTCTATATTCATTCCATTCTCTATTCTATTCTATATTCATTCCATTCTCTCTTCCCTTCGCTTCCCTTCTATATTCATTCCATTCTCTCTCTTCTCCTCTTCCTTTCCCTTCCATTATATTCTATTCTATATTCACTCCATTCTCTTCTCTCCCCTTCCCTTCTATTCTATATTCATTCCATTTTCTCTTCTCTTGTTTCCCATTCCATTCCTATTCTATTCTATATTCATTCCATTCTCTCCTCTCCTATTCCTTATTCTACTCTGCTCTGCTCTGTTCTCTTCTGTCCTGTCCTATCCTATTCTCGATGCGGAGCAGCTGGGGAAGCACGAGCGATCGGCCGGATCCGCCGACGGGCGCAGCCGAAGGAGCCAGAGCACCGAGAGGAGCCGAAAGCAGAGGCTAGAGCGGCCGAAAGAGCAGAAGAGATGAATGGGAGGGAAGGGTCCAGAAAGGGAGAGGCGGGGCGATTAGAACCCAGCCCGCGCGGCGGAGCGGAGAATTATTTATTATTATTATTTTTTGCAAGGAAGGGAAGGAGGAGCCCCGCTTGGTGCCAATTGCTGCCAGATTTCTGCTTTGGGTTTTTTTCCCCCTTCTCTCTCTCTCGGGTTATCCACCTATGTACATTTTCTCCCTTAAGAGCAGGGGTGTCCAAACTTGGGCACTTTAAGACTTGGGGAATTCTGGGAGTTGAAGTCCCTTCGGGGAGAGGGTGCTGTTTATAAATCTAATAAAATCAAATCAAATCAATTAAAGTGCCCAAGTTTGGACACCCCTGCCTTAGAGTGAATGTATGAGTGTAATCCCTAAGATGGATAAAGAGGAAAAGGCACTTGCATTTGCCATCATTTGCTTTTTTTTTATACAAATATCTCATATATGTGTGTGTGTGTGTGTGTGTGTATGTATGTATGTATGTTGTATTTGTACTGATAAATAAATAAAGGGAGACTAGTATAGATCTATTTCGAGCTAATTAGCTTTCATCAGCTAGCCATACCCTTACTGGGATTTGAACCTATGTGGTATGGCTAGCTGATGAGAGCTAATTAGCTCGAAATAGATCTATACTAGTCTCCCTTTATTTATTTATCAGTACAAATACAACACAAATAAAAAAGGCAACATTAAAAATAAAAATATGGTTTTCTGCCTGCATAGTCTTCTGTGATGAGCCGAAGGACAGAAAGAGGGAGTAGTGACCTTCCTCCCATATTTAGGCATACCAGGGGTTGTAACACAAATACATATATATATATTGTATTTTGTTTGTACAAACTTCACATCTTTGCAACACATTACATTTTTTTTACCTATAATGTTGTGTCTGTTTTATCTATACCAATAAATCTTTTATAGCTATGACTTCATATATTTGTGCATTTACATTATTTCATACATTTTTTTTCATTCTATATATAATATTCTATATATTCTATGTATAGCAGTTTTTACTACATTTATGTCATTTTGTAAAATATATAATGTTAGATACTAGCTTCTGTTATAATGGTTTCCACCAAGGTCCTCTGTTCCGGTGGGAACAGAAGTTTAATCTCATTGGTCGAAGGGTCTGACAGCTCCCTATAAAAGGGCTGCTGTCAGACCCAACCTTCGCTGGATTGTTCTTACTTGTTGTGTTATAATAAAGAGCTGTTGTTACCGTTAGCCTGTGTGTGCCTGTCCATTACCTGATCTAACATATAATATATTAAATCTTTTATAACTATGACTTTATATATTTGTGCATTTACATTATTTTATACTTTTTTTCCCTTCTATATGTAATATTCTATATATTCTATGTGTAACAGTTTTTACTACATTTACGTCATTTTGTGTAATATTTATTTGCTATAGTCTATCTCATATTTCAATCTTTTAATCCTTTTCCGGTTTTGTAGTTGTCTATTGTTTTGTTGATCTTTCTTCCTTTCTTTTTTGCTTTCCTGCTTTTCCCCTCCTTTCCTCTAGCTAGCCAATTGTACAATAAATCCCATACGGAGTAGTATTCAGATTCGTCTTTCTTTTTTAGTTCTTTCATTTCCAATCTGTCCAGCCAGTGCTGCTACTGGGAGGGAGACTGCGGGAGGAGGAGGAGAAGGAAGAAGTGAAGAGAAAGAAAGGAGAAAGAAGAAAGGTAGAGAAGGAGAAGGGAGAAGAAAGGAGAAGAAAGAAGGAAGGGAGAAAGGAGAGAAAGAAGAAGAAATGAGAAAAAAGAAAAAGAAAGGTGGAGAAAGAAGAAAGTAGAAGAAAGAGAAAGTAGAAGAAAGAAGAAAAAAGAAGGACAAAGGAGAAGAAAGGGGAAGGAGAAAGAAGAAATAAAGAGAAAGAAGAAAGGAGGATGGAAAGGAGAAAGAAGAAAGGTTGAGAAGGAGAAAAGCAGAAACGAGAAGAAAGAAGGAAGGGAGAAAGGAGGGAAAGAAGAAATGAGAAAGAAAGAAAGAAGGAAGAAAGAAAGAAAGAAAGAAAAAGGAAGGTGGAGAAAAGAGAAGAAAGAAAAAAGAAGAGAAGGACAAGAAGAAAGGAAAGGAGAAAGAAGACAGGAAGAGAAAGAGAAGGGAGATGAAGTCCACCCACTGACCCAGAATCAACTAAGTCAAGGAGACTCAAATATCCAACAAATTGTCTTCCAGGATCCCACCGTCTTCTTTTTTCCTTCTACTTTTGTAATGGGATATTTAAATAAAAGAGCAGAGACTTTGGCATTCAGCTCAGAGATTCAGAAAGCTATTTAAAATCCTTTCCTTACCGTTAACAAGAATTGAATCATTTTCAGGGTTTTTTATTCAATGATACACTGAGCACCAACTGTACAACTTTTGCAATTTCTCCTTGTCCATTCTCTGATACTATATCCTTACAGCAATTATTATTTTTCTTTTCTTTTTTGTGCTTCGTTTTCCCTTTTTAAAGAAATGACTTAATTTAAAAAAAACATGCCAGTTTTGTGTTCAACTTCCTGGTATGTGTATGTGTGCAAAAAAGACTTTATACCAGGTATTTTCAAACTTTTGCCAGGCTGGAGAATTTGATACAGGTAGTCCTGGACTTAACAACCACCAGTAAGCTTAAAATTTCCATTGCTAAGCGAGGCAGTCAAGGGAGGTTTTGCCCAATTTCATGACTTATTTTGCTATACTTACGATTTTGCTAAAAAATACTGGCCAAAATACATACTTGGTTGGGGGAAAAATGATAAAGCAACATATAGACTTGAAACCAGAGATATTCTTGTTGGGCATTATACCGGAAAAATATGATTAAAAGGCTATGTATCTGCTTTTACATATACTAACCGCAACGAGGATTGTATCTGCACAGCAGTGGAAAAACAATGAGATTCCGTTCAGATGAGAAAGTAATTAAGAAAATACAATGCGCAGAAATGGATAGATTAACACTCACGATTAAGGATAAGGAAAAAACTGAATATTTTTTCATATGGGATGTATTTTATCAATGGCTAGACAACAGAAACAGAACTCAGAAAAGAGGAGATATAAAAAGGAAATATTAATAGGGAGAGTTGTTAAAGAAGATGTTAAGTATTACTGTTATATTATTATATTATCAATATTATTGTGATGAATACTACAACAAATATGTGGACTTTGATTGTTTAAGAATAACGGTGTTGGATCGGGTAGTGAGAAGGCAGACACTGGCTTAACGCAACAACAGCTCTTTATTGTAGCTAATATCTAACAAACGGTACGCAGACAACACACTGTTCGATGGAATTTGAATGTTATATAAATAAAACATGGGGAAAAACCTGACCTAGAGAGTCTTGAAGAGGGCATGGAAAGTTTGTTGCAATGAAAATAGCTCTCCGTGCTGCACCAGATGGAGTTCCAACAACTGCATCTCTCTTTTTGGACCAAGGGTTTCCCAACTTGGACACTTTTAAGACTTGTGCTCTTCAACTCCCAGAATTCCCCAGCCAGCACAGGTTCACTTAACAACTGTCTCGCTTAGCAACAGAAATGTTGGGCTCAATTGTTGTGTAAGCTGGGGACAAGCTGTATGCTAGCCATTCTATAACAACAATTCTATCTAATAATTTTTTTCTAACGAGCACAAAGTCCATAAGTGGTTTCCAAGTTTTAAAAAAATCTTACATGATTTTGAGTGGATTTTCCACATTGCTGACCCCCAATAACTCCATTCCCTCCCTATAGCCCCGGGATGGTGAACCTATGGCACGCCTGCCACAGGTGGCACGCAGAGCCATTCGTCAGGGTACGTGAGGCGTTGCCCTGTCAGCTGGCCAGCGCGCATGCGTGCGCTGGCCAGCTGAGTTCAGCCTTTTTTAAAGCCATTTTTCGCCCTCCCCAGGCTCCAGAAGCTTTATAGGACCTTGGGGAGGGCGAAAAGAGGCTCCCCCCCCCGGAGGCCCTCTGGAGTGCAAAAAAACCCGGCCCTATGGGCAAACCGGAAGTTTGGGAAGTGACTTCCGGTTTGCTTGTAGGGATGTTTTTTGCCCTCCGGAGGCTTCAGGGAAGCTCCTGAAGGTCCCTGAAGCCTCCGGAGTGCCTCTCGGGAGGTGGGGGAGGCTGTTTTCACCCTCCCCAGGCTCTTATAAAGCCTCTGGAGCCTGGGGAGGGCGAAAAAAGCATGCAAAAAATGGGGGGAGCGTCTCTCATGCGCGCATGCGCACTGAGGGGGTCACGCCTTGCACCCGCACATAACCCCTCTGCGCTCCCCCCACTTATGGCACGTGAGCCAAAAAAGGTTCTCCATCACTGCCATAGCCGTTCTCTCACCAGCACACACATCTGTACCGAAAGCGGAAGGATGTCTTATTATGGGATGGAGGTGCAGAGGTTAACCTACCCCGCAGGCTCTGTGGATAATTGTTGGAAAAGAACCGTCTGTCTTCTTCCTGGACATGAATCACCCCTGGGCTGTTGGGATCAATGGCGTTTGAGCCGCTGGGTGCCCCTTCTACAACGGCTTAGCCGTGGCCATGAATCAACCACCAACCGTTCTTAAGTGAGAGAGGAAAAGGCGGCTGTCTAATTAAGATTTATGGGGCAGAAAACTTGGCCTGGAACTTATTAAACACACAAAGGGCTCCTTCCAGGCGTGAAAAGCCTTTGGCGTTTTCTTGTTTCGTGGTCATCATTCCAGAGCAGCGCAAACACCTCTGGGGGATTCAGCTGCATCTTGGATAGCCCAACGCTGAGCATTTTCCCACTTCGTAAGTGCCAAGCTGGTCTGTCACTGAGATGAAAAACCAGCAGCAAAAGCCGGCCTTGAAATGTTAGCTCCCAAGGCACCAGTGGTGACTTTTAATCTTCCAATAGATTTCTTTATTTCTTTACTGGTTGATAACTCGGCATTGCCCGGGTATTTATTTATAGGGGAAAAATGTCTGGACCAAACATAATTTCTAATGTTGGATTTTCCCCCTTACCAGAGGGAGCCTCCTTGTGGAATACTGTGAAGCCACTGAGCTGTACAGTGGAAGCCATTTTACGGCAGTACAGTAGAAGCCATTTACAGGCACAACAGGCTGCATCTTAACAGAACACACACCCTGAGTGGTTTTAGGGGTGTCTTACCCCCCACAGTATTTGTTTCCAGGGAGTAAGCCAAGTGTGTACCAAGTTTGGTTGAAATTGCTCAAGGCGATCCAGAGTTATGCTAGATCATTCAAACACACACACATACAAACACAGCCATTTATATATAGAGAGATTTATTTATTAGACTTATATCTCTCCTTTATTACTCTGTAAGTAATTCAAGGTGGCGAATATACCTAATACTCCTTTTTCCTCCTATTTTCCCACAACAACCTTGTGAAGTGGAGAGAAAGTGATTGGCCCAAATTCACCCAGCCTGTTTTCGTGTCTAAGGTGGGACTAAAACTCACCGTCTCCTAGTGACTGGCCCAAATTCGCTCAACCAGTTTTCATGGCTAAGGTGGGACTAGAATTCACAGTCTCCTGATAATTGGCCCAAAGTTACCCAGCTAGTTTTTATGTCTAAAGTGGGACTAGAATTCTCAGTCTCCTAGTGATGGGCCCAAACTCACTCAGCTATCTTTCATCCCTAAGTCGGAACTAGAACACTCAATCTCCTGGTGATTGGCCCAAACTAATTTAGCCAGCTTTGATAGCTTGCCAGCTTAGCCAGCTTTCCTGCCTAGGCAGGGGGTTGGACTAGAAGACCTCCAAGGTCCCTTCCAACTCTACTATTGTATTGTATTGTATTGATATCTAAGATGGGGCTAATACGCACTCTCTCCTGGTTTCTGGGCCAACACCTTAACCACTACACCAAACTGTTTATTGTTGACACGTTTCCGTTGGTTAACCCCAAATTCTGAAGGCATCTCCAGTGTGCATCGAATGCTGCAGACTTGATCTCGTTTCAGACTCCAGTAGAGCTCCGGCAATTAAAGAAATGAAATATCCTTTAGAAACAGTTTCTTCCAAGTCCTGTTCTTCCTTCCTTAGGAAGTTAGCACCGGAAGTCCGGTTTGCTCATAGAGTCATTTTTTTGCCCTCCGGAGCATTCAGGGAAGCTTCCTGAAGGCCCCTGAAGGCTCCGGAAGACTAAAACCAGTCCTACGAGCAAACTGGAAGTCAGTTCCTGAACTTCCGGTTTGGTCATAGGGCCATTTTTTTGCACTCCGGAGGTTTCAGGGAAGTTCCTGAAGCTTCCGGAGGGCCTTCAGGGGGACGGGGGAGGCTGTTTTTGCCCTCTCCAGGCTCCTATAAAGCCTCTGGAGCCTGGGGAAGGCGAAAAAAGCACACCAAAACTTGGGGGAGCGCTGGTTGTGCACGCATGCACAATGGGGAGGTCGCGCATAGCATTATGGGTGTGACACGCCCGCACACAACCCCCCTGCACTCCCCCCACTTTTGGCATACGAGCCAAAAAAGGTTCGCCATCACTGTCCTAGGAAAATGAAATATTCTAGGAAATATTTAAAAGGCAGAATATTATACAACCCCCCCCACCCCACCCCGATGAGAAATAGAGAAATTGGTTTTTTTTTTTAGGCAGGAACCAGATTCAGTCTTAATAGCTCCCCACCCTCCTCTTTAGCCCCCAGCAGATGTTCACATTTAAGAGATAAAGAAATAGCTAGGTCTATTCATAAGCAAATACCCTCACCCAATAAAGGTAGGATTAACCTTCAGCCATAATAGGAATTGCCCAAAGTCCCTTCATTACATCACCCAGCAAGATTCAACCAAGCTTGGGACTCAAAACACTACAAAAGTACCTCTGCATTGCCCCATGGGAGTTTGACAACCAATTAGAATACATTTATTACACAGGAACAGGAGGCTCCAAAGCAGAGCCCAAGAGAGGGTATATACATCTATCTCCCTCTCTCAACCCAGGTGCTCTCTCTTTTTTTTTTTTTTTTGCCCAGGATCTCAAACCATGTGGTCTTGCCCACCATTAAACCATCTTTCCAATCGGCCTTCATGTTTCCTGTGTCTATCTCCCCACTTGCAACTGAACCCAGATTTCTTCCAACATTTATTCTTTCAGGAACCAGACACCAAGAATGTAAGATTCGGTACTATACAGCAGGGGTGTCCAAACTTGGGAACTTTAAGACTTGTGGACTTCAACTCCCAGAATTCCCCAGCCAGCCATGGCTGGCTGGGGAATTCTGGGAGTTGAAGTCCACAAGTCTTAAAGTTCCCAAGTTTGGACACCCCTGCTATACAGCAACAGTTGCATGGGTCAATAATGTAATTGTTTTTCAGAAAGCCGGGGGGGGGGGGAATGACCTCTTTTTATAACAATAAGCAATGTATGCACCATTAAGTGGGCAGAGCCATTTAGAGTGAATGACTCTTAACACTTTGAAGTGCAGTATTCTTGGCACCGTGCCGGCGGGAGTGAATGTAGCTGCAGAAATTTCTCATTCCCCGCCCACGACTCCGAGCTATCAATTTCTTGCATCACATTTTTAAAATTCAGCGAGTAAAGCAAGCAAGGCTATCGAACGCCATAGAGAGGCCAGGTTGTTCTGAAGAAGGTCAGTCGAGGTCAGGGTTCAGCAACAATGGCGCCTTTACGACCTGGGGACTTCAACTCCCAGAATTACTGTACCAGCATGATTCAGGGATTCTGGGAGTGGGAGTCCACAGGTTGTAAAGGCGCCATAATTGCCCACACCTGGTCTAGGTGGTCTCTATGAGTCCCTGGCGCCTTGATGGAACA
The DNA here is from genome assembly GCF_964273705.1 of Natrix helvetica. NCBI lineage: Eukaryota > Metazoa > Chordata > Lepidosauria > Squamata > Natricidae > Natrix > Natrix helvetica. The sequence goes on from NC_138549.1 coordinate 172,801,818, forward strand.
TACTGTAAGCACACAACCAGGTGAGGAGGGAAGAGAAAGAACAACAAGCATTCTCTATATTTCTAACAAATTTATTTATTTACAGGCAGGCCTCGGTGTCAGAGTTCCAAGTAACGAAAGAAGACTCCGAGGCTTGAGTTTCCTCAAAGTTCCATTTTATTAGAGACGTCCTATTGTCACGCCTGGGAAAACATGAATCTGAAAGCTTCCAGGTTTTTCCCACGCAAACAAAAGTCCAAGCCCCTTCCCCAGGACCCACAGGTCCACCCCATGGCCCAATCAGGCAATCAGATAGAGATAGGTAGATAAATAGATGATAGATAGATAGATAGATAGATAGATAGATAGATAGATAGATAGATAGATAGATAGATAGATAGATAGATAGATAGAAGATAGATATAGAAAGATAGATAGATAGATAGAGATAGATGATAAATAGATAGATAGATAGAGATAGATGAGAGAGAGAGAGAGAGGGATAGATAGATAGATAGATAGATGGATAGATAGATAGATGATAGATAGATAGATAGATAGATAGATAGATAGATAGATAGATAGATGCTGGTTTTGTTGTATTCAGGTCTTTTCCCGTGTAAGGTTGAGATTGTCTTTGCAACGTTTCGGCAGGATCTCACCTGCCATCTTCAAGCGTGGGCTTAAAATGGGAACGGAGCTGCCGTCTTTCTGTAAGTCTTGGGGGGAGGGGATGGGGTGCTGGCTTTGTTTCAGTAAGTGGAATGATTGGTTGTGTGGTTGTATCATGATTGGTAGATTGGTGCTGATTGGTGCAGGCTGTGTGTGCTTTGTTGTTTTGTATTGTAACGGCTTGGGTGGTGGGTGGTGTTCGTTTGTTGGCTAGGGCTGGTTTCCAGATGTTTGGTAGGCGGGAGGTATCATCACGTTTGTTCATGTTGTGGGGTGTTTCTCTATTTCGATGACTTCCATGATTATTCTCTTGTGGAGGTGTTCTGTTTTGGAGATTAACCTGGCTCCTTCAAAGTTGATTTCATGTCCTGTAGCTTGTCCTTCCGGTTCCGGCGGCCGACGGCGACGGGCAAGCCTTGCTCGCCCCCCGCATCCCCGGTGGGCTTCCCACTCCTTGGGGGGCACAGGACGCCCCGTAGAGGCGTCCTGCTGTAGGGGCGGCACTGCGGGGGATCCCTGGATCGGCAGCGGCCGGCGGGGGCCCCCCCGCCTCTCTCCAGGCACCGGGGAGCACGATGGGGAGACGCTCCGGCGTCTTCGCTGTGATGCCGATCGGAGAAAAAGAAAATAGAAGGATGCGGCTGCTGTGCGGTGAGGTGTGAACTTCCTCCATTCCTTTTAACAACTTCAATAACTTTAACAAAAAAGTCAGCTGTTTAAACTTTACTTTCGGCATGAATTGGAGAGGCGCGGCTGGAGGGAGGGGGATTTCCCCCCTCCCTTGGACAGGTGGCTGGAAACGATTTAGCTCTTAGCCCCAGGGAAAGGAAGAGGAGGGGGAGAGCCAACCAATGATGTCACGCCCCTACTAAGTGAATTTTCGGACTTAAACCTTAAAACAATGATGATCTGGAAACTTTGAACATTGAACTTTGAAAACTTTATTCGTTGCCTCTAAACCCGAAGCTGGCAGGGCAAGATGGCACACTTCCGTTGTCTTTATGAAATGTGAAATCTGACTCCACCTTTAAAACTTCAGGCTTCCGGTCTTTGTCTCTGTGCTACTCAGACAAATCTCTTGTGGATTGCTGTTCTTTGAACTCCCTGGAGTGGAAATTTTGTTCTATTGCCAGGGCCAGTGGAAACAAAAACTCTCTTCTGCCTGGACCTTCTGTCTCTTGGACTCTCCTAGCTGCCTTGCCTTTCTGACTGACCATTCTCTATACTGACTGAACTTTTTATGGTACAAAGAATGCCACCTAGAAAACCACCTCCTGGAAAGCCTGGCTTTGCTGCCTCTGCCCCGACATCTGCAATCTCCAGTCCTAGTACACAATCAACAATAACAGCTTTGATGCAACCTAAATTCCTGGAGATGGAGTTTCAACAAATATTTCAGCAACTTTTACAGGGACAAGAGGAAATAAAGAAACAACTGCAGGAGATGAAAGAAGAAATTAAAGAGAACCAGGCCAAAATTAATAAGAACTCACAGAGATTGGACCTTTTGGAGGGTGGGGCGGCTGAGATGAGGGAAGGGATGGAAGGGATGCAGAAGGGAAAGAAAGAACTTGACTCCCAGCAGATGAAAATAGAGTTTGAGAGAATGTCTTTTTATCTTAGATTCCAAAATGTGATAGAGACAGATGATGAAAATATAAGGGACATCATGATAAACATTTTGGCTGACTACATCCAGAAAGAGAAGCAACAGATGGGGTGGGAAATAGACCTGGTTTATAGAGTGAACTCAGCTTATGCTAGGACACACAATGTTCCCAGGGAGCTACACATCAAATTCCTCAGAAAAAGCACAAGAGATGAAATTCTGAGCGCACAAAGGGGGCAAGCCCTGACATACAAAGATAAGGAGATAACCATTCTGAAACAGATCCCCAAGAAAGTGAGGGGAAAAAGAAAAAATTATTCGCAATTAGCGAATAAATTATACCAGAAGGGGGTGTGGTTTAGATGGTTGATGCCTGAAGGTATGCTAATATTCTGGGAGGAGACAAGAGTTAGAATTAATACACCCATAGAGGCGCAGGCCTTTATGGAAAAAAACAAACTACTCCTAGAAAAACCTGATGATCCTCTACCAGATACACAGGACATGGGAGGGGCCGGAGCCCTGTCAGAGGGGGGAGATGGGGCAACAACGAGAAAGCTCAGATCACAAAAATGAGTAAGAAAATCCACCTGACATAAATTGATCGAAATCATTAACTGAATTTATATGCTGACTATATGTTATTATGTTACTACTTAATAATGAATTATGTGCAAATGTATACTATGAGTATGGAGGGGGGGCGCACCTACCGCACACTGCAGTTGCCAAAATTTGTAACCTTTCCCCTACCTTTTCCCTTTGTAAAATATTAAAAAACCAATAAAACTTTGTTATATATATATAAAAAAAAGATGGCAGGTGAGATCCTGCCGAAACGTTGCAAAGACAATCTCAACCTTACACGGGAAAAGACCTGAATACAACAAAACCAGCATACCTACACCCGTGAAAATCTACGAAAACAAATTAGATAGATAGATAGATAGATAGATAGATAGATAGATAGATAGATAGATAGATAGATAGATAGAGAGGGGGGGAGGGAGGGAGGGAGGGAGGGAGGGAGGGAGGGAGGGACAGACAGATGCCATGGCCCAATCAGGCACCATCCAAAACAGGAGATGCCTCCCATTCACCTCATCACAGCTGCCGGACCAGTTGACCTTGACTTTTCTGAGAAAGAATGTTATTATGGCTACATATCACCCACACTCTGTATAATCCCCCACTCCCATTTTCCCACAGTAGAAAATGTGGCAGGCCTCAAATCCAGAACATAAAAAGGTGACTTCCAGGTCTGACACTCGGCTTATGACCACAAATGAGCCCAAAATTTTTGTTGCTAAGAGAGACATTTGTTAAGTCAATTTTACCTCATTTTATGACCTTTCTTGCCATAGTTGTTAAGGGAATCACTGCAGTTGTTAAGTTAGCAACCCTGTTGTTAAGTGAATCTGGCTTCCCCATGGACTTGGCTTGTCAGAAGGTCGTAAAAGGGGATCACATGGTCTTGAGACACAGCAACCGTCATAAACATGAGTCAGTTGCCAAGCATCTGAATTTTGATCATGTCACCATGGCGATGCTGCAACGGTCGTAGGTGTGAAAAGACATCATAAGTCACTTTTTTTTCAGTGCCGTTGCAACTTCGAACAGTCACTAAATGAATTGTTATAAGTTGAGGACAACCAGTATTTATTTATTAAATTCAGTAGCCATCCATCTTACCACACAGTGACTCTGGGTGACTTATAATATTAAAAAATAAAATTATATAAATAAATACCACCAAAATATAAAAATACAAATACAATACACATAGTCCTCAGCATATGACCATTCCAAGTTACAACAATTTTACCTGGGAGCTACTAACGACCCAGATTCGAAGTTTTGACCTTTGGAATCCATTTTCCCCACAGTAGTGGTGGGATTCAAAAAAATTTAATACTGGTTCTGTGGCCGTGGCTTGGTGGGTGTGGCATGGATTGGTGGGCATGGCAAGGAAAGGATACTGCAAAATCTCCATTCCTACCCCACTCCAGGGGAAGGATACTGTAAAATCTCTATTCCCTCCCCACTCCAGGGGAAGGATACTGTAAAATCTCTATTCCCTCCCCACTCCAGGGGAAGGATACTGCAAAATCTCTATTCCTTCCCCACTCCAGGGGAAGGATACTGCAAAATCCCCATTCTCTCCCCACTCCAGGGGAAGGATACTGTAAAATCTCCATTCCCTCCCCACTCCAGGGGAAGGATACTGTAAAATCTCCATTCCCTCCCCACTCCAGGGGAAGGATACTGCAAAATCTCCATTCCCTCCCCACTCCAGGGGAAGGATACTGTAAAATCCCCATTCCCTCCCCACTCCAGGGGAAGGATACTGTAAAACCCCCATTCCCTCCCCACTCCAGGGGAAGGATACTGCAAAATCTCTATTCCCTCCCCACTCCAGGGGAAGTATACTGTAAAATCTCCATTCTCTCCCCACTCCAGGGGAAGGATACTGCAAAACCCCCATTCCCTCCCCACTCCAGGGGAAGGATACTGTAAAATCTCCATTCCCTCCCCACTCCAGGGGAAGGATACTGTAAAATCTCCATTCCCTCCCCACTCCAGGGGAAGGATACTGTAAAATCTCCATTCCCTCCCCACTCCAGGGGAAGGATACTGTAAAATCTCCATTCCCTCCCCACTCCAGGGGAAGGATACTGCAAAACCCCCATTCCCTCCCCACTCCAGGGGAAGGATACTGTAAAATCTCCATTCCCTCCCCTCCAGGGAAGGATACTGTAAAATCCCCATTCCCTCCCCACTCCAGGGGAAGGATACTGCAAAACCCCCATTCCCTCCCCACTCCAGGGGAAGGATACTGTAAAATCTCCATTCCCTCCCCTCCAGGGAAGGATACTGTAAAATCCCCATTCCCTCCCCACTCCAGGGGAAGGATACTGTAAAACCCCCATTCCCTCCCCACTCCAGGGGAAGGATACTGCGAAATCTCCATTCTCTCCCCACTCCAGGGGAAGGATACTGCAAAAGCCCCATTCCCTCCTGATCAGCTGGGACTCAGGAGGCAGAGAATAGATGTGGCAGGGCCAGACAGAGTTGGTATTTACCGGTTCTCCGAACTACTCAAAATTTCCGCTACCGGTTCTCCAGAACTGGTCAGAACCTGCTGAATACCCACCTCTGCCCCACGGTTATGTGACCAAACTTCAAGTGCTTTACCGGATATCCAAGATCACATGGCTGCATTTTACAACAGTTTTTACTGCTTTTAATTCCTTTTTTTCAGCAAAACTGCGCCCGTACCAAACCGTGGATTCATTTAAGGACCATGGCATCTGCTGTTAACAATTGCCATAAAAACTGTTGTAAAACCAGGTTGGTTACATGACGATCCATTTTGCAACCAGTTTGGGCAAGCTCCTTCACAGTCCTCATTCCAGGACTACCTCTGCTTATGTTCGGAGGCTTGTCTATTTGCATAGAAAATAGCAAAGCCATTTTGAGCTATTCCAAGGACGTTGCTTTTACGGTTAGTGAAAACCATCTTTCTCCTTCTCTCCTGGCCGCTTTGTACAGAGGCACAGTTGGGAGCGTTTTAACAAACTGCATATCTGTATGGTTTGGTGGCAGCAGTGCCTCAGATAGAAAGTCCGTACAGAGAGTGGTGAGGACAACAGATAGAAAGTCCATATAGAACGTGGTGAGGACAGCAGATAGAAAATCCATATAGAATGTGGTGAGGACAGCAGATAGAAAATCCATATAGAAAGTGAGGAGGACAGCAGATAGAAAGTCCATACAGAGAGTGGTGAGGATAACAGATAGAAAGTCCATACAGAGAGTGGTGAGGACAGCAGATAGAAAGTCCATATAGAACGTGGTGAGGACAGCAGATAGAAAGTCCATATAGAAAGTGGTGAGGACAGCAGATAGAAAGTCCATACAGAGAGTGGTGAGGACAACAGATAGAAAGTCCATATAGAAAGTGGTGAGGACAGTGGAGAAGATTACAGGAAGCTTGTTTCCTGTTATTCAGCATACTTCTTGTAAGCACTATGTGCTTAGGGTCCAAAGCATTGTCAGAGATCCCACACACCCACTTCAAGGTCTGTTTTGTTGCTCCCCTTCTGGGAGGAGATTTCCAAGTATTTCTAGCAGGACTACCAGATTCTGTAACAGCTTTGTTCTCTATGCCATCCGTCTGGTAAACTCGCAAGATTCTTTTTTCTCGCCATGTATATATATACACCTGAACTAGACTGTGTTGTTCCTCTGTGTCATAGAATATATTGGGTATGTGCATAATTTTGTATTTATTTATTTATTTTGTCATGGTTATGTAGTGTATGTTAGAGGTGGAGGCCCTTTGAGAGCTGTATGCAACGAAATTTCATTTTAATATATGCCGATTAGGGTACAAAGTGACAATAAAGCTACTCTATCTATCAAAGCAGCATTTTGCTTCTTAAAATGAAATTTCTTCCACACTCCTGAAGGTTGTCAGGCGAGGTCAAAAGAGAAAGCTTTGTGTGAAGATTAAAAAGAAAGAAAAATAGACTTCATAAAAAGCAGACTGAGTTCCAAGCCTGTCTTTTAATAGAAGGAATTAGTTTTGTCTCAGTGCTTTTCAATTAAAATAATTCACCTGTATTATCAGCCAATTAAGAAGGACTTCAAGTCTAATGAATAAAGTGTTGAGGAGCGATCAAGGGAAGACACAGCTCATTTTCCAATCTTAGTCTTGGCTTAAAGAGACCTTGCCACTTTTATAGGTAAAGGTTCCCCTTGCACATATGTGCTAGTAGTTCCTGACTCTAGAGGCCGCTGCTCATCTCCATTTCAAAGCCGAAGAGCTAGCACTGTCCGAAGATGTCTCCATGGTCATGTGGCCGGCATGACTAAACGCCGAAGGTGCACGGAATGCTGTTCCCTTCCCACCAAAGGTGGTTCCTATTTTTCTAGTTGCATTTTTACATGCTGTCGAACTGCTAGGTTGGCAAAAGCTGGGACAAGTAACGGGAGCTCACTCCGTTATGCAGCCTTAGGGATTCAAATCGCCGAACTGCGGGCCTTTCTGATTGACAAGCTCAGCGTCTTAACCACTGAGCCACTGTGTCCCATTTTTTATAGATAAAAGGAAATTTATACATGCATAATAAATTCTTAGCTTTCTCCTGGGTATTTTTGATGGGGAAATGGGGGTGGGATTACAATACATAACATTACATATTCTAACTGTAAGTGGAATCATGTTAGCACAGAATTGGAAACAAACAAAGACTCCCCCAGACCTGATTATAAGAAGGAAAATGTACGAATGCGTAGAAATGGATAGACCAGGGGTGTCCAAACTTGGGAACTTTAAGACTTGTGGACTTCAACTCCCAGAATTCCCCAGCCAACTATGCTGGCTGGGAAATTCTGGGAGTTGAAGTCCACAAGTCTTAAAGTTCTCAAGTTTGGACACCCCTGGGATAGACTGTCTATGGAAATGAAGGAGAGGGAAGAAACCGAGTACTATCAAATTTGGAATAGATGGTTTTCCTGGCTTGAGAGTAAATGTAAATGCTTAAGTATAATATATAGAATGTAAAATGTATAAGAAAGATATGATATTGACTTGTGAGTGATGCCAGTATATCTTAAATAAGGATATAACGTAGGATTGTGAGATTGAGATAGAATTTTTGTAAATAGGATTGTTACAAAAGTTATTGTTACAGATATGGAAAAGCTGTTATAGGTGTACATTTGTCTTTGGTTTTTAAATGTTGGAAAATTTAATAAATACTATTTAAAAAATAAATAAATTCTTAGCCTCTGACATGTATCAGCCTTGCTGTTGGCTTACCTCTAGTGTCAAAAAGTTCAGCTGCTTGGGAGGGTGACAGATTTCCAGATTATTGGCAAATAATTCCTTTGCCATCAGCTGAAACAACTTGCATGTTAAAAAAAATAATATAAAATAAAGCAGGCATTTATTGCAGCCCTGGGATTTAAATAAGCTTTGATGGTTTCTGTTAAAAATGGTTGCAAAGCTTGGAAAACTAATGGAAAGGAAAGGGAGTAAACCAGAATTCCTGGTTCTTTATTTTACTTAACCGTTCTTAAGTGAATCACAGCAGTCGTTAACATTAGTAACACAGTTGCTAGGGGAATCCGGCTTCTCCATTGACTTGTCGGGAGGTCGCAAAGGGGGATTACGTGACCCCGGGTCACTGCAACCGTCATAAGTATGAGTCAGTTGCCAAGTGTCTGAATTTTGACCCTAGGGAATGCTGAAATGGTCATAAGTGTGAAAATGGTCATAAGTCACTTTTTCAGTGTTGTCGTCACTTTGAATCGTCACTAAATGAACTGTTGTAAGTTGAGGACTAACCAGACCAATTTCTTTGTATTTAAGTACAATGACAATAAAGATTATACTATACTTTTTTTCATACAGTAGTTAGTGAAGATACCAGAGGAATCTAGAGGATTTTCTGTATCAAACTGCACTGCTGCCCTCTATTGGTGACCCAATCCTGATACTCCAAAAGAAAGGAGATCATAATATTTATATATATATTATATATATAGACATATTTATCAGCACAAATACAATATATATATATATATATAGTATTTAACATAATAGATATAGTTATAAAACATAATAGATATTATAATAAATATATAACAGATATATCTATAAATATGTAACAACTATATATTATATATCTATTATAATATGATAACATTATATTACTAACTAATAGTGACCAATGTATCACTCTATATCAGTGTTTTCCCCCCCACTTTAAGAAGCAGGGACTTCAACTCCCAGAATTCCCCACTTAGTTTTGGCATCTCAAGGCCACAGGGACTTCAACTCCCAGAATTCCCCACTTAGCCTTGGCATCTTAAAGCCACAGGGACTTCAACTCCCAGAATTCCCCACACAGTCTTGGCATCTTAAAGCCACAGGGACTTCAACTCCCAGAAGTCCCCACTTAGCCTTGGCATCTTAAAGCCACAGGGACTTCAACTCCCAGAATTCCCCACTTAGCCTTGGCATCTTAAAGCCACAGGGACTTCAACTCCCAGAATTCCCCCTTAGCTTTGGCATCTTAAAGCCACAGAGACTTCAACTCCCAGAATTCCCCACACAGCCTTGGCATCTTAAAGCCACAGGGACTTCAACTCCCAGAATTCCCACTTAGCCTTGGCATCTTAAAGCCACAGGGACTTCAACTCCCAGAATTCCCCACTTAGCCTTGGCATCTTAAAGCCACAGGGACTTCAACTCCCAGAATTCCCCCTTAGCTTTGGCATCTTAAAGCCACAGGGACTTCAACTCCCAGAATTCCCACTTAGCCTTGGCATCTTAAAGCCACAGGGACTTCAACTCCCAGAATTCCCACTTAGCCTTGGCATCTTAAAGCCACAGGGACTTCAACTCCCAGAATTCCCCACTTAGCCTTGGCATCTTGAAGCCGTAGGGATTTCAACTTCCAGAATTCCCCAGCCAGCCATGCTTAGAATCGTATGTAGGATTACTCATTTCCTATCTCATATCAGTGTTTACATCCCGTTATGTGAACTTCATCTCCCAAAATACTCAGAAAGGCCATGCGGTTGTAAATGCGAGGACCGATTCTAACCCATTCTTTTCATTAAACCAAACATTTCCTGCAATTCCTGCAAGCATTCTTCATGTTTTAGCCTCTAGGCCTCTCGTAACTTGAGGATTGCCTTATGTTGCCACCAATAAAGACTCATGGTGAAATAGACAAATATTTGGCATCTTATAGATAAACATCCAAGTTGTGCGTTCAAAATACACACCCGTGAACTTCGACTCCCAGAATTCCCTCATGGGGGTTGAGGAATCCTGGGAGTTGAAGTCCACCCATCTTAAAACTGCTGAGGTCGAGAAATCCGGCCTTAACCATTGTTTGTTAACAAAGCCACATTCCGCCGTGTTTCTGCAAAATGCGAAGCCACAAACCGTGGTTTATAAACCATGGGATGCAGTTCTCAAAACGGTACACTAGAAAAGTGGAAGAACTCAACCGATGGAACAGACGTTGCCTTCAGAGGTTGTGGGAGCTTCATCCCTGGAGGCTTTCCAGAAGAGCCTGGACTGCCCTCTGTCAGAAATGGGATAGGGCCTCCTGCTTGGGTGGGGGGTTGGACTAGATGACCTACAAGGTCCCTTCCAACTCCCTTCCAACTCTGTTATTCCGTTATTATTCTGTTATTCAGAGGTTGTCGGAGCTTGATCCCTGGAGGCTTTCCAGAAGAGGCTGGACTGCCATCTGTCAGAAATGGGATAGGGCCTCCTGCTTGGCTGGGGGGTTGGACTAGATGACCCACAAGGTCCCTTCCAACTCTGTTATTCCGTTATTATTCTGTTATTCAGAAGTTGAATCACATGTGCGTGCACCTCCCGCCGGCCAGCTGGTTTTTGGGTCCCCTGCTAGGCCTGCGCATGGGGTGTTGCGCATGCAGGAGAAGTATGGGCATGCGAGGGACACACATGTACAGGGGACAAGACGCATGTGGGGGGTTGCACGTGTATACATGGGGGTGGGGTGGGAGCAGGGCAGAGGTGAGTTCCTACTGGTTTGGACTGGTATGGCTGAATAGGTAGTAACTCGGCTAGCCACATGTCCAAACCGGTTCTATCGGCGGCGCCATCTTGTTTTTTTGCTCCTGCGCATAGCCATGTAGCATGTATCAAGTGTGCCCACGGCCAAAGCGGGTCCCTGAGCGAACTGTCAGTAACAGAAGCTGGAACCCACCCCTGGAGCTGGGGGGGGTGTCACACCCACATGCGCTGGGGAGGGGCAAGGGGGACAGGGTGGGTCATGCACGCTTTCAGCACGCGACAATAAAAAGGTTAGCCATCACTGCCCTAGACTAGGGTCTCCTACTTGGGCAGGGGGTTGGACTAGAGGACCTCCAAGGGTCCCTTCCAACTCTGTTAATCTGTGAATCCCCATGATGGCTAAGGACAGTAGGTTTAGTACATACCTCTCCATTCATGTGTTGCATTAAGCCATCGTTTGTTACCTGGGGTTTACTCGCTCAAAAACAAGGCCCTGGATTTGCGCAAAATTCTGATGGCAAAGCAATAAAAACAACCCAAAAACCCATCCAGATAAAGAGTTTAAAGACATAATCCCTGTCTCAGCTTTAAATCACTCGCAGGCCGGTGATTCATAGCAGCGTCTTCCTTGTTACTGAGTAAAGTGAATTTTCAGGGTTTGCGTTAAGCCAGAAACTAACCAATGGGGCTGGCAATGCACATCAAACCATGCCATCACACACACACACAATAATATGATTTTAAAAGAGCTAAAGAGGGTTATTTGTTCAAATGCCTCTCATAGGAACACACACGCGCAAATGCACAAACACACACACATTCCTTGCAAAGGCAGGATTACAACATTCTTAAAACCCAGGAAGAAATGGTGCGTGGGCTGCCCTGATTCCCCCCACCCTCTGCTTTCCCAGCTGCTCAAGAGCCGGGGTGGGGGGTGGGAATCTTTATCCTTCTCGCATCCGCTTCCTTCTCTCCGCAGCCGTTCGGCCCTGCTATTCCCAGCCACGGTGTTCCCAATTTATTTACTACTAACCGATAAGCCGGCATTGCCCGGGTATTTATAGAGGGCAAATGTCTGGACCAAATGTAATTTCTAATGTTGGATTTTCCCCCTTGCGGAGTACTGTGAAGCCGTTACGATGGTAATTGCATTGCGCTGTACAGTAGGAGCCATTTTACAGCAGTACAGTAGAAGCCATTTGAAGGCACAATAGGCTGTATTGTAACAGAACACCACCATTCCCCGTGGGGTTTTAGGGGTGTCTTACCCCTACAGTATTTGTCTCCAGAGAGTCAGTCATCTGTGTACCAAGTTTGGTTGAAATTGCTGGAGGCGTTACAGAGTTATGCTGGAACATACACACACAGAGAGATAGATAGATATATAGATGGATGGATGGATGGATAGATGGATGGATGGATGGATAGATAGATAGATGATAGATAGATGATAGATAGATGATAGATAGATAGATAGATAGATAGATAGATAGAGATATATATAGAGATAGATAGATAGATAGATAGATAGATAGAGATAGATAGATAGATATAGATAGATAGATATAGATAGATAGATAGATAGATAGATAGATATAGAGACAGATAGAGATGTAGAGATAGATATAGATAGATAGATAGATAGATAGATAGATAGATAGATAGATAGATAGATATAGAAAGATATAGATATATATAGAGATAGATAGAAAGATATAGATATATATAGAGATAGATAGAAAGATATAGATATATATAGAGATAGATATAGATAGATAGAAAGATATATATATATAGAGATAGATAGATAGATAGATATAGAGATAGATAGAGATGTAGAGATAGATATAGATAGATAGATAGATAGATAGAAAGATATAGATATATATAGAGATAGACAGATAGAAAGATATAGATATATATAGAGATAGATAGAGATAGATAGAAAGATATATATATATAGATAGATATAGATATAGAAAAATAGATAGATAGAGATATAGAGATAGATAGAGATAGAGATAGATAGAAAGAAAGAGAGAGAGAGAGAGAGAGAGGGAGGGAGAGAGATAGAGAGAGATATGGTGTTTGTGTTTGTATGTATAATGTGTTTGTTTAGTGAGAAACGTTTAGTTACAACAGCGCTGAAAAAAGTGACTTATGACCATTGCAATATGCTCACGTGATCAGAATTCAGAGGTTTGGCAGCTGACTCGTATTTATGACGTCCCAAGGTCACGTGATCCCCTTTTGCGACTTTCTGACAAGGAAAGTCAACAGGAAAGCCAGATTCACTTAAGAACCGTGTTGCTAATTTAAGAACTGCAGTGATTCCCTTAACAAACGTGGCAAGAAAAGTCATAAAGTGGGCCAAAACTCACGTAACACATTTCTCACTGAGCAACCTAAATTTTGGGCTCAATTCAGCGATTGCACAACATCTGTAGACGCTACCAGTGTTTCTCAACCTTGGCGACTTTAAGTCCTGTGGACTTCAACTCCCAGAATCCCCCAGCCAGCTGGCTGGGGGATTCTGGGAGTTGAAGTCCACAGGACTTAAAGTCGCCAAGGTTGAGAAACACTGCGCTATACGCTAAATAAATAAGTAAATAAATAAAATGGTTAGCAGCAGATATCTATGCTTGGCCCAACTATGGAAGCAAGGACTTAGAAAAGTGCTGCCCTCTTTTTGGCTGGAGGCAAGTAGTCCTTGACTTACGACCATTCGTTTAGTCACTATTCAAAGTTACAACAGCACTGAAAAACATGGCTTGTGTGACCAATCCTCATGCTGGCTGAGGAATTCTGGGTTTGAAGTCCTCACATCTTCAAGCGGCCAAGCTTAGCTGGGGAATTCTGGGAACTGAAGTCCCTGCATCTTCAAGCTGCCAAGGCCAATTGGGGAATTCTGGGAGTTGAAGTCCACACATCTTCAAGCAGCTAAGATTGAGAAACCCCCCACTAGAAATTATGGGCTTCCAAGAAGTCCCCCCTGCCCAGTTCGACTGTTTTCATCCAGAAAAGTTCTCCGTGGTTAACTCAGCCGTGGTCTCCTCAGTTAGCCGTGCTTTGGCCTGGGTCACCCACTAACTTGGTGGATTCACACTTAATAGGTTTCTCAGAACTGACCCCAATCTGGGTTTCTGCAGGAAGCCCACAACCATCAACTTAGTAAAGGAAGGGAGGGAGGGAGGAAAAGAGGAGGGAGGGAGGGAGGAAAGGAGGGAGGAAGGAGGAAAAGAGGAAGGGAGGAAGGGGGAGGGAGGAAAAGAGGAAGGAAGGAGGGAGGGAGGAAAAGAGGAAGGAGGGAGGGAGGAAAGGAGGGAGGAAGGAGGAAGGGAGGGAGGGAGGAAAAGAGGAGGGAGGGAGGGAGGAAAGGAGGGAGGAAGGAGGAAAAGAGGAAGGGAGGAAGGGGGAGGGAGGAAAAGAGGAAGGAGGGAGGGAGGGAGGAAAGGAGGAAGGGGGAGAGGGAGGAAAGGAGGAAAAGAGGGAGGGGGGAAGGAGGGAGGGAGGAAAAGAGAAAGGAGGGAGGGAGGGAGGAAAAGAGGAAGGAGGGAGGGAGGATAGGAGGAAGGGGGAGAGGGAGGAAAGGAGGAAGGGAGGAAAAGAGGGAGGGGGGAAGGAGGGAGGGAGGAAAAGAGGGAGGGAGGAAAGAGGGAGGAAGGGAGGGAAGGAGGAAAAGAGGAAGGGAGGAAGGGGGAGGGAGGAAAAGAGGAAGGAAGGAGGGAGGGAGGGAAGAAAAGAGGAAAGAGGGAGGGAGGACAGGACGCAAAGAGGAAGGGAGGGAGGAGGGAAGGAGGAAAAGAGGGAGGGAGGGAGGAAAAGGAAGAAAGGAGGGAGGAAAAGAGAAAGGAGGGAGGGAGGGAGGAAAAGAGAAAGGAGGGAGGGAGGAAAGGAGGAAGGAGGGAGGGAGGAAAGGAGGAAGGGGGGAAGGAGGGAGGGAGGAAAAGAGGGAGGGAGGAAAGAGGGAGGAAAAAAGGAAGGAGGAAGCAAGGGAGGGGGGAAAGAAGGGAGGAAGGAAGGGGGAAAAAAACTGCCTCTGGGGCCAAGCCAAGCCAGACTTTGGAAGCCCAACCCAAGTTCCCCCTTAGAGGGGACTAACCCTGGCTAAAGCAACCATCGGAGCTCGGAGCTCCCCTCTAACTGTCGTGGGAACCCCACCTCCCACTTCTCCCGCCCTGCCGATCCGAGTTAGGCTGTCCGAAGAAGACCCCAGCGCCCCCTTTCTCCCACGCCTCCCCCCTCCCCCAAGGGTTGTGTGTGTGTCTATGTGGGGGAGACCCTTCCCTTCCTCCTCCTCCCCCCTCCTCCCCCGCGGGATCTATTCCACCGCCCCCCAAAGGATCCCCTCCCGCCCCCCCCACCCGATCCCCCCACCCGATCCCCCGCCGACCGATTAAAATAATACCGCGAGAATTGCCAAGCGCCGAGGGTGAAACTGTCAAGGGGAGAAGGAGGGGAGGAGGAGGAAGAAGAAGGGAAGGAGGAAAAAGGAGAGGAGGAGGAGGAGGAGGAGGAGAGAAGGAAAAGGAGGAGGAGGGGGGGTCTCCGCGCATGATCCGGCCGGGCGGCTGCTGCTGCTGCTGCGGGCTGGCTGGGCTGGCGTGGGGCTCCGCGCGTGGGAGGAGAGGAAGAGGAAGAGGAGGAGGAGGAAGAGGAGAAGAGCTGGCCGCCCGCTCGGAGGTAAGCGAGGCCGGCCAGGAGCCTTGGCTGGGCCACCCCCGGCCCTTCTTCTCCCCTCCAGCCCAGCCCGGTTCCCTTCGCCTCCCTGCCTGGCTCCCTTCCTCCATTGCAAATCTCGGGGCTGCTGGGCGCCTTCTTCCTCCCTCCCTCCCTCCTTCTCTTTCCTTCCCTCCTTTCCTTCCTTCCTCCCTTCTCTGCCATCCCTCCTTCTGCATTATAAAAAAAAAGCAGAAAGTCGCCATTTTGCTTCATTGCTTTCCCGGGGTTGCTTCCCAGGGCCTCCTTCTCCCCCCCCCCAACCCACTTTCCCCTCCACCCACTCGTGGGTTTTTTTTTTTGCACCGCCAGAAAGCCCCCCCCCACCTCCGGGTCTAGGGTCTTGGGTCTAGGGTCTTGGGTCTTGGGTTTTGGGTGGGTGGGTGGGAAGCGGGAGCAGGTGGGGGCAGCTACCGAGGCGGGCTGTGCTGGCGCGGGTGGGAGGGAAGGAAGGAAGGAGGGGGGGGGAGGTTCGGGCGTGTTTGTGCAAGGCTAGGGGTGCAATTGAGCGGGGGGGGGTCGGTGTTTTTTTAATGGGGAGGGGGCTTCTCCCCCCCTTTTTTAATGCAAGGGAGAGAAAACCCTGGGGGTCGTCTTCTCCTCTCTCTCTGCCACCCACCCTCCCCAGTTTCCCTTTTGCAAAAAAAGGGGGAAAGAAAAAAAAAGAAAGGGAAAGGGGGAAAGATAGAAAGAAAGGGAAAGGGAAGGAGAAAGCGAAAGTGAGGGGAGAGAAAGCACTTTTTAGGAAGGGGAAGGGGACAGAGAGGGGCTTCCCCCCCCCAACTGGCGAAGCAGCTGTGGCTGCCTGCCCACCCGCCGCCTCCCTTCCAGCGACAGGTGGTGGGACTGTCACCCCCTCTCCCCACGCGTGGGGGGTCTTTCGAGGGGCTCAGAGAGGAGCATGGGCTTTTTCTGAGCGGGTCACTTCGAGGTCAATGATGGGGGGGGCGGAAAGGCTCTAGCCACTAGGTTCTGTCTGGTGCCCCTCAAGGGCAGAGTGGGGGGTCCGAATCAAACTGGCCAAAGTTTGGGGAGGAATTAAGTAAGCCCCCTCCCGGAGTAAGGCTGGGATTATGGGAGGTTGCTGGATATCCTGGTGATGCCACGGATATTGGGGTACCCCCGGGGGGAGCGGGGGCTGGGGGACACCCAGGTCGACATGGCTATGAAGAGCCACTGGAGGTAGTCCTTGATTCGCGACGGCCAATTATTTCCGTTGCTAAGCGAGGGAGTTAAAGGAGGTGCGCCTCATTTGACGACGGATTTTTTTTTTGCCAGCGTTCTTAAGCGAATCGCTGCCATTGTTAAGGCAATCATGTGGCCGTTCAGCGAATCTGGCTTAACAGGGATATGGCAACGATTTTGCATTGGTGCTGTCGTAACTTTGAACGGTCGCTAAAGAGCGATAAGTTGAGGACTATCCGTAGATGGCATTTGGCACAAATGCTTGCTGATTGTAGGATAGGCTGCCACATGAAATTGTGACCGGGCCTTGGTTGAAAGCTTCTGGATAGGGATCATAGATTCATACAGTTGGAAGGGACCTTGGAGGTCATCTAGCCCAACCCTTCTCTGGTGGATTCTGCCCTCCGCAGATGAGGTGGTCACTTTGAGGGCTGTGCTGTCTTTTGATTTCCCCTGCTATACAGTTAATCCTCGACTTACGACACAATTGAGCCCAGCATTTCTTTTGTTAAGCGAGACATTTGTTCAGGGAGTTTCGCCCCATTTTACGATCTTTCTGTTGTTGAAGTGAATCACTGCCGTTGTTAAGCGAGTAGCACGATTGTGAAGTGAATCTAGCTTCCCCGTTGTCAGAAGGTCGCAAAAGGGATCCCATAACACCGTGACTGTCATAAATACAAGTCAGTTGCCCAGCGTCTGAATTTTGATCACGTGACTATAGGGATTGTTGCAACGGTCGTAAGTGTGATAAATGGTCATAATTCACTTTTTTCAGTGCCGTCTGAATTTTGAATGGTCACTAAATGAACCGTTGTAACTCAAGGACTACCTATATAGGCGTTCAACAGACAGGAAGTCATGTTCAGGGTCAAGCAAGGAGAAATTGCTGTCCGCATGCCTCACCCCAACTTCCCAGACATTTATATTTTGGGAATGGGAAAGGAATTGGGCTAGATGGGTTTGAAAAGGGCTTGTGACTCTGTGCCTGCATTCACACAACACGGGTTAAGCTGGTCAAGTGAGAGTCTAGCAGAGACATTGGGACGGCATGCTAAGCTGGGTGTTAACCTTGGTTAGATTTTTGCCTCGCTTTGGATGAATCTAGTATTGTGGCCATCCAGCGGAGCAGATTCGGACAGTGAGGAGGTTGGGGAGGAACATGGGCCAGTCCTGGAGTCTGGGGAAGGCTCTGCTGAGGGCTCTGTGTCGCAGGCAGAGAGGGGACCACAGCCGTATGCCAGTTATCAGCTGCCTTCGGAGTCAGACATCAGTGGGGCAGAAGAACAGCTGGAGCCTGTTCCCAGTGTGCACATGCACAGAGTGGCCAGACGAAGCTAAAGAACAGGGGTCGATTTGGGAGTAAAGCCACAGGTGGACGATGAATGGCCCCTCCCAGAGGGAATAAAAGGGGGGCGAAAGGGGAGTGGAGTTTACAGGAGACCATTAGTTTGCTTCATTGGTTCGTGACTCTCCAAGACTCCTGGCCAAGTTTTGCAGATGTCGGCCTTTCAGCTCTCCAAGCCAGAGAAGGTCTGTGACTGTAAATCCTCCCTCGAAAGACTTTGCTGGATGTGAATGAGCAGAATTCACAGTCCATTAATAAAAAGGGTTTTTTGTCGGGACAAGGAGTCTGCTTTGTGATCTCGGGAAGCCTCGGTCATGACATCTAGCTTGTTTAAGTTAGATTGAAGGTTCGGTGTGTTGTGTGAATCCAAGCACAACAGATTTATAGCACGATTCAATTAACCATGGAAATGTGATAGGTAAACCCAACCTGGGAAAACACAGGTAGAGTCCTCAATTTACAACAGCTCATGAGTGACTGTTCAAAGTTACAACATTGAAAAAAAGTGACTTATGATCCTTTTTCACACTTAACGACTATCGCGTCATCATCCCAGTCACGTGATCAACATTCGGACACTTGGCAACTGATTCATATTTATGATGGTTCCAGTATCCCGGAGGTTACGCGATCCCCTTTTGCGACCTTCCAACAAGCAAGGTCAACGGGGAAGCCAGAGTCCCTTAACGACCGTGTGACCAAATGAACGACGGCCGTGATCCCCTTAACAACTGCAGCCAGAAAGGGCGTAAAAAGGGGCAGAACTCACTTAGAAGCACAAATGTGGGTCTGAATGGTGGTCGTAAGTCGAGGACTAACCGTATAGCAGGGGAAATCAAAAGACAGCATAGCCCAATGGTGCCAAAAAGGTTTGCCAAAACTGTTTGCCAAAACTGAAGCGTGTGTGCAAGGGAGCACCAAAAAACAGAATAGGCAAGCATGCATGTGCCGGGCACGTGGGTAGAGCAGCTGGCTGGCACGCATGTGCGTGCTGGAAACCACAAATGCACCTTCCTGGCACGCACATGCACGCCAGGGAATTGCTCTTCCAGTTTCTGGCACCCTTGCGCATGCAAAGACCAGCCGGCCAGCAAGCATGGGCACTCCGGAAGAGCAACGGGTTACAGCTGATGTGCCCGGAGTGATGGCTCTGTGTGCCACTTCCGGCACTCGTGCCATAGGTTCACCATCACGGGCATAGCCCTTGAAGTGACCTCGAGTGACCTAATCTGCCGAGGGCAGACTCCACCCGAACATCCCCAGAGAAGGGTTGGACTAGATGACCTCCAGGATTCCCTTCCAGGTCCTTCAACTGTCTTGCTGGGCAACGGAAGTCTCGGGCTCAGTTGTAGGTCGTTGAGGACTACCTGTCCTTACATGGTTTGATTTTTGTTTTTCCCTGGATCTTCATCCTTCCAGGAATCGGTGTGTTGTTTTCCATTTCCACAAGCCAAGTGAATTTAAAAGAAAATTATTCCCAGGTTGATTTTTCTTGCACTTGGCTGCGGATCTGGCCAGGAATCCTTTGCAAGGCTGATCTCTGGACCGAAGTCCCTGTGAGGAGTGAGGAGGCCATTGCTAAAGTTAGGGGCTTTGAGGAAAAGACCCACCAGGTACCATTTAGCATCCCTTAAAAACGGGGAGGGTTGGTGCCCTTAACGCCGGCTGGCAGATGGAGAATAGCGGCGTCTTTAATCCTTTGCAATCGCAACCTGCAAGATTGCCTTTGCGCGGCTGGGATTGATCCTCGGTTTCAGCTTGATCCTTCTCAAAATGTTTGCTGTGAAATGGGTCCCAGAGCCATTTCGCAGACTGCAGGTAGTCCTCAGTTTACGACCGGTTGCTTAATAAACATTCGAGACTCTCCAGGGTTGGGTACAACCTGGTTCCGAAGTTCGGATAGAAGAGAAGAGAATAACAGAGTTGGAAGGGACCTTGGTGGTCTTCTAGTCCAACCCCCTGCTCAGGCAGGAAACCCTGCATGCCTGTGATGGCGAACCTATGGCACGCATGCCACGGGTGGCACACAGAGCCCTCTCTGCGGGCACTCCAGCTGTCGTCCCAGCCCATCTCTATCATGCATGCTTGCGCGCCTCCTAGCAGCCAGCTGGTCTTCGGACCTCTGTTGTGCATGTGCGGGAAGCGGGGCACATGTGAGGGCCAGATGCGCAGAGGGTGGGGCGCATGCATTGGAGGGTAGGCTGCATGTGCGGGATCGCCCGCATTGCATTTTGGGGTTCATGCGTGTGCATGCACTCCCTCTGCGCCTCATTTTGGGCTTGGAAGGGCTGCATCAACCTGGACATGCGTGCATGCATGGGGGATTGGGGAGCATGCACGTGTGGCATTGCATTTTGGGGTTTCACGCGCACGCATTTGGCAGTTGCACCAAAAAGGTTAGCTATCACTGCTATATACCATTCCAGACAAACGGATGTCCAATCTCTTCTTAAAGACTTCCAGTGTTGGAGCATTCACAACTTCTGGAGGCAACTTCTGTTCCACTGATTCATTGTTCTAACTGTCAGGAAGTTTCTCCTCAGTTCTAAGTTGCTTCTCTCCTTGATTAGTTTCTACCCATTACTTTTTGTTCTACCCTCAGGTGCCTTGCATAATAGTTTGACTCCCTCTAGTTTGGGGCCGCCCCTAAGAGTCTCAACATCTTTTGAGAGGGATGGCTGCCTCCCCCTTCCCTGATTATGTGACTGCATTTTGGGCGCTTGGCCACCGGATTTTGCAATGTCCCAATGGTCGCATAACTGTGTTTTATGTCGTTTTGACCCAAAACAGCCCCAGGGGTTTGCTTAAGGATTGCAATATTTGGGCGGGCTCCATTATGGTCGTAAATTGAGCAGTACCTGTAGGGATTAAAGCAGTAGGCTAGATAGCCGGAGATCGTGAGTTCAAATTCTGTTTTTGGCATGCAAGGCGACTGAATTACTTTGAGCCAATCAGCAGGAGATTGTGAGTTCTAGTCCCACCTTACGCACAAAAGCCAGCTGGGTGACATTTGGGCCAATAATCAGGAGACTGTGAGTTCTAGTCCCACCCAGCTGGGTGATTTTGGGCCAATCACCAGGAGACTGTGAGTTCTAGTCCCACCTTACGCACAAAAGCCAACTGGATGGCTTTGTACCAATCACCAGGAGACTGTGAGTTCTAGTCTCACCTTACGCACAAAAGCCAGCTGTGTGACTTTGGGCCAATCACCAGGAGACTGTGAGTTCTAGTCCCACCCAGTTGGGTGATTTTGGGCCAATCACCAGGAGACTGTGGGTTCTAGTCCCACCTTAGGCACGAAAGCCAGCTGGGTGATTTTGGGCCAATCACCAGGAGACTGTGAGTTCTAGTCCCACCTTACGCACAAAAGCCAACTGGATGGCTTTGTACCAATCACCAGGAGACTGTGAGTTCTAGTCTCACCTTACGCACAAAAGCCAGCTGTGTGACTTTGGGCCAATCACCAGGAGACTGTGAGTTCTAGTCCCACCCAGTTGGGTGATTTTGGGCCAATCACCAGGAGACTGTGGGTTCTAGTCCCACCTTAGGCACGAAAGCCAGCTGGGTTATTGTGGGCCAATCACCAGGAGACGGTGAGTTCCAGTGCAGTTTAGGCAGTTGATTTGGGCCAGTCACTCTCCCTTAACCCAATCCACCTCACAGGAATGTTGTTGTGGTGAAAGCAGAGGCAAATTATATATGCTGGATACATTTCACACCCTTGAATTATTTATAAAAATAAGAAAGGTGGGATTTAAAAAGAATCTTTTTTTAAAAAATCAAATAATACTACTTACATTCTCCCTCCTGTCTTCCTTTTTTTTTAAAAAAAATTGAATCATAATGCTTGCAACAGCAAGATGAGGAAAAGTGTCTGTTTTCACTTAATCCTCCTTCCTTAATCCTTGTTCCGTGGGCGTAGGGAATACGGCTTTCACGTTTTGAAGTGGGAGAAGTTTGCTGTAGAGAAATGAACAAAACCGAACATCCGTTGTGCAGAAAGAGAAATGTAAATATGTTGGTCAGTGCTGTGGTGAGGGGAATAGTACAGTAAAAACAGTAAAAATGTAGGGCAGGGGTCTCTAACCTTGGCAACTTTAGGACTTGTGGACTTCAACTCCCAGAATTCCCCTGCCAGTCCTACCTTGGCAACTTTAAGACCCATGGACTTCAACTCCCAGAATTCCCTTGCAAGTCCTACTTTGGCAACTTTAAGACTCGTGGACTTCAACTCCCAGAATTCCCTTGCAAGTCTTACCTTGGCAACTTTAAGACTCGTGGACTTCAACTCCCACAACTCCCCTGCCAATCCTACATGGGCAACTTTAGGATTCGTGGACTTCAACTCCCAGAATTCCTCTGCCAGTCCTACCTGGGCAACTTTAAGACTCGTGGACTTCAACTCCCAGAATTCCCCTGCCAGCCCTACCTTGGCAACTTTAAGACTTGTGGACTTCAACTCCCAGAATTCCTCTGCCAGTCCTACCTGGGCAACTTTAAGACTTGTGGACTTCAACTCCCAGAATTCCCCTGCCAGTCCTACCTGGGCAACTTTAAGACTCGTGGACTTCAACTCCCAGAATTCCTCTGCCAGTCCTACCTGGGCAACTTTAAGACTCGTGGACTTCAACTCCCAGAATTCCTCTGCCAGTCCTACCTGGGCAACTTTAAGACTCGTGGACTTCAACTCCCAGAATTCCCCTGCCAGTCCTACCTTGGCAACTTTAAGACTCGTGAACTTCAACTCCCAGAATTCCCCTGCCAGCCCTACCTTGGCAACTTTAAGACTCGTGGACTTCCCCTATCACTGGGAGTTGAAATCCACAAGCCTTAAAGTTGCCAAGGTTGGAGAACCCTGATATAGGCAATACAATACAGCTAGTCCTCAATTTATAACAGTTCGTTTAGTAACCGTTCAAAGTTACGTCACTGAAAAAAGTGACTCTTGCAACATCACCATGGACACAGGATTTGTATTTGGATGCTCAACAACTGGTTCATATTTATGACGGCCGCAGGGTCCCAGGGTCATGCGATCCCCGTATTGCGACCTTCCGACAAAGAAAGACAGTGGGTCAGCCAGGTTCACTTAACAACCATGTTACTAATTTAAGATCTTCAGTGATTCACTTAACAAATGTGGCAAAGAAAGTCGTAAAATAGGGCAAAGTTCACTTCCTCTCAAATTTCTCACTTAACAACATAAATGGTGGACTCAGTTATGGTCGTAGGTTGAGGACTACCTGTGGGAGAGATTTATTTCCTTGACAATTCTAATTCAGGGGTATTTTCTCTCTGCAAGTAATTGACTTCCCAGCTGTTTTTCGTTTTCATGGAAATAATCTAAATAAAGAGCTTCGGTTGCGAAATCTGAGAGGCAAATTCACAGCAGTGGGATTGTTATCCATCCTCTTATTGTGTCCAGACAGTCCTTGTTTTACAACCATTCATTTAGCAACCGTTCCAAGTTAAAGGAGTGCTGAAATAAGGACTTATAACCGATCCTCGCGTTTACAGTTGTGGCACCAGCCCCAGGATCACGTGAGATAATTCGGCCACTTGGCAGCCAGCCAATACAGGTAGTCCTCGACTTATGACCATTTGTTTAGCGACCCTTTGAAGCAAAAACATCATTGAAATAAGGGACTTATGACCGTTTTTCATGCTGATGACCGTTACAACATCCCCGTGGTCACATGATTAAAATTTGGTTGCTTGGCAACTGACTCATATTTATGACGGTTGCAGCATCTCGGGGTCATGTGATCCCCTTTTGCGACCTTTTCTGACATGCAAAGTCAATTCACTTAACAACGGTGTGACTAACTTAACAACTGCAGCGACTTTGCTACAACTGTGGCAAGAAAGGTCGTAAAATGGGGCAAGAGTCACTTAAAGAACTGTTTTGCTTAGGAATAAAAACGTTGGGCGCAATTGTGGTTGTAACTCGAGGGCTAACTGTACTTAAAATACATAAAATATTTGTTGCGTTCAAAAAATTTTCTTCCTGAAATTAGTTGGTCTAATTGTTCTGACCAGTTCTGACCCCGGCTTCCTTTGAAACCAAAACGCAAAATATTGGTCCCAACAAAACCTCTTTTATTTGCACAACTGTGAATTCCTTTCATTCACAGTCACCAAGGCTTTAGCAAACAGTCTTTCAAAGGAATGTTTATCCACACGAACCCTATCTCGCTTGACGAGATGCCAAATAACTGGTTTCCAAACGCGGGGCAAGGCAAAACACGGCACAGAGTCTCTTATAGGCACAAACAGAACTTTCCACTCTTGAAACGCCCGGAGGAACAAATTATTTCCTGCAAAAGCCCTCTCCCCTTTCGCTCCTCTTTTGTTTCCTATGGGCGGGGCCAATCATCTCCAAGGTGTGGCTTTACTCCCAAGTCGACCCTGCTTCCTTAGTTGTTCTTGTCTTCTGGCAGCTCTGTGCATGCGCACACTGGGAACAGGCTCCAGCTGTTCCTCTGCCTCACTGCTGCCTAGCTCCCTCTCTGCCTCCGACGCAGAGCCCCCGTCTGAGCTTCTCTCAGTCCCCAGGATTTCCCCTTTCCTCCCCAACCTCCTCACTGTCCGAATCTGCTGCCAACTCCGCTGGCAGGTGGGCCACAACCCTATGTTTGAAAAAGGCTTTAATTTACGACCTTCCAAAGTAGTGTTGAATTATGACACGAGAAAAAATAGCAGTTTAAGGATTAAAAGTAGAAAAATAGAAAGGGGTGTCTGGCTTTATTGGGGTGCTGCAGGCTGTATGTGGGGTGTGATCAGGTATAATAGGTACGGCTCCAAGACTCAGACTGGGAGGGAGAAAAGGGAGAATCATGCAGAGATGCAACAGGCAACCCATCCAGCTTATTTAACAAGATCGGTTCGAGAGCTTTCATGGAGGATTGGTTAATGTTAAACTCGGTTTTAAGTTGGCTTGGATTAGTGGTGAAATGTAATTTTTTTTTGCCACCAGTTCTCTGGGCGAGGCTTGGTGGGTGTGGCTTGGTGGTGTTATGTGACTGGGTGGGCGTGGCCAACTTTAAAATAAAAATAAAGCTTTTTAAACTACCTATTCGCCCGAACCGATAGTAAAAAAAGCTTTAAGACAGCGATGGTGAACCTTTTTTGGCTCGCGTGCCATAAGTGGGGGGAGCGTAGGGGGGTCGTGTGCAGGCGTGCCGCACCCATAATGCAATGCACTCTCCCCAGTGCGCATGCGCGCACTACAGGCGCTCCCCCCCCCCATTTTTTGCAAGCTTTTTTTGCCCTTCCCAGACTCCAGGGGCTTTATAGGAGCCTGGGGAGGGCGAAAACTGCCTCCCCTGCCCCCCCCCCCTGGAAGCCCTCCGGAGGCTTGTGGGACCTTTAGGACGCTTTTCTGAAGCCTCCGGGGCAGTCAAAATGACACTGAGCAAACAAAAAGTCAGTTCCTGAACTTCCAGTTTGCCCATAGGGCCAGTTTTTTGCGCTCCGGAGGCTTCAGGGAAGCTCATGAAGCCTCCGGAGGGCCTTCGGGAGGGCTCTTTTTGCCCTCCCTAGGCTCCTATAAAGGCTCTGGAGCCTGGGGAGGGCGAAAAATGGCTTTAAAAAAGGGTGAAGTCAGCTGACAGGGCAGCGCCTCGCGTACCCTGACAAATGGCTCCACATGCCACTTGTGGCAGGCGTGCCATAGGTTCGCCATCACTGCTTTAAGAAGTGGTGGGGAAAGGTTCAGCTGTGGCATGCAAAAGTGGGAACCTTTTTTTCGCACTTAAAGCATTTTTAGACTACTGGTTCGGGCGAATAAGTAAAAAAAATCTTTAAAAATGGGGAAAAAAAGGTTCCCACAATTCGGGCGAACCGGCTGGGAAAAATGCTTTTAAAAGTTTTTTTGGGGGGGAAGCTTGCGACAATCGTGTGGCTCACAGCTGAGCTGTGCGATTCTCAGAAGCTTTTTTGAACTACTGGTTTGCAGAACCAACGACAATCGTCCCTACCAGTTCGTGCAAACCGGTGCAAACCGGTAGCATTTCACTCCTGGCTTGGATTCTTCATGGCTTCATGTGTGCTGCCTGTTGAATGCATTCCGTAGAAGCCTGGCAAAGAATGATAAACCTGGTAACCCGGTTAAATCTGGGATGGATGGTAGCTAGTCTGATTATCTCATGGAGTGATTTGGATGCCAACCAGGTTCAAGAGTCACAGTGGGCATTTTCCAATAAACACACCCGCCCCCCAATAGCCCCTCATCCAAGGGTTTAATTGGCATTCTCCATGGAAAGGTAGAAAATTATGATGAGAAAAAAACAGACCTGGAACAAAATAAAAACAAACGTGTCTTCACTCTGCTTGTTTGTGTGTTGTGTTCATAGAACAAATTTTGCCTAGCAGTTGAAGATGGCACCTGTGCTCACCCAACAAACTCACCTTAGAGTTGACACTAGTTAGATTCCTTCATTCCCTCCCTCCCTCCCTTCCTTTCCCTTCTTCCTTCCTTCTTTTTTCCTTACCTCCCTTCTTTTTCCTTCCTTCCTTCCCCTTCTTCCTTCCTTCTTTTCCTTCCCTCCCTTTGTTTTCCTTCCTTCCTTTTCCTTCCCCCATTTCACCCTTCCTCCCTTCATTTCTCTCCTTTCCTTCCTTCATTTCCCTTCTTTCTTTTTTTCTTTCCCTCCCTTCTTTTCCCTTCCTTCCTTTTCCTTTCCTCCATTCCGCCCTTCCTCCCTTCTTTTCCCTTCCTTTCTTCCCTTCTTTTCTTTCTCTTCTTCCCTCCTTTTTTCCTTCCCTCCCTTTTTTGTTCCTTTCCTCCTTCTTTCCTTCCTTTTCCTTTTCTTCCTTCCTTTTTTCCTTTCCTTCCTTCCTTTCCTTTCCCATCTTCCTTCTTTTTTCCTTCCCTCCTTCTTTCCTTCCTTTTCCTTTCCTCCATTTCTTCATCCCTCCCTTCTTTTTCCTTCCTTCCTTTTCCTTTCCTCCATTCCGTCCTTTCTTCTCTTATCCTTACACCCTCCCTCCCTCCCTTCTTTTCACTTCCTTGCTTCGTTCCTTCCCTCTCTCCCTCCTGTGAAACTAGCCAATTTGCATATCCATTATTTGTTCCAGCCAGTTACCAATTTGATCAGTGAAGCCGAGAAAATGGGTTAAAGCCAAGCAGTCAGATTTTCTGGGTTTTGTGTGAATGGAACCCATGTGAAATAAGGCTAAAGAAGACCCCTTAAGATTCTGTTATTTACTCTGAAAACCTTGGTAGGCTTCACTTCAGAAACTCCGTTGATTTACACTCAGTTACCATTTCATGTTACGTTGACCGTGCTGAACAATTTGCCAAGTTAATAAAAAGCCAGATGAAATGTGCCAAAACTAAAGCAATGTATAAAGATTGACTGCATAGTAACAGGAATAGACAGTAACTAGGAGTGGAACAGTGGCAACTATGCATTATTTTATACAAAAATTTTTTAAAAATGCATTTTTAAAAATTAAGTGCAAAATCTAAAAGCACCTTTATGCACTAAATTGTCCTGGTTTGGTGTAAAATTGGAAATGCACCAATATGTAGAATTCCATCTAGAATTCTAGCGCTGAAAGGGACCTCGGAGGTCTTCTAGTCCAACCCCCTATTCAAAACCAGGAGACCTTATACCCGTGATGGGTATGGTACACAGGTGGCACGCAGAGCCCTCTCTGCGGGCATGCGAGCCGTTGCCCCACCTCAGCTCCACCGCACATATGCGTGCGTCTCCCTCCAGCCAGCTGATTTTTGGGTCGTGCACGCATGTGCGGGGGGGGGAGGTCGTATGCGGGGGGAACATGGTGCTTTCCCCCCCCCATGGCCCGTTTTGGACCTTGTAGGCCTCCCTGCAACCTCCTGGGACCAACAAGGGGCCCTGCACTTCCCCCCCCCCCCCCCAGCCCATTTTTGGTCCCAGGCAGTGGTGGGATTCAAATAAATTAAAAACTGGTTCTCTGCCCCAATGATTTCTTCCGACAACCAGTTCACCAAACTGCTCAGAAAGTTAACAACTGGTTCTCCCAAAGTGGTTCAAACTGGTTGAAGCCCACCACTGGTCCCAGGAGGCTGCTTATTAGGCCCAAAATGGCCCGTGAGGGGGGGCAGTGTCATCATCCACGGCAGCCCAATTTTGGTGCCAGGAAGCTGCAGGGAGGCCTACTGGGCCCAAAACGGACCGTGTGTGTGTGTGTGTGTGTGTGTGTGTGTGTGTGGCATTTCCCCCACCCCCAACCTCCGCAGCCCATTTTTGGTACCAGGAAGCTGCAGGGAGGCCTACTAGGCCCAAAATGGGCCGGGGGGCGGGGGAATGCCACACACGCGCGCGCACACAGAGAGAGAGAGAGAGAGAGAGAGAGAGAAACGGTCCATTTCTGGTTCCAAGAAGCTGTAGGGAGGCCTACTAGGCCCAAAACGGACCCGGGGGAGGGAGGGTGCGGCGTTTCTCCCCCCCCAACCTCCGCGGCCCATTTTTGGTGCCAGAAAGCTGTAGGGAGGCCTACTAGGGCCAAAACAGGATGCAGGGGTGTCGCGCGTGCATGCACCGGGGGAGGGGCAAGTGGAGCACGGGGGTTGTCGTGTGCGCATTGCATTATGGATGTGGGCGTACGCTTTCGGCACACAACGACAAAAATGTTAGCCATCACTGCCTTATATCATCTTGGTCAACTAGTTGTCCAATCTCTTCTTGCAAACCATCAGTGATGGAGAACCCACAACGATAGAGAAGGCAAGCCGTTCCATTGACGGTTCCTATTTTTCAGTCCTGTGTCTGGTTGTAACCCTTGAGATGCAGGAAGGCAGGCCTGGGCCACAGGGTAGAAGTCAAAAAAACTCAAAATAGTGAGCTACAACAGCCCTTCCATCCGTGTGGGAAAGGGAGGTGGGCTTTGATGACAAGATTGTGGCTGCCATCTTGACTTTTTTGACCCTCCGGCCAGCGTCCCAAAAGGCAGACTGTTATTTTCAAGCTGAAGATGGCTGGTGACAACACCCTTCTCTCTTTCAGAACCATCTTATTATAGGTAGTCCTCGACTTACAACCGTTCGTTTAGTGACCATTCCAAGTCACAACGAAAAAGGAACTTATGACCGTTTTCCACACTTAAAACCATTGCAGCATCTCCATGGTCACCTGATCAAAATTCAGCTGCTTGCCAACGGACTCACTTACGACAATAATGGAGCCCAGAATTTCTGTTGTTAAGTGAAACATTTGTTAAGTGTGTTTTGCTCCATTTTTTTAATGACCTTGCTTGCCACAGTTGTTAAGTGAACCACCGCAGTTGATAGCGAGTAACCCGGATGCTAAGTGAATCTGGCTTCCCCGTTGACACTGCCTGTCAGAAGGTCGTAAGAGGGGATCACGTAACCCCGGGACACTACAACCGTCACAAATATGTGCCAGTTGTCAAGCATCTGAATTTTGATCACATGGGACTCATAACACTGGGGAAAAGTCCCGTCTTGCAGGGATGTTGTAACTTTGAATGGTCACTCAATGAACTGTTGTCAATCAAGGCCTAGCTGTGCTGGTGGATTTGCTTGCTCGCAGAATCTCTCAAAGCGTTTTAATCCACCTCCAGCGTAGAAGAAAGCCAAGGTGGGGTGGGGGGCCTCTTATCCCACCCAACCTGTTAGCTTCCCCGCATATTGAACCAAATGAGCTTAGCCTGTGGAAGATGGTCCAGAACAGGGGTGTCAAACTCGATTTCATTGAGAGCCACATCAGGGTTGTGTTTGACTTTGGAGGGGCGTGGTGTGTGTGTGTGTTCCCATGGTGGGCGTGATACGGGATCCTGTGGTGGCCAAGTGCTAAGGCAGGACTTCCCTGAGATCCTCCCTCACTCTCATTATAAC
The DNA here is from genome assembly GCF_964273705.1 of Natrix helvetica. Taxonomy (NCBI): domain Eukaryota; kingdom Metazoa; phylum Chordata; class Lepidosauria; order Squamata; family Natricidae; genus Natrix; species Natrix helvetica. Next base: position 172,831,741 of record NC_138549.1, read on the forward strand.
ACGTCTTCGCTCTGCTTGTTTGTGTGTTGTGTTCAGAGAACAAATTTTGGGCTAGCAGCTGAAGATGGCACTTGTGCTCATCAACAAACTCACCTTAATTAGAGTTGACACTAGTTAGATTCCTTCCTTCCCTCCCTCACTCCCTTCCTTTCCCTTCTTCCTTCTTTTTTCCTTCCCTCCCTTCGTTTTCCTTCCTTCCTTTTCCTTCCCTCCATTTCACCCTTCCTCCCTCCATTTCCCCCCTTCCTTCCTTCCCTTCTTCCTTCCTTTCTTTCCCTCTTCCTCCCTTTTTTCTTCCCTCCCTTCATTTTCCTTCCTTCCTTCCTTTTCCTTTCCTTCCTTCCTTCCTCCCTTCCTTTTCCTTTCCTCCCTCCCTTCCTTCCTCCCTTCCTTTTCCGCTTTTCTTTTTTCCCCATCTCCTTTCTTCTTCCTTCCCATCTTTCCTTCCCTTTCTTTGTCTTTCCTCTTTCCCTTTCTCCTTTCCTGTCCCTTTTTGCACGCTCAAATGCAAAAGGGGAAACGTTTCTCCTTTAGTTGTATTTTTAGTTTTGATAGCCCTCTCCCAGTGAAAACAGAGCTTGGGTGGTGGAGGGGACACATTTTCTGCCAGGGCAGCCTCCTGCAACCCTCTGCCACTCCCGAGCTCCGATTTCACTGGCAGAGGCACTGTGGGCCGGTCCTTCTCTGTTTCCATGTTCCCCGCAGGCTAGATCTAAGCATCCCTTGGGTCGGATTTGGCCCGGAGGCCTTGAGTTTGACACCCCTAGCCCAGAATCTAGATTTTTTTTTCCTGCTGGAAAAAAGCAAAAAACGGCCCAATTCTGCAGCACCTGAGTTTGCAAGGAGACCAGATTTACAGCCACTTAGTGGTTAATTAATAATGTTGAGCCAATGGCTGGCTCTTTGCCCGTAAACCTATTAGGCGAAATACCCAGGAAGCCTGGCTGAATTTGTAAACAGGAAGAGAGAGACTTCTGGACAGCGAAAGTGGCTTTTACAGATAGTCCTCGACTTACAGCCAAAAATGTCGGCTGCCAAATGAGGCATTTGTTCAGTGAGTGGGCCCCATTTTACGACTTTACTTGCCGTAATTGTTAAGCGAATCCCTGCAGTTGTGAAGTAGAATCAAGATCACGTGAAGTGTTAATACCACTTTATAATGCCTTGGTAAGGCCACACTTGGAATCCTGCATTCAGTTCTGGTCGCCATGATGTAAAAAAGATGTGGAGGCTCTAGAAAGAGTGCAGAGAAGAGCAACAAAGAGGATTAGGGGACTGGAGGCTAAAACATATGAAGAACGGTTGCAGGAACTGGGTATGTCTAGCTTAAGAGAAAGAAGGACTGCGGGAGACATGATAGCAGTGTTCCAATATCTCAGGGGTTGCCACAAAGAAGAGGGAGTCAAGCTATTCTCCAAGGCACCTGAGGGTAGGACAAGAAGCAATGGGTGGAAAATAATCAAGGAGAGAAGGAACTTAGAACTGAGGAGAAACTTCCTGTCAGTGAGAACAATGAATCAGTGGAACAACTTGCCTCCAGAAGTTGTGAATGCCCCAACACTGGAAGTCTTTAAGAAGATGTTGGATAGCCATTTGTCTGAAACGGTATAGGGTTTCCTGCCTAGGCAAGGGGTTGGACTAGAAGATCTCCAAGGTCCCTTCCAACTCTACTATTGTATTGTATTGAAGTTAATAACCTTGTTGTTAAGTGAATCCCTGCAGTGGTTAAGTTAGTCACATGCGCGTTAAGTGAATCCGGCTTCCCCCACTGACTTTGCTTGTCAGAAGGTCGCAAAAGGGGTTTGTGTGACACACATACACACGGGACACTGTGACCGTCATAAATATGAACCAGTTGCCGAGTGTCTGAATTTTGATCACGTTATCGTGGGGTTGCTGCAAAGTTCATAAATGTGAAAAATGGCCATGAGTTACTTTTTTTAATGGTGTTGTAACTTCAAACTGTCACTAAAGGAACTGTCGTAAGTCAAAGACTCCCTGTACATGCTGTTCGCCAGGTGCCCAAATTTGGATCATGTGACCCTAAGGATACCCCAAAGGTTGTAAGTCCAAGGACTGGTCATCAATCACTTTTTTTGGTGCCGTTGTAACTTTGCACCATGTTGTAATGAATGTTTGTAAATTGAGGGGTTATTTTTTACATTTTTATTTATGCATTTTTCTTTGTGCTTAATGAATAGTGTATTGTCTGAGTCAATTTACTTATACATAATAATAGTAGTAGTAGTTTTGTTGATTTATATATCACTAGCTGGATACTTGTGCTTCGCGACGAAACTATGTGATTGGCCTATGTAGGAGAAATTCGTTTCACAATTTGTTGGCTCAGTGGTGGTCGGTGATTGAAACACATAAAGGAATATTGCTCCCGCTGCCTTAAGTCCGGAAGCAATTTCATAGGTGGAAGGCGTAAACATTTGGGTGAGGTACCAACATTTAGTACTGTGAGGAGCCCCAGATCGCTCCTGAGTGAAGAAATGGAACGTCTGCCAGCTTGAACTGAGGTAACGGAATGTGAGGCAACTGGCAGTCAGAACAGAGTTCTTTTCAGATGGGGAGGGGGGAGTAGAATGTCTAACTCCTTAGCTTCAGAGTGTTTTAATATAAGGCAACTGGCTGTTGGAACAGAGTTCTTTTCACGTGGGGCAGGGGAGTAGAACTCCTTAGCATCAGAGCGTGTTAATTACCATATAAGAAATACTAATGATCTGATGGTCATTTCGACAAATCCTTCCTTAGCAAGCACCTAGAAGCCAAGAGGAACGTACGTGCCAAATTTCAAGTTTGTAGGCTTTACGGTTCGGGAGATTTCGTGATGAGTGAGTGGTACTTGGCTTGCAATCATATTCCTTTTAGGATCTTCGGCCTGCCACACTTTCTATTATTTTTTCTATGCTGTTTCATTAGTGGGGTAATTGAGAGTGGGAATAGTAAGAAGTAGAATGTGTTGTTGTCATAATAGAACATTCCTTTCCAGAAGCCCAAGGTCATCTTTTGTCTCCACACCTCTGCACCTGACCGGAAGTAGATGGGTGGAAATGCCAGCATGGCAAAGGAACATTGGACCATGTGATGGACTTGTGGGTGTGGGGGCAAGGTTGTGAACTTTCAACTGAGTGGAAACCCAGGAAGCTTTCAGATTCGGGTTCCCACAGTTTGTACCAACATGTCTCTTTTATTAAATTGGAATTTGATTAAAGCTACGCCTTGAATTCTGATTTAATTCTGGATGATATTTGGAACGCTGACAATATATGTATGTATGTATGTATGTATGTATGTATGTATGTATGTATGTGTGTTACAACCCCTGGTATGCCCAAATTTGGGAGGGGGCTCACTACTCCCCCTTTCTGTCCTTCGGCTCATTACAGAAAACCATCCAGGCAGAAAACCATATTTTTATTTTTAATGTTGCCTTTGCTATGTTTGTGTTGTATTTGTGCTGATAAATAAATAAAGGGAGACTAGTATAGATCTATTTCAAGCTATTTAGCTCTCATCAGCTAGCCATACCCTTACTAGGATTCAAACCTATATATATATGATGATAATCATTCATCATTTTCTTATGCATAGTAATAATCTTCCATCTTCTAATTTCTACCTCTATTATCTAACCAATGATAAAACAAATCCCATATTAGGAAATATTCTGTATTTTCCTTGTCCTTTTATCTTTAAATTGAGGACTCACGAGATTGCTGTTGCTTTGGCATTCTTTTATCGTCACATCTGGGTATTTTCTTTTTCTTTTCTTTTTTTTAAAACCCCTAAAATAATTTTACTGTTTGTCTTGAGCGGCATGGACCTAGTTACAGGTTTTTTATTTATTTTTTTAAATTTTATTTTGATCTTTCGATCTTTAAAACCGGGGCTGTGCTCACATAGGTCATCTCAGGTCAGGTTGCACCAGATGTATTTCTCTTTGATCCCTTTTTATTTGTGTTTTGTATTTTTTGTATTTTTGAGGGCTTAACATTTTGTGCAAAACTGGTCTGGCTAATTTATTGCTCAACGTGCAACTTTGAAAAATGTATCCATTCCGAAACTGGGTGAAGAGTATTGTGCAAACGCAGCTAACGTCGTTTCTTCGGTGGCAAAGTGGAACGCCTTTGTAGGTCACAATCTGTAGTAAAGGATGTGTTTGTGTCAACGTATTTAGAATTGCATATTAATATTAAAGGGGAATATTTGCAGCTCAGATTTGAAATGACGGGTCCTTGGTGCTCTCTGAGCTTGGGTGGTGGTTGTTGGTTTTTTGCAGATGTTTTGTTACCTAAACTGGGTAACGTCATCAGGGCCATAAGGTAGCGGTCACCAACTGGTGGTCCGTGAGAAAATTTTGGTGGTCCGCAGAAAAATTATTTGCATTTTTTATATTGCACTAAATCAGGGGTCCTGGGATGGATACGTGGAATGAACGCTTGTGTTGCTGCAGAGAGTCTCCCCCTTTGGGGTCTTTTTGTGCGGGTTGGAGGGGGGCAGAAATTCCGAGTTGGGGTCTGCTTCAGCCTCCTGGTGGGGGGCTTTGGGCGAAGGCTGGAGGGAAGCACCACTGGTGGCGAAGAGCCGGAGCGCCTTGTTCCAGTGGGACTGCATTATGGCCTGGAACTGGCTGACCATCTCAGCCCAGTGAGCCTTCAGGCGCCAGTACCTGGTCTTGCACTCCCACAAGTCTTCCCTCTGCTTGGAAAGCCTATGCTCCTAGTCCTCAGTGAGGTGCTTCTGCTGAGCCTCCTTCTCGGTCAGATCCAATTTGAACTGAGCTGTTTTGCCAACTCTTTCTCGTGGCGGCTGCTTAGCTCCAACAACTGCTTCCTGTTGGGGCCATAAGGAGCCCGGGTGGGCAGGCGAGGAGTGTCTGGGAGGGAAGGGGCGAGGAGAGGCTGGCGAGACACCCCTCGACGTGAGTGACATCGAGTTGGCTACGCCCACCCAGCCAGTCATTAGGCAGATTATTAGTGATCTGTGGGATTTACAATTATGAATTTAGTGGCTCCTGAGGTCCAGTGGTTGACTCCTTGCTCTCCTTCCATTGTAGCCCTGATGATGTTACCTACTTTGGTAGTGAGATGTCTGCAAGAAAACATATAAAGTGAGAGAGCGCCAAGGATCCCTCAGAATTGAATATGGGTAGTTCTCGAATTACAACAGTTAATTTATTGACTGAAGTTACAACGGCACTGGAAAAAGGGACCTATGACCGTTTTTCACACTTAACGATTGTTGCAGGTCACACGATCAAAATTCAGACACTTGGCAACTGACTCTTATTTTTGACGATTGCGGTATCCTGGGGGCATGTGGCCCCCTTTTGCGACCTTCTGTCAGTGGGGTAACCAGGTTCACTTGACAACCGTGTTACTAATTGAAGAATGGCAGTGAGTCACTTAACACCTGTGGCAAGAAAAATCATAAAAGGGGACAAAGCTTACTTAACAACTGTCTCTGTTAGCAACAGATGTTTTGAGCTGAATTTTGTGTGTAATTACCTGTATTCGCTAGGACAGTGGGGGTGAACCTTTTTGTCCTCGTGTGCCAAATTGTCTGCGTGTGCGCAATAGCCACAATGCAATGTGCCCTGCCCATCTGTGCATGCACGCACGAACACCCCCCCCCATGGGGGGGAGTTTTCATCCCCGCCAGGCTCCGGAGGCTTTCCTCAGACTCCCAGGAGGGTGAAAATGGCCTCCCCCAGGCTCCAGAGACCCTCCGGAGGCAGGAAACACGCACCGTGTTTGGCACCAGGAGGCTTCAGGGAGGGCATCTGGAGCACGGGGAGGCCATTCTCACCCGCCCAGAGGCTTGAGGAAAGCCTCCGGTGCCTGAGGAGGGCGAAAAATGGGACTTCCAGAAGTTACATTTTTCACCCTCCCCAGCTCCCCTCGTCCCCCGCGCATGCGTGGTGGAGTTGCGCTGGCCAACTGCTCGTGTGCCCGCATAGAGGGCTATGCATGCCACCTATGGCACACGTGCCATAGTTTTGCCATCATGGCCCTAGGCCAATGGTGGGCAACCTTTTTTTTCAACTGAGCCAAATCTCGCCAAAACCACGATTGAAATTTATTTTGAGAGCCACATTTTTAAAACCGAAAATACATAGGATGGTACACTGTTTTTAGTTTCAATAAACTCTGGCATTTGAAGCACGCAAGTCTTAAAGCTGTCAAGTTACAAGATCCTTGCATCCCTAACCCTTTAGGAAAAAAAACCCAAGGGGTCTTCAAACCTGACAGCTTTAAGACTTGTGGACTTCAACTCCCAGAATTCCTCCTCCAGTCATGTTGGCTCAGAAACTCTGGCATTGAAGCATGCAAGTCTTAAAGCTGTCAAGTTGCAAGATCCTTGCACCCCCAACCCTTTAGAAAAAAAAAAAACCAGGGTCTTCAAACCCGACAGCTTGAAGACTTGTGGACTTCAACTCCCAGAATTCTGAGAATTGAAGTCCACCAGTCTTAAAACAGCCAACTTTGCAGACCTCTGTGTTCGCCCAAAGCCTGGCGCTGGGCGGGCCTTGCTCCCCCATTGGTGGAGCCCCAAGAAGCGAGGAGGGAGAAAAAGAAACGGAGGCCAAGGAGCTTCCCCCCCCCCTCCCAGCAAAAATCTAACCGGGGAGCCGGGCGGGCAGTAGCAAATTAGCTGATCACGCCGCGTGGGCACGCGGCGTGATCGGCTAATTTGCTACTGCCCGCCCGGCTGCCCGGTTAGATTTTTGCTGGGAGGGGGGGGGGGAAGCTCCTTGGCCTCCGTTTCTTTTTCTCCCTCCTCGCTTCTCGTCCCCTCCCGACTTCAGGATCCTCCCTAATCATTGTGGGTCGAAAAGAAAAAAGGGAAAGGGGCGCTTGTTTTGAAGTGCCCGAGAGGAGGGAGGGGAGCGGGCGCCCGGCACACAGAAGAGCCGCATTAAAATGTGTAAAGAGCCACATGTGGCTCACGAGCCGCGGCTTGCCGACCACTGCCCTAGGCTTTGCAACTTTCCTGCATAGTTTCCACCACATTCTCAACCTCAGCATCTTTAAGATGGCCGGACTTCAACTCCCAGAATTCCCCATGCTGGCTGGGGAATTCTGGGAGTTGAAGTCCACGTATCTTAAAAGTTGCTAAACTTTCCTTCAAAAGGATGTATTTACTGGTGACCAGCCTACCGAGACCTTTTCGTGTAAGGCAGGGGTCTCCAACCTTGGCAACTTTAAGTGGCGGACTTCAACTTCCAGAATTCCCCCAGCCAGCTTTGGGGAATTCTGAAAGTTGAGGCCCGCCAGGCTTAAAGTTGCCAAGGTTGGGCACACTAACTTCTCTTGGTTGGGTGTGTTGTGGCCCACCAGCGGCCAGCAGAGCTGACAGCAGATTTGGATAGTGAGGAGGTTGGGGAGGAACCTGGGCCAGTCCTGGAGTCTGGGGAAGGCTCTGAGGAGGGCTCTTTGTCGGAGGCAGAGAGGGGGCCAGAGCCGTATGCCAGTTATCAGCTGCCTTCAGTTTCAAACATCAGTGAGGCAGAAGAACAGCTGGAGCCTGTTCCCAGTGTGTGCATGCACAGAGATGCCAGACGAAGGGAACAGCTAAAGAACAGGGGGTCGCCTTGGGAGTAAAGCCACAGGTGGACAATGAATGGCCCCTCCCAGAGGAAATAAAGAGGAGCGAAAGGGGAGTGGAGTTTGCAGGAGACCATTAGTTTGCTTAATTGGTCCGTGACTCTCGAGACTCCTTGCCAAGTTCTGCAGATATCGGCCTGGCAGTTCTCCAAGCCAGATAAGGTCTGTGACTGTAAATCCTCCCTTGAAAGACTTTGCTGGAGGTGAATGAGCAGAATTCACAGTCAATGAATAAAACAGTTTTTTTTGTCAGGACAAGGAGTTTGCTTTAGGCTGTTGGAAAACCTCGGTCAGAACAGGATGTTCGGATGGTCTCCAAAATGCCACTATAGAGAGGGCAACATTGGGAGACCTATATCTTCATCCCTGGCTTAGGAGTTGACCAAAATTGGTTGGTCATTCGGAGACATCTAGTTTTGGACTGAGACTGGGCTTTGACTTCATCCAGGAGGGCTATTCTGAAGTTCTGAACGTCTACCTCTTTGACCTCCATCCCAGAAGGTTAAACAAAAGAAAACCCAAACTCCCTTGTGTGACTGTCCAGATTCTTGAGTTGATGCTCTTCCTTCTTCCTTTCAGCCATGGCAGACCACTATACCTACAGAATTGGAAAGAAGGTTGCAGCGTCCAGCAGGACCAGCGCAGAGAGAGAAAGCAGAAAGGCGGAACTGAAGATCCATCCAGCCTATGAACACTCTAACCTGGGTAGGCATTAGATTTTCCAAGTAGGGTCGAGGGAGGTCAACTTTTGGATCCACCAAAGGGCCAGGGATGGGCATTTGCAGTTGCCTTGGAGCTGTGGACTACCTGTAGCACAAGATCTGAAGATGGGGAGAGACCTGGGCCGTAAAATCAGCAAGAATCGGACACGGCTGAAGGGATAACATCATAGAATAGAATAAAATAATAAAGAGTTGCAAGGGACCTTGGAGGTCTTCTAGTCCAGCCCCCTGCCTAGGCAGGAAACACTACACCACTTCAGATAAATGGTCATCCGACATCTTCTTTAAAACTTCCAGTGTTGGAACATTCACAACTTCTGGAGGCAAACTGTTCCCCTGATTAATTGTTCTGTCAGGAAATTTCTCCTCAGTTCTAAGTTGCTTCTCTCCTTGATTAGTTTCCACCCATTGCTTCTTGTTCTACTCTCAGATGCTTTGGAGAATAGCTTGACTCCCTCTTCTTTATGGCAATCCCTGAATATTGGAATACTGCTATTGTGTCTCCCCTGGTCCTTCTTTTCAATAAACTAGACAAACCCAGTTCCTGCAACCGTTCTTCATATGTTTTAGCCTCCAGTCCCTTAATCCTCTTTCTTACTCTTCTCTGCACTCTTTCTAGAGTCTCCGCATCTTTTCTACATCGTGGCGACCAGAACTGAATGCAGTATTCCAAGTGTGGTCTTATTATAATTGACATTATCACTTCACGTGATCTTGATTCTATCCCTCTGTTGGATGTAGCCTAGAACTGTGTTGGCTTTTTTGGCAGCTGCTGCACACGGCTGGCTCCTATTTAAATGGTTGTCCACTAGGTCTCCAAGATCCCTCTCACAGTTACTGCTATTGAACAAGGTATCATCTATACTGTACCTGTGCATTTTGGTTTTCTGGCCTAAATGTAGAACCTTCCTTTTTTCACCATCTTGATTCTGTCCCTCTATTGATGAAGCCTAGAACTGTGTTGGCCTTTTTGACAGCTGCAGCACAAGGCTGGCTGATATTTAAATGATTGTCCACTAGGACTCCAAGATTCAAGACTCCACCCTCATCCTCATCAAAAGTCCAGGAACCTCAGGACAATGTTGTCTTCTCCCACCATGTCTTGTCGTGATGCAAATGACATTGTAGTGGTGACATATGCATTCAACCACCACACTATATACCCTGTTACACTGAAAGCAATGTTGATTTCAACGGCTGTCTCGTTTTTCTTTTCTCCCTCTCTTGGTAGGAAATGCAATGAACGACAAAAAAGAAAGCAAACGGAAAGGAAGGCCCAAGACCGAAAACCAGGCCTTGAAAAATATTCCCGTAAGGTTTTAATTATATTTTCTGTCTTTCCCGGCGAAGGAGCGGGGGGAAACTAGCCTTGAATTGCTGAGCATTCCTTTTAACATAGGATGGTGCATTAGATGGGGAGTTTTGTTTCTTTGCTTAGAACATAGTCTCAAAGGGCTGAAAGGGACCTTAGAGGTCTTCTAGTCCAACCCTCTGCTTCAGGCAGGGGTCTTTATACCATCCCAGTCAAATGGTTTTGGAATCTTTTCTTACAAACCTCCAGACACAAAAGCAGGTTGGGTGACTTCCAGGCCAATCACCGGGAGACTGTGAGTTCTAGTCCCGCCTTAGGCATGAAAGCCAATTGGGTGACTTTGGGCCAATCACCAGGAGACTGTGAGTTCTAGTCCCCCCCTTAGGCATGTAAGGCAGCTGGTGACTTTGGTCAATCACCAGGAGACAGGGAGTTCTAGTCTCACTTTAGGCATGAAAGCCAGTTGGGTGACTGGTCAATCCCCAGGAGACGGGGAGTTCCAGTCCCCCCCTTAGGCATGTAAGGCAGCTGGTGACTTTGGTCAATCACCAGGAGACAGGGAGTTCTAGTCTCACTTTAGGCATGAAAGCCAGTTGGGTGACTGGTCAATCCCCAGGAGACGGGGAGTTCTAGTCCCCCATTTAGGCAAGAAAGCCAGCTGGGTGACCTTGGGCCAATTCCCATTTCCTCTAGGCAGGATGAGGATGATGGAACTTGTGGTGCACCACTGCTGAGCGACCGCAGCTGCTTTTAAGTCTCAGCAGAGGAAACCCGCTGTTTAGATCCATGCAGCATGATTAATTGTCATGGATTACTGACGAGCTCTCGGGTGGCTTAAAGCTTGTGGCCGTTGGGTGAAAAACCTCCCCTTTAATCCACTTTCATTTATTTGCTTCGCCTGGTGGAGAAAGCAGATTTTTTCCCCCTGCTTCTGCATTTGAGCTTTCACTCGTTCCAGGTGAAGAGAATCCTAGAGCCGTGATGGCGAACCTGTGGCACGCAGAGCCATCGCCCCAGCTCAGCTGCACAGCGCATGCTTGCATGCCACCCGCTGGCCAGCTGATTTTTGGGTCACTTCCGTGCATGCACAGAGGGTGGGATGAATGTGGGAGATGCGTGCGCATGTGGGGGGGCTTAGAAGGGAGTCACGTGTGCATGTGCCGGGGCAGGGGGACTACAGGGGGGTGTCTCCCCTCCACAGCCTTTTTTTGGTCCCAGGAGGCTGCAGGGAGGCCTACTGGGAGGGGGGGTGTCATGCGGGCATGCGTGGGAAGAGTGCAGGGGTGTAACACGGACATGGGTGAGGGCAGTCGCATGCACATGCATAGGGGGGCAGGGCATGGGGGGAGTGTCACACGCGCATTACATTATGGGTGCGGGCGCACTTTCACCACGAGACAACAAAAATATTAGCCATCACTGTCCTAGATGTATATCAATGGCTTGTATGTTTCCCAACCATAATGACTTGAAAAAGGGTTGACTTCAACTCCCACAATTCCTCAGTCAGCAAAGCCGAGTTGAATTCTGGGAGTTGAAGTCTGCACTTCTTCAAGTTCTCAAGGTTGAGAAACACTGTTTAGAGGAAGCATCGCATTGCATCTTGTAACAACCCCGAACCTCAGGATCTTAAGCAATAGTGAAATTCTCAGAGGAACTCCCACCTCCCAAAAACTTCATGAAAACTTTAGTCATGACGATTGCTTAAGCCAGGGGTGTCCAAACTTGGGAACTTTAAGACTTGTGGACTTCAACTTCCAGAATTCCCCAGCCAGCTCTGGCTGGGGAATTCTGGGAGTTGAAGTCCACAAGTCTTAAAGTTGCCAAGTTTGGACACCCCTGCCCTATTTCATCTATCAGTCTATATTTTACTCCTGTGAAATCCTCTAGCTGTTTTCCATTTCCCATATGCCTTGAACGGTCACTAAACAGACTGTTGTAAGTCGAGGACTATGTTTTAAGTGCTTTTTTGACCGTACCAATCCCGCAAAAGCGAGACACGGTCGTTAAGCGGCAACGACCTCTTTCGCTTTCCTTTCCTTGGCGCCGACCCGCCTTCCCTAGCGAGGGGCCGCAAGACTACAACTCCCGTCAGGCCAGAGGCCGCGAAGCTCCTTGGGCCGCGTAGCCCACCCAGCCGCCTCTCTCCGCCGGTCAGAAGGGCTTTTCTCTCCGCGGGAGGACTACGCGTCCCAGAATGCCGCGGGGCGGGATGCGGCTCCGCCCCTCCCTCGCTGCCTGGCTTCTCAACAGCTGATCGGAGCGACTATGGCTGCAGCTCTCGCCATAGTTTGGACACCCCTGGCTTAAGCCAATGGAAGAGAATATTTGTAGCTCTGGATTAAACTGGGGGGGGGTCCTTGGTGCTCTCTGAACTTGGTTGGGTTTTTTTCGGAAGATGTTTCATGATCCAACTAGGTATCAGTGCTAGAAAGGAGTGGAGTTTGCTCTCTGTTTACATACACGTGGCTTGCCCTGTCAGTGTTGGTGGGTATAAACCCAACGACAAAAACACCTTCCTGCCTGCAATCAATACTCCGATAAGCAGAGATTAACACCAAATTTATTATTAGACCAACAATCATGAATTAAACAACGCAGACGAACAGTCAAACAGCAAGCAATATCTAATCAAGAGCCAGCCACCAAGGACAGACCCACTAACAAGGCAAGCCACTAGTATATAAACAGAGAGCAAACCCCACTCCCTTCTAGCACTGATGATGTTACCTAGTTTGGTAATGAAACATCTGCAAGAAAAGAACCAAGTTCAGAGAGCACCAAAGACTCCATAATTGCTTAAACATTAGCGACATACATACATACATACATACATACATACATACATACATACATACATACATATATTGTTCCATTAGCTGGATACCTGTCCTTCGCGACGAAACTATGTGATCGGGCTATGCAGGAGAAATTCGGTTCACAATCCATTGGCTCAGTGGTGGTCGGTGATTGAAACACATAAGGAATATTGCTCCCACCGCCTTGAGTCCGGAAGCCGCTCGATAGGTGGAAGGCATAGACATTTGGGTGAGGTACCAACGTTTAGTACTGTAAGCAGCCCCAGACCGCTCCTGAGTGAAGGAGAGGAACATCTGCCAGTTTGAACTGAGGTAACGGAATGTGAGGCAACTGGCAGTTGGAACAGAGTTCTTTTCAGGTGGGGAGGGGGAGTAGAACTCCTTAGCATCAGAGGGTGTTAATTACTGTCTACTAATGATCTGATGGTCATTTCAAAAAATCGTTTCTTAGCGAGCAGCTAGGAGCCAAGAGGAACATACGTGCCAAATTTCAAATTTGTAGGCTTTACAGTTCTGGAGATTTCATGATGAGTGAGTGGTACTTGGTTTTTATATAGATAGATAGATAGATTGGCTGTTAGCCAGGTAGGGAATGGCATTTGGGGGAGACAGAAGTGCTTTCATAGTGGGTTGTTGTGTACACAGATAGTTGTGTCCTCCAATAGCTTTTCCTTTATCTTTTGCCTTCTTCCTTCCATCTCGCATCAGGTGGCTGGTTCAAACATGACTCTCCATGTCTAGTTGCTGTTTCAAAGATCTTCTCTGAAGATTTTTTCCCCCCCATCTTGCTTATTTTCACCCTCATAAATTCTCAAGGGCAATATTTCTCAACCTTGGCAAGCTTTAAGACTTGTGGACTTCAATTCCCAGAAATCCCCCTCCCATATGTACGGACTTCAACTCCCCAAATTCCTTTGCCAACATGCATGGACTTCAACTCCCAGAATTCTCATCTAAGCACGTGTGCACTTCAGCTCCTAGAACAGCGATGGCGAATCTTTTTGTCCTTGCGTGCCGAAACAGTGCACATGCCCACACCCATAACACAATGTGTGCGTAACCCCACCCCTGCCCCGTTTTGGGCTTAGCAGGCCTTCCTGAAGCCATCTGGGACCAGAAATGGGGTCCTGGGGGAGGGGGGCGCAGGGGAAGCTCCTCCCCCTTGTGCTCCCCCTGCCCCCTCCCCCCCGGTGCATGCGCACACTTTTACAGGTGTTATGTATGCCTTGTATGCAGCTTTATTCCTCTCTAGCATTCCTCTCCGTTGTTCAGGGATGCATTTCCTGCTTCTCTAAAATTTACCTCTACCTGCTCCTATGAGGCACTTCCGGTGGATGTATATAGTTATATTCTCGATCGCTTGCATAGTGTTTTAACTGCATTTTGATTAAACAGCATGCGCTGCAGAGCCCCAAAAATCAGTTGACTGGCAGGAGGCATACGCGCATGCACGGTGGAGCTCAGCTGGGGCGATGGCTTGCGTGCCCATAGAGAGACCTTTGCATGCCACCTGTGGCATCACAGTCCTGGAATTTACCGAGGTGTGGAATTGTGGGAGTTGAAGTCCATGCATCTTAAAGTTGCAAAGGTTCAAACTAGGGTGACATTTTAGCCGTTCTGCTTCTTGCAAAATTTTAGTTGGTGTAACTATCTCTGCGTGAGTCTCTGTTCTTGGGGTGCCTTCTTCTGTTCCCTGGGAGAGGACTCTTTACCTTTCAAGCCCCATAATTCCCTTCTAGCATGTGTGGACTACAACTCCCAGAATTTGCCCAGCTCTGTAATTCTGGGAGTTGAAGTGCACAAACATCTTAAAGTTAACGATAATTGAGCTAGGATGAAATCTTAGTCAATCTACTTCTGGCAAGATTTTAGTTTCGTGTAACTATCTCTGCATGAGTCTCTGTTCTTGGATTGCGCCTCGTTTTCCCTGGAACGGAAATATTTAACCCTAGAACAGTGTTTTTCAACCTTGGCGATTTTAAGTCCTGTGGACTTCAATTCCCAGAACCCCCCAGCCAGCTGGCTGGGGAATTCTGGGAGTTGAAGTCCACAGGACTTTAAAGTCTCCAAGGTTGAGAAACACTGCCTTAGAAGGTTCTTGTCCTGCTGCATTCTTTCCTTCCTCCATCTTCACTGAAATTTCATCCTGCCCAGGATTGGGTCAGAACTGGGATTCAGTACCCCTATGAAAGTTAAAAAAAAAATTTTTTTTTTATGTTAGAGTTGAAATAATGTCAGCGTTCCAAATATCATGCAGAATTAAATCATTGTCCAAAGCAAAGTTATCCTTAAAACTCCAATTTAATAAGACAGACATGTTGGCATTATGCTGTGAAATTTCAACTCTAATGTACATCCTGTGGGTTCACCCAGTTGAAAGTTCATCATCTATCCCCACACCCCATAATTCATCACATGGTCCAATCTTCATCTTCCACGCTGGCATGTACACCCCTCTGCTTCCGGCCAGGTGTCGAGGTGCGGAGACAAAAGACAACCTTGAGCTTCTATAAAAGAATGTCAACAATACATTCTACAATCCTACTCCTTTCTATTCCCCCCTCCCAACTACTACACTAATGAAACAGCATAAGAAATTAATACAAAGTGTGGCAGGCCAAAGATCCTAAAAGGAACAGAACTACAGGCCTGACAGTTCTATGGAAAGCCTTGGGTTAGATAGAGATCGAGCTGAGGAATGGAGCTGCGCTCTCTTTGAATCTTTCTGCTCCCCCTTTCTTGATTTTTTTAAATTCCCTTTTTTGTCTCTCTTTTTTCCTCGTTTTATGGACTTTCTCCTCTCAGCTGTCTCTGATGAATCAATGGAAGGATGAATTTAAGGCTCATTCCAGGGTGAAATGTCCTAACTCGGGCTGCTGGCTGGAATTCCCAAGCATCTATGGCCTGAAATACCACTTCCAGCGGTGTCAGGGGGTAAGAAAGTCAGCCCTGCTCTCCTCGTTTAGTGACCACCTTCATTGCAGCTCTGTTGTTGTGTACAGGCAGGCCTTGATTTACGACTACAATTGAGACCAGGTTCTCTGTTGTTAGTTAGACACACACAACCTTTTCTCAAACCTGAAGATGGGTGGACTTCAACTCCCAGAATTCCCCAGCCAGCCATTCTATGATTATATAGCAGGCTAGAGCCACTGACCCCTCCTCTGGCCTTTTCTGCTCTATCTAGGCCCGTTTTTTTCAATCTTGGCCACTTTAAGCCTTGTGGACTTCAACTCCCAGAGTTCCCCAGTCAGCAATGCTAGCTGGGGGAATTCTGGGAATTGAAGTCCATCCATCTTCAAGAGGCCACAGTTAAGAAACATTGGTCTGGGGAATTGTGGGAGTTGAAGTCCACAAAGGTTAACATTGCCAAGATTGGGAAAACACTGGTCTGGACAGAGCAAAACAAGGCCGGGGAAAGGGTCAGTAGCTTTGGCCACTGCTAACTAATCTTGGCATTACCACCAGATTTTGAACTCATCTGTCTAACTGTGCTGTATGAACTCATCCTCGAGGGAGGTAGAATGCAATGGATGTCTCAAACGGTTTTATTTTTACGCAAGGGGTTGCAGACTACGCTTAGGAAAATTCATACTATTAGCCAAGCTGGATTATGAAGATTGGGCAGAACCAATCTGTTTTGTCTAGAACAGCTCCCCACCCCACCCCCCCCAAACCAGGCAGCACTTTACAAATGAAAACTTCAAGTCCCAGAATTCTCAGCAGCAGCAATAGTGACAGCAGAAGAGAATTCTGGGACTTGAAGTCCGCCTGAAGTGTCAACCGAGGTTAAGGGAAGCTCATCTGGAAGATGGATGTTTTATTTTATTTATTATTCTACTATACTATACTATACTATACTATACTATACTATACTATACTATACTTTAATTTAATTTACTATACTATACTATACTATACTATACTATACTTTACTATACTTTAATTTACTTTAATTTAATTTAATTTAATTTACTATACTTTACTATATTTTACTTTACTATATTTTACTATACTTTAATTTACTATACTTTACTATATTTTACTTTACTATATTTTACTATACTTTAATTTACTATACTTTACTATACTATACTTTAATTTAATTTACTATACTTTACTATATTTTACTATACTTTACTATACTTTACTTTAATTTACTATACTTTACTTAACTTTTACTTTTACTATATTATACTATTTTATTTCATTTCATTTCATTTCATTATTTTATTTATTTTATTTATATTTCATATTTTCTTAACTACCCATTTCTCTCGGGGGGGAGGGGGCTGTGGGCAGTATACAATACAATCCATAAAACTAACATTCAAATCAGAATTAATTCAAGATGAGAAAGTTCCATGGGTGTCTGGGCCTCTGTGTTTCTCACACAAGGGCGCAAAGCCATTTTTTGACCCCTTTGCAGAAGCCAAGAGATATGTTGCATTCCCCCTCTTCCCCCCCACTTCAACCTCTTTTGCTCTATTTCCACTGCCTTCTTTCCCTTTTTCTCTCTTCCTTCCAGGGCGCCGTTGTCGAGAAACGCACCTTCCCCTGCCTGTACTGTGAAGCCGTCTTCACGTCAAAAACTCAGCTGGAGAAGCATTGTCTCTGGAACCATTTGGAGAGGCCGTTGCCAGCAGCCAGCCCCCCAGCAGAAAACAAAGTGCAGAAGGCAACCAGCAAGGGGGGGGCAGGGAAGAAAAGGTAGGGGCCAGAGCCTCCGGAGCAAGAGGAGGGGCTAGCCTCTTTGTCCTTGTGTGCCAAAAGCGTGTGCGTTCAAACCCATACTATAATACGTGTGCACTCCCCATACCCCTTGCGCATGTGCGTGCAACACCCCCCCCTCCCCGGTGCCCCATTTTGGGCCTAGCAGGCTGAAGCCTCTTGGGACCAAAAATGGGGTGCGGGGGGGGGGGCACACGCACACATCCCGCGCACTTCCTCCCCATTCGTGCCTATGCCATTACAGTAGTTAAGTTGGCCTTGTATGAAGCTTTATTCCTCTCTAGCATTCATCTCCATTGTTCAGTGATGCATTTCCTGCCTCTCTAGGATTTACCCCTATCTGCTCCTGTGAGGCACTTTTTGTTCCTGTTGGATGTATATCAATGGCTTGTATAGTGTTTTGCAGAGACCCGAAAATCAATTGGCTGGCGGTGCATACTTGCTGAAGCTCAGCTGGTGCTGGCAGAGAGGCCTCTGCGTGCCACCTGTGGCACACGGGCCACAGATTCACCATCATGAGGCTAGGGGAAGCTCCTCCCCTTGACCACATGGATCTGGAATACCGTATTTTTCAGAGTATAAGATGCACCGGAGTATAAGACGCACCAAGGTTTTGAAGAGGCAAATTAAAAAAAAAAAGTTTTTGCACTCTGCAAACCTCCCAAAAACGGCCCGTTTTCATCAAAAAAAGGGCATGGATAGCCTTTAGGAGGCAAAGCCCTCCCCAGCCCCCAGGAGCACTCTGAAAGCCTTCTAAAGGCTATGCATGGCCAATTTTGGTGAAGAGGGTGGGGTTTCGGGAGGCAAAAAATGCTGTATTCAGTGTATGACGCACCCAGATTTTCACCCTCTTTTTTGAGGGAAAAAGGTGTGTCTTATACTTCGAAAAATGCAGTAATCACCGGGAGTCAAGCCTTTGTGTAGAAGAGGGCATGGTAAAATCTGGGGGGGCAGGGTCAAAAAAGGCATCAGCCTAGCATCCATATGTTGCAAGAAAAATCCAGTCCAGCTCCAAGCCGGGAGAAAGTCGTTGGAAATAAAATGGAGGCTGGCTACAAGCAAAGAAGGTCTCTGTTTACTTGGTTTCCAAAAACTTCAGTGACAGCAACCTGTTTCTGGGGGCAGCTGACAAAATGGCTGAGTGAGTGGATGGATTTTTATAGGATTCTGGAGTTTGGTAATTGAGATGCTCCTGGAGGGTTGTGCAATATAGTGAGCCTTGTGTCTTTTGCTGTTCTAATGGTGGTGGGCAAATCCTATTATGCCCTAAAGCACAGGTACAGTATAGGTGGTACCTTGCTCAGTAGTAGTAACTGTGAAAGGGATCTTGGAGTCCTAGTAGACAACCATTTAAATAGGAGCCAGCCGTGTGCAGCAGCTGCCAAAAAAGCCAACACAGTTCTAGGCTACATCAACAGAGGGATAGAATCAAGATCACGAGTCCCTTCGGGGAGAGGGGGCGGTCTAGAAATCAAATAAAATAAAATAATAAAATAAGTGTTAATACCACTTTATAATGCCTTGGTAAGGCCACACTTGGAATTCTGCATTCAGTTTTGGTCACCACGATGTAGAAAAGATGTGGAGACTCTGGAAAGAGTGCAGAGAAGAGCAACAAAGAGGATTAGGGGACTGGAGACTAAAGCATATGAAGAACGATTGCAGGAACTGGGTATGTTTAGCTTAAGAGAAAGAAGGACTAGGGGAGACATGATAGCAGTGTTCCAATATCTCAGGGGTTGCCACAAAGAAGAGGGAGTCAAACTATTCTCCAAGGCACCTGAGGGTAGAACAATAAGCAATGGGTGGAAACTAATCAAGGAGAGAAGCAACTTAGAATTGAGGAGCAATTTCCTGGCAGTGAGAACAATGAATCAGTGGAACAGAAGTTGCCTCCAGAAATTGTGAATGCCCCAACACTGGAAGTCTTTAAGAAGATGTTGGATAGCTATTTGTCTGAAATGGTATAGGGTTTCCTGCCTAGGCAGTGGGTTGGACTAGAAGATCTCCAAGGTCCCTTCCAACTCTACTATTGTATTGTATTGTATTATTATTGTAAAGCTCCTGTCCTGTCCTTAGCATTTGGGTGGGGGAATATACATTCTTAACTCCATCAGCTCCAGCCTTCTGTGTGAGCTTGTGGCTGAAGGAGTTTTCTTTATGAATAGATTGGCCTAGTTTTTCTTAATAGGTGCTAAATACCAATCTCTAAAGACTTGAGGCTTCTGCTTGAGGCTATGATAGGAAGACGGACTGCTTTCTGCCTTTGTTAAGATTTTTCTCCATTTCTTCTTCGCAGGGAAATATAATATTCTGCCTCGTTTAATATTCCCCAAAATATTTCATTTTCTCTGAGGGGATGGCTTCCCACACGTACCTAGCCACAAGCGAATTAAATCCAACTCTCCTTCAATTTCATTGACCCTTAGCTGTCTCCTGGCAGGTGTTAACCCTTACTTGAGAAGATTCCTGTACATAGGCTTTTACCAATAAATCAGTTTAATTGAGCCTTCATGCGGACCTGGTCTTTTTGCGCCTAACTTTCACAAGATGGTTTGGCTCACAGGCAGCCGAACAAAAAAGATTCACCTGAATCTGAGATTCAGCTGTATTATTGCGGCTGCCATCTTGACTTTTTTGACTCCCTACTGACGCACCTGGTCTCCCATTGCCTAAGTATAACTGCAGTTCGGCCTCACCTGACTTGCTGTTAGGACGGAGGTGGGCAACGACCTGTGGACTTCAATTCCCAGAATCCCTGAACCTGCAGAATTCTGGGAGTTGAAGTCCACAAGTTGTAAAGGGGCCATCGATGCTCAGGCCTTGCTGTAGACAGCGACGGCGAACCTTTTTTGGCTCGCGTGCCATAAGTGGGGGGGCATAGGGGGGGCGTGTGCGGGCGTGCTACACCCATAATGCAATGCGCGACCCCCAGTGCGCATGTGCGCACTACAGGCGCGAAACCCCCCCCCATTTTTACGTACTTTTTTCGCCCTCCCCAGGCTCCAGAGGCTTTATAGGAGCCTGGGGAGGGCAAAAACAGCCTCCCCCGCCCCCCGGACGCCCTCTGGTGGCGTCAGGGAAGCCTCCAGACAGTCCCTGAAGCCTTCGGAGCGCTCAAAACGACCCTCCGGTGAACTAAGCTGACAGGGCAGCGCCTCGCGTGCCCTGAAATGGCTCCGCATGCCACCTGTTGCACGCGTGCCATAGGTTCGCCATCACTACTGTAGGAGAAAGAGTGCCAGAATCTGGGGAGTGAAAAGAGGAATTGGAACAGTGATAGCGAAACCTTTTCTCCTTGTGTGCCAAAATTGTCCACACGTGCCCCCATGCATGTGCCCCCATGCATGCATGCAATCCCCCTGCGCCCTGTTTTGGGCCTAGCGGGCCTCCCTGAAGCCTCCTGGGACCAAAAATGGGGCATGCCACATGCATGGCACAGACCCTAGCATCAGCTGGCCGGCGGGAGGCGCATGCCCATGTGCGGTGGACCTGAGCTGAGCGACAACTTGCATGCCCGCAGAGAGGGCTCCATGTGCCACCTGTGGCTCACATGCCATAGGTTCGCCATCATGGGCCAAGAATCCTTATGTAGCCATAAGCAGACCAAGTCCCCTTTTGAATTCTGTTCACCTTTATCTAGCCCTAATTAGGTGCTGACAGTTGGGAAGATTCCTGTTCGTGGGTTTTTAGCAATAAAGCAGCTTCATTGAACTTTCACATGTGAATCTGATGTGCTCCGTCAGTAGAACTGATTCCCATGATAGACTGGTCTCACCGGAAAAACATTTAATCTCCTCCCTGGTACAGCCGACAAAGCGAGGAGAGCCCATGACCTTGAGGTTAATACATCTGCTTAATATGCAAGTAGGCCGGGTCCGAATCCCAGATGGGCATGGCTAACTGATGAGAGCTTAACAACAGCTTGAAATAGATCTATACCAGTCTCCCTTTATTTCTTTGTCGGTAAATTTAAATTGAACACAAAACATGGATCGGATCACCTACACCTGATTCTTGCCTGGCTTGACTTCTCCTTAAATCTGACTTTTGCCCTAGAGCTGCCGAACGCACCATGTCCCCCACCCTTCACCCCAAACAATCGAAAGTGGAGAAGGCTGTCGCCTTGCAGCACCCCGAGAACGGAGAGCACACGGCCGTGAGCCAAGGGATCAGGGTTTTGAAGACGGCTGCAGCTGGAGGTGGGGAAGGAGCTGCCACTCCACTCAGCCAAACGCCGGGCACCCGCAGCTCCAAACATCATGCGAGCAGACAGGCCTTTAAGCAGAAGGAGGAAGACCCCGAAAGGATGAAGCACAGTAAGATTAGATCAGCGTTTCTCAAGCTTTGGGGGAAGCGGAGGGACCCTTTCCCTCCTCCGAGTTTAAAATGGGAAGGTTGTGCGCTGTTTGGCTTGCTTGTGTTGTGTTTGGGTCAGTGGTGAAATGCATTTTTTTTTACTGCCTGTTCTATGGTGGGCATGGTAGAATAGATGGGGGTGAGGCCAGCCAGAGGTGGTATTTGCCGGTTCTCCAAACTACTCAAAATTTCCACTACCGGTTCTCCAGAACCTGATGAATTTCACCCCTGGTTTGGGTGCAGGCAGAAAGGAGAGTGGGGGAATGGAACCAACTAATTGGGCCAACATTCCTGCATAAGCAGAATTGCCTAATTTTCGCTGAAGCCATTATACAGCAGGTAGTCCTTGACTTAACAACGATCCGTTCAGTGACTGTTTATGGCCGTGATGGTGAACCTATGGCAGGCGTGACCGAAGTGGCATGTAGAGCCATGTCCCCGGACACACCCGCTCCTCTTCCAGGTTTCTGGCATGCATGCTGTCCTTTGCTGGTCTTCCGTTTTCCGGCATAAACGGGTGCATCGGCCAGCTGATCAGCATATGCGCATGCACGGCAGTAACCGGAAGACTTGCTGGCTGATGTGCATGCGTGCGCTGGAAACTGGGAGTTCATTTTCCGTATGCGTATGCCTCCTGGGCAGCTCCTCTTCCAAGTTGCGGCACAGACAAGCCGGTGTGTGCCTGCCTCCCTTTTCTGCACTCGGTTTGTCGAAAAGATTCACCATCACCGGTTTAAGGTTACCACGGCACTGAAAAAAAAGTGACATGATCATTTTTCACACTTATGGGCACTAGCCCCAGGGTCACATGATCAAAATTCAGACTCTTGGCAACTGGTTCAGATTTATGACGGTTGCAAGTCCCCGGGTCATGTGATCCTCTTTTGCGAACTTCCGACTTGCATAGTTATTAGAGAAGCCAAATTCACTTAACCACCGTGATCCTTACTTAACAACTGCAGTGACTCACTTAACCATGGTGGCAAGAAAGGTTGTAAAATGGGGCAAAACTCACTTAACAACTGTTTTGCTTAGCCACAAACATTCGGGGCTCAATTGTAGTCGTAGGTCGAGGACTACTTATAAACCTTTATTTTAAAAGTAAACAGTGCTGGCCGATTCTGCAGTATTTTCCTTATTTTTTGGGCCCATTCCTGAAATCATCCTGCCCTGCTCAGGCAGGGAGTTCCAGCTCTAAACATTATGGAAAGATGAAGCATTCTCTCTTGTGTTGTTATTTTCTAAAGCCAAGTTTCCAGTCCTTACGATCATGAACACAAATTTAGAACTGCATGGATAATGACTAACGAAACCTCAGAAGCTCAAGAAGGCTGAGTATAAACTTCTAGGCTGGGGGTGAGGTAGGGGTTGTGCATCAGAGGTGGTATTCAGCAGGTTCTGACCAGTTCAGGAGAACCGGTAGCGAAAATTTTGAGTAGTTTGGAGAACCGGTAGCGGAAATTTTGAGTAGTTCGGTGAACCGGTAGCAGAAATTTTGAGTAGTTTGGAGAACCGGTAGCGGAAATTCTGAGTAGTTTGGAGAACCGGTAGCGGAAATTTTGAGTAGTTTGGAGAACCGGTAGCGGAAATTTTGAGTAGTTTGGAGAACCGGTAGCGGAAATTTTGAGTAGTTCGGTGAACCGGTAGCAGAAATTTTGAGTAGTTTGGAGAACCGGTAGCGGAAATTCTGAGTAGTTTGGAGAACCGGTAGCGGAAATTTTGAGTAGTTCGGTGAACCGGTAGCAGAAATTTTGAGTAGTTTGGAGAACCGGTAGCGGAAATTCTGAGTAGTTTGGAGAACCGGTAGCGGAAATTTTGAGTAGTTTGGAGAACCGGTAGCGGAAATTTTGAGTAGTTTGGAGAACCGGTAGCGGAAATTTTGAGTAGTTCGGTGAACCGGTAGCAGAAATTTTGAGTAGTTTGGAGAACCGGTAGCGGAAATTCTGAGTAGTTTGGAGAACCGGTAG
Source organism: Natrix helvetica (assembly GCF_964273705.1). Taxonomy (NCBI): domain Eukaryota; kingdom Metazoa; phylum Chordata; class Lepidosauria; order Squamata; family Natricidae; genus Natrix; species Natrix helvetica. The sequence continues at coordinate 172,855,267 of NC_138549.1, forward strand.
CGAAAATTTTGAGTAGTTTGGAGAACCGGTAGCGGAAATTTTGAGTAGTTCGGTGAACCGGTAGCAGAAATTTTGAGTAGTTTGGAGAACCGGTAGCGGAAATTCTGAGTAGTTTGGAGAACCGGTAGCGGAAATTTTGAGTAGTTTGGAGAACCGGTAGCGGAAATTTTGAGTAGTTTGGAGAACCGGTAGCGGAAATTTTGAGTAGTTTGGAGAACCGGTAGCGGAAATTTTGAATAGTTTGGAGAACCGGTAGCGGAAATTTTGAGTAGTTTGGAGAACCGGTAGCGGAAATTTTGAGTAGTTTGGAGAACCGGTAGCGGAAATTTTGAGTAGTTTGGAGAACCGGTAGCGGAAATTTTGAGTAGTTTGGAGAACCGGTAGCGGAAATTTTGAATAGTTTGGAGAACCGGTAGCGGAAATTTTGAGTAGTTTGGAGAACCGGTAGCGGCAATTTTGAATAGTTTGGAGAACCGGTAGCGGAAATTTTGAGTAGTTTGGAGAACCGGTAGCAGAAATTTTGAGTAGTTTGGAGAACCGGTAGCGGAAATTTTGAGTAGTTTGGAGAACCGGTAGCGGAAATTTTGAGTAGTTTGGAGAACCGGTAGCGGCAATTTTGAGTAGTTTGGAGAACCGGTAGCGGAAATTTTGAATAGTTTGGAGAACCGGTAGCGGAAATTTTGAATAGTTTGGAGAACCGGTAGCGGCAATTTTGAGTAGTTTGGAGAACCGGTAGCGGAAATTCTGAGTAGTTTGGAGAACCGGTAGCGGAAATTTTGAGTAGTTTGGAGAACCGGTAGCGGAAATTTTGAGTAGTTTGGAGAACCGGTAGCGGCAATTTTGAGTAGTTTGGAGAACCGGTAGCGGAAATTTTGAATAGTTTGGAGAACCGGTAGCGGAAATTTTGAGTAGTTTGGAGAACCGGTAGCGGCAATTTTGAGTAGTTTGGAGAACCGGTAGCGGAAATTCTGAGTAGTTTGGAGAACCGGTAGCGGAAATTTTGAGTAGTTTGGAGAACCGGTAGCGGAAATTTTGAGTAGTTTGGAGAACCGGTAGCGGAAATTTTGAGTAGTTTGGAGAACCGGTAGCGGAAATTTTGAGTAGTTTGGAGAACCGGTAGCGGAAATTTTGAGTAGTTTGGAGAACCGGTAGCGGAAATTTTGAGTAGTTTGGAGAACCGGTAGCGGAAATTTTGAGTAGTTTGGAGAACCGGTAGCGGAAATTCTGAGTAGTTTGGAGAACCGGTAGCGGAAATTTTGAGTAGTTTGGAGAACCGGTAGCGGAAATTTTGAGTAGTTTGGAGAACCGGTAGCGGCAATTTTGAGTAGTTTGGAGAACCGGTAGCGGAAATTTTGAATAGTTTGGAGAACCGGTAGCGGAAATTTTGAGTAGTTTGGAGAACCGGTAGCGGCAATTTTGAGTAGTTTGGAGAACCGGTAGCGGAAATTCTGAGTAGTTTGGAGAACCGGTAGCGGAAATTTTGAGTAGTTTGGAGAACCGGTAGCGGAAATTTTGAGTAGTTTGGAGAACCGGTAGCGGAAATTTTGAGTAGTTTGGAGAACCGGTAGCGGAAATTTTGAGTAGTTTGGAGAACCGGTAGCGGAAATTTTGAGTAGTTTGGAGAACCGGTAGCGGCAATTTTGAATAGTTTGGAGAACCAGCAAATGCCACCTCTGACTGGCCCCGCCCCCATCTATTCTCTGCCTCCCGAGTCCCAGCTGATCGGGAGAAAATGAGGATTCTGCAGTAACTTTCCCCTGGAGTGGGGCGGGAACAAGGATTTTACAGTAACCTTGCCCTGCCACGCCCACCAAGCCACAACCACCAAGCCACGCTCACAGAACTGGTAGTAAAAAAAAACGAATCTCACCCCTGTTGTGCCTCCCATTTTATTTATTATTTTATTTATTTGGTTCGCCAAATTTCTACCCAGATGCGATCGAAGGACTTGACAACTCAAGGAAATTCTAGAATTAGAATTGAACAGAATCTTATTTGGTCAAGTATGGTTAGATACACAAGGAATTTGTCACTATAAAAAGAGTAGAACCACAAAAACCTGCAAAAAATAGAAAACGGAGAGGGCGAGATAAGGCCATTAGTTGCGGAATAATAAATCTATATATATATAGTTGGCTGTGTGTGTGTGTGTGTGTATGTTCCAGCATAACTCTGGAACGCCTTGAGCAATTTCAACCAAACTTGGTACATAGATGACTTACCCTCTGGAAACAAATACTGTGGGGGCAAGACACCCCTAACACCCCTTGGGGGGTGTTCTGTTAAGATGCAGCCTGTTGTGCCTTTAAATGGATTCTACTGTACTGCCGTAAAATGGCTTCTACTGTACAGCGCATGGTAACAGTACTCCACAAGGGGACTCCCTCTGGTAAGGTAGAAAATCCAACATTAGAAATTACGTTTGGTCTGGACATTTTCCTCCTATAAATAAATACCCGGGCAACGCCGGGTTATCAGCTAGTTATGCAAAAAACCCAAGTGCTAATTGAAGAATGTCAGAGTTTGTTGCGTAAATTCAAATCCAGAACCATACGCAGTTAACTGATGTAGCAGGATTCATTAACTTTTTTATGTACATAAGAATCGATGAATAAATGTACAATACCAACAGGTGGGTCTTCCTAGTAAACACAAGGCAGGAGAGTTACAGGCAAACACAAGCAGTTAGTTTCATTTCATTAGACAAGCCCAGACAGACTGCTTAAGTTTACTTCTCAGAGCAGCAGACTGCTTAAGTTTCTGTTTCAATTCTCTGCACAGACTCAGATCTGTTTAAGCTCCCATTGGTTGATTTAGTTGCTATGCCTATTCATTGGCTGACCTTGTTCCGTGTCTCTCCCAGTCATGAATATTTTAACAAAGAAGAGCAACTCAACACCCAGGGGTTTGACCAAAGTTTTATTTCTGTTTTCTCCTTTTTGAGTTAGGAAGGAAACAGAAAACGCCTAAGAAGTTTACTGGAGAGCAGCCGTCCATCTCAGGAACATTTGGATTAAAAGGTAAAATAAGTGATTTATCCATTTCCATCCCTCTCCCATAATCCAATAAATAACAATGCAGGAATGTTTGAATTATTTGATCTGCAAAGGTGAGGGGTGGGTCCCTCTTCATCCATTTTTTCTGGGCCAAAATTCATGGTTCATGTGGACTAGTAACCGATCTCTGTTTGCTGAGTTGCCTGAAAAGGGAGATGAGGGCAGGTAGAAGGTTTTTCAGCACCTGCTCTTCTCCTCCTCCATTTCTGACTTTGGCATCGTGCCCTTTCTTTGGGGGGGGGGCTTGCTAATGGTCACTCACACCAGCTGGACAACTGCAATGCACAGTGCATGGGGCTGCCCTTGAATACTGCCTGGAAGCTACAACTGGTCCAGAATCTTGCAGTGTGCTCAATGTTTGGTGCCCTTTTGGGTGCACTTCCCTTCCCCCCCCCTCCAGTTTCCTTCAAGGTGCAGTTTATGATGATGCTTCTTACCTTTAAAGACCTATAAAAATACTGTATCTTTCGGAGTATAAGACGCACCGGAGTATAAGACGCAACAAGGTTTCGAAGAGGAAAATAAAAAAAAAAAGTTTTTGCACTCTGCAAACCTCCCCAAAACAGTCCGTTTTTCGCAAAAACAGGCCCGTTTCCTCCCCCCCCCAAAAAGGCATGAATAGCCTCTAGGGAGCTTTACGAAAAACCAGCCTGTTTTTCATAATAAAAAAGGGCATGGATAGCCTCTAGGAAGCTTATAGAGTGCTCCTCGGGGCTGGGGGGGGGGTAAAATTGAGCAAAAAATGGGCTGCTTTTTGCTCATTTCTGCCCTCCTCAACCCCCAGGAGGTCTTTGAAAGCCTTCTAAAATCTATGCACGGCCATTTTGGTGAAGGGGGTGGAGTGTCGGGTGGCAAAAAATGCTGTATTCAGTGTATAAGATGCACCCAGATTTTCAGGCTCTTTTTTGAGGGAAAAGGGTGCATCTTACACTCCGAAAAATACGGTAGTCTGCGATTTATGACTGATCTCTAAAAATTAGGTAGAGTCTTCCCTGGGTTAGTATCTGGAAAGGAGACCCCTGTTCTGACCTAGGCTTCACAAAATCATGAAGCAGACTCCTTGACCCGACAAAAGCCCTTTTTATTAAGCCCCTGGCAGCTCTGTGCATGCGCAAATCGGGAACAGGCCCCAGCTCCTCTGGCTGCTGGCAGGCCACAACCACCATCAGCAGATCAGCCAGGCTAGGAAATAAAAAACAAAGATGCCACTGATTGAAGCCCATTGGAAAATATGGGACTGGTATGGGACCCGGGACTCAGAGATTCTGAATGCTCCTCCTCCTCTCCATATCCCATACTCCCTTCGACCACTGATGACGTTACCTAGCTGGGTAATGAAACGTCTGCATGAAAACCAGCTCACAGAGCACCAAAGACCCCTCGTTTCAACCTTGAGCTAATTTTCTCCCTCATCGAAGCCAGAGACTTCCCAGCGCTTATCCAAAATTAATTTCTGCTTTTCAACAGGGCTGGCGAAAGCAGAAGACAAGGCTAAGGCACATCGGGCGAAGAAGTTGGAAGCTTCCCTCCTCAGCAGTAACACCGAAGAACATAAGAAAAAGCTTTCAGGATCCAATGCGAGGAAAGAGGCCACCACCTTAGCAACTGCTCCTTCCGCCACAGGTAAGATTGAGCAAGGTGCTCTCTTCGCAGCCATCCCCTTGTTTCTCTAAGACAAATGTTTTTTTCAAACTTGACCCCTGAGCAACGTGGTATATACAGTACAATGCAGTGAGATCTCTACATTGGGGAAACAAAACAGCCACTTCACAAACACATGGCACAACATAGGAGAACAAACCCATCAGGACTAGATTCAGCAGTCCATCTGCATTTAGAAGACAAAGGCCACTCTTTTGAAGTCTACATTCTGGACAGAGAAGACCGCTGGTTTGGAAAAGGGGTCAAAGAAAACATCTACCGGTATGTCCAAATTGAACAGCCCTCTCTCAACGGAGGGGGAGAGATACGACATCATCTCCCTCCAGTCTACGACACAGTCCTTTCAGCAGTCCCAAGAAGGCTCCACATCCATTTGCACCACTCAGGGGACCCTGAGGACAGAGATAAATCTCCAGGTGACCTTAACAACTCTCTAAAAGGATGCAAACGAAGGAGCATAAATCCTTCCATTCCCCACCATCCAGTCAGAGCTGAAGAAGCTTCTTGGATGAAAAGCAAAACCTCTTCAAAGGAAAAAACAAGAAAGTCCAGTTGCCTCTTGAAAAAGCACCTTTGCGACAACCACGACCTGCATGACACTCTCCATAGACAGTATATACGTACAAGCCATTTCTATAACAATAAGCCTAATTAGTTAACAAAATCAAAATCAAAGCTTTATATATATATTTCCCCCATTAAAAAATCTGGACGCAATTTCAGAATAGAAACAAAGTTAGATACGTATTTTCTTCTTTGGATAAAAGAATCGATTTGACCATCTCTGCTTCTCTTTGCTGTGGGGTGTGATGTATGCTTCTGTTAACTCATTCATCTTTTATCATACTTTATATTAAGAAAATCCTCTTTATTGTTTCACATTTTTTTAGCCCTAAAGAAGACAAAAAAATTTTTTAGTTTTTATATTTTACTAACTTTAAAAAGTACCGTATTTTTTGTACTATAAGACACCCCGGAGTATAAGATGCACCATGATTTTGAAGAGGTTTTTTTTTTTTTTAAGTGTTTGCACTCTGCAGGTCTCCCAAACCCTCTGCACACCTCATTTTTTGCAAAATAAAAAAAGGGGGCATGTAAAGCTTTGGGAGACTTATAGAGTGTCCCTGGGGGTTGGGGCAAAAACGGTCCATTTTTTGCAAAAAAGGAGGCATGCAGAGGCTTTGGGAGGCTTGTAGAGTGCTGCTGGGGGCTGGGGGGGTGCAAAAACAGCCCATTTTTGCTCATTTTTGCCCTCCCCAGCCCCCAGGAGCACTTTGCAGGCCTCCCAAACCCTCTGTACGTCCATTTTTGCAAAGGGGGCAGGGTTTCGGTAGGGTTTCGGGGTTTCCTATTTAGCCATGTTTTTGAGGCCGGCCACATGCATGGAACGCGTGCACCCAATAAAGCACATGTGTGGATGGCCGGGCGCATGTGCAAAAGATGTGCACATGCATGGCGAACCGGTAGTAAAAATAAGTGAAACCCACCGCTGCACTTAAGTATTATAAATATGGAATAGAATTATGAGTGGCTAGAAAACAGAAGCCAAAACAGGAAATGGAAGTGTTTGTTTTTGTTTTTTCTAAACTAGTACTGAATAAAAATTAACCAACGTTATTAATTACTATCAAACTTAAAAGTATTGACCACAATGTAAATATAATGGTGATATGAACAATTAATATTATTACAAGTGTTAGTATAATTGTTATTACACCATTACAGAGGCTAAAACTGATAGGAAGGCAATGTAGAATGGAGAACTACAAAGGCTAAACATGTATGCCGATACAGAAGGCTGTATAACTGTTTTATATTATGTTCGTCTTTTTTTTTTTGGTGCATTTCTTCCTGTTTTTAAAGGTAAAAATTTGAATAAAAACTATTTTTTTTCCAAAAAAAAGTATTATACACAAAGGAGATAAAAAGAATTTCTATCTGACTTTCAACAGGCACCAAATGGATAAAAGTAATTAAATCTGACATCCGTATGGATATCTTTTGTATGAATTTTGTTTGCCACTGAAAAGTTGGTTGTTTTTCTATTCCTTCCTTGGAAACCCATAAAGTTCCATGATTAGTTGGCTCTCAGATTCCCCCCTTTCTTGCATTTTGAAATTTTGGCAAATCATCCGCAGACCTTCAAAAGCCAAAATATCTGGAAAATCTCTTGCTGGACTGGAGACAGCTGGATATTCCAAATAAACACATCAGCAACTTCTTCCAGCCAATTCATTTTCCCAGGTTTTGAATCTGAAGTTGACGTTGCAAACAACTCGGCCAGCCTACATTGATCTGTGGATGGGAGTTAAGCCAACCCCATATTTATGGTTGCTCCTTCGTCAGTTCTGTAACTGCTGTCCGGCCATTGATTAATGTATTTTTCAAGAACGTGGTGATTGAAAGCAGAGTTGTGTCAAAGGTTTTATTTCCTTTGCAAGAGATTGTGTTACAGGAGTGATGGTTTTGATTTTCAGCTGTTTAAATTACTTTACTTTATTTACTTTATTTAGATTTTTATACCGCCCCCTCTCCCCAAAGGGACTCGGGGCGGTGTACAGTCAAATAAAAACACATCAATAAATAGAAAATACAAACACAAAGAGGAGGCAATAAGAAACTGTACATATCTGAAGTAAAGTAGTTAAAAGCAATATTTAAATACCCTAAAAATACCCAATTAAAATATCTGCCAGGAGGTAGAATAAAACTATAAATGGGCCAGGCCGGCTAAACGGAACAGGTGAGTCTTCAGTTTTTGTCGAAAGGAGCGGAAGTCGGTGGTGGTTCTGATATTGGGGGGGAGGTCATTCCAGAGGGTTGGGCCCATCACAGAGAAGGCTCTACTCCTAGGCGCCGCCCGTTGGCATTGCTTAGTGGACGGCACCCGGAGGAGTCCTTCCCTGTGAGAGCGAATCGGTCGCAGGGAAGTGTGTGGTAGGATGCGATCCCGCAAGTACCTAGGTCCTGAGCCATGGAGCGCTTTAAAGATAGTAATTAACACCTTGAAATGCACTCGAAAGACCACAGGCAGCCAGTGCAGCTCGCGCAGGAGCGGTGTTACGTGGGAGTACCTAGTACTCCCCATAATAGCCCGCGCGGCTGCGTTCTGGACTAGCTGCAGTCTTCGAGCGCGTCCCAAGGGAAGCCCCATGTAGAGTGCATTGCAGTAGTCCAGCCGAGACGTCACCAGCGCATGAGTGACCGTGCGTAGGGCATCCCGGTCCAGTAGGGGGCGCAATTGGCGCACCAGGCGAACCTGGTGGAACGTCCCCCTTGCCACGGCTGCCACATGGTCATCCATTGACAGCCGGGCATCTAGGAGGACGCCCAAATTGCGCGCCCGCGATTTGGGCGATTTGGCCCGCAATTTGGGTTAAATGACTTAACCCAGCTGGACAATTTGATTATTGGCTAAATTAACCTAGAAATAAGGAGAAATGTTCTGACAATTGGAACAATTAACCCATGGAATGGCTTTGCCTTCAGAAGTTGTGGGTCACTGGAGGCTTTTTTAGGAAGAAACAAGACAGCCACTTTTCAGAAAACGTCTAGGGCAGAGGTAAAATTCAAAAATTCTTACTACCAGTTCTGTGGGCGTGTCTTGGTGGGCGTGGCAGGGGAAGGATACTGCAAAATCTCCATTCCCGCCCCACTCTGGGACCAGCCAGAAGTGGTATTTGCTGGTTCTCCGAACTGCTCAAAATTTCCGCTACCGGTTCTCCGAACTGCTCAAAATTTCCACTACCGGTTCTCCGAACTGCTCAAAATTTCCACTATCGGTTCTCCGAACTGCTCAAAATTTCCACTATCGGTTCTCCGAACTACTCAAAATTTCCACTACCGGTTCTCCGAACTACTCAAAATTTCCACTATCGGTTCTCCGAACTACTCAAAATTTCCACTACCGGTTCTCCGAACTACTCAAAATTTCCACTATCGGTTCTCCGAACTACTCAAAATTTCCACTATCGGTTCTCCGAACTACTCAAAATTTCCACTATCGGTTCTCCGAACTACTCAAAATTTCCACTATCGGTTCTCCGAACTACTCAAAATTTCCACTACCGGTTCTCCGAACTACTCAAAATTTCCACTACCGGTTCTCCGAACTAATCAAAATTTCCACTACCGGTTCTCCGAACTACTCAAAATTTCCACTACCGGTTCTCCGAACTACTCAAAATTTCCACTATCGGTTCTCCGAACTACTCAAAATTTCCACTATCGGTTCTCCGAACTACTCAAAATTTCCACTACCGGTTCTCCGAACTACTCAAAATTTCCACTATCGGTTCTCCGAACTACTCAAAATTTCCACTATCGGTTCTCCGAACTGCTCAAAATTTCCACTATCGGTTCTCCGAACTGCTCAAAATTTCCACTATCGGTTCTCCGAACTGCTCAAAATTTCCACTATCGGTTCTCCGAACTGCTCAAAATTTCCACTATCGGTTCTCCGAACTGCTCAAAATTTCCACTATCGGTTCTCCGAACTACTCAAAATTTCCACTATCGGTTCTCCGAACTACTCAAAATTTCCACTATCGGTTCTCCGAACTACTCAAAATTTCCACTACCGGTTCTCCGAACTACTCAAAATTTCCACTACCGGTTCTCCGAACTACTCAAAATTTCCACTACCGGTTCTCCGAACTACTCAAAATTTCCACTACCGGTTCTCCGAACTACTCAAAATTTCCACTATCGGTTCTCCGAACTACTCAAAATTTCCACTATCGGTTCTCCGAACTACTCAAAATTTCCACTACCGGTTCTCCGAACTGCTCAAAATTTCCACTATCGGTTCTCCGAACTGCTCAAAATTTCCACTATCGGTTCTCCGAACTGCTCAAAATTTCCACTATCGGTTCTCCGAACTGCTCAAAATTTCCACTATCGGTTCTCCGAACTGCTCAAAATTTCCACTATCGGTTCTCCGAACTGCTCAAAATTTCCACTATCGGTTCTCCGAACTGCTCAAAATTTCCACTATCGGTTCTCCGAACTACTCAAAATTTCCACTACCGGTTCTCCGAACTACTCAAAATTTCCACTACCGGTTCTCCGAACTACTCAAAATTTCCACTACCGGTTCTCCGAACTACTCAAAATTTCCACTACCGGTTCTCCGAACTACTCAAAATTTCCACTACCGGTTCTCCGAACTACTCAAAATTTCCACTACCGGTTCTCCGAACTACTCAAAATTTCCACTACCGGTTCTCCGAACTACTCAAAATTTCCACTACCGGTTCTCCGAACTACTCAAAATTTCCACTATCGGTTCTCCGAACTACTCAAAATTTCCACTACCGGTTCTCCGAACTACTCAAAATTTCCACTACCGGTTCTCCGAACTACTCAAAATTTCCACTACCGGTTCTCCGAACTACTCAAAATTTCCACTACCGGTTCTCCGAACTACTCAAAATTTCCACTACCGGTTCTCCGAACTACTCAAAATTTCCACTACCGGTTCTCCGAACTGCTCAAAATTTCCACTATCGGTTCTCCGAACTACTCAAAATTTCCACTATCGGTTCTCCGAACTACTCAAAATTTCCACTACCGGTTCTCCGAACTACTCAAAATTTCCACTACCGGTTCTCCGAACTACTCAAAATTTCCACTATCGGTTCTCCGAACTACTCAAAATTTCCACTATCGGTTCTCCTAACTACTCAAAATTTCCACTATCGGTTCTCCGAACTACTCAAAATTTCCACTATCGGTTCTCCGAACTACTCAAAATTTCCACTATCGGTTCTCCGAACTGCTCAAAATTTCCACTATCGGTTCTCCGAACTGCTCAAAAATTCCACTATCGGTTCTCCGAACTGCTCAAAATTTCCACTATCGGTTCTCCGAACTGCTCAAAATTTCCACTATCGGTTCTCCGAACTACTCAAAATTTCCACTATCGGTTCTCCGAACTGCTCAAAATTTCCACTATCGGTTCTCCGAACTACTCAAAATTTCCACTATCGGTTCTCCAAACTATTCAAAATTTCCACTACCGGTTCTCCTAACTATTCAAAATTCCCTCTACCAGTTCTCCAAACTATTCAAAATTCCCTCTACCAGTTCTCCTAACTACTCAAAATTCCCTCTACCAGTTCTCCGAACTACTCAAAATTCCTTCTACCAGTTCTCCGAACTACTCAAAATTTCCACTACCGGTTCTCCGAACTACTCAAAATTTCCACTACCGGTTCTCCGAACTACTCAAAATTCCCTCTACCGGTTCTCCGAACTACTCAAAATTTCCACTACCAGTTCTCCTAACTACTCAAAATTTCCACTACCAGTTCTCCGAACTACTCAAAATTTCCACTACCGGTTCTCCTAACTACTCAAAATTTCCACTACCGGTTCTCCTAACTATTCAAAATTCCCTCTACCAGTTCTCCAAACTATTCAAAATTTCCACTACCAGTTCTCCTAACTACTCAAAATTCCCTCTACCAGTTCTCCAAACTACTCAAAATTCCCTCTACCAGTTCTCCAAACTATTCAAAATTTCCACTACCAGTTCTCCTAACTACTCAAAATTTCCACTACCAGTTCTCCTAACTATTCGAAATTTCCACTACCAGTTCTCCTAACTATTCGAAATTTCCACTACCAGTTCTCCTAACTATTCAAAATTTCCACTACCAGTTCTCCGAACTACTCAAAATTTCCACTACCAGTTCTCCAAACTATTCAAAATTTCCACTACCAGTTCTCCTAACTATTCGAAATTTTCACTACCAGTTCTCCTAACTACTCAAAATTTTCAATACCAGTTCTCCTAACTACTCAAAATTCCCTCTACTGGTTCTCCAAACTACTCCAAATTTTCACTACCGGTTTTCCAGAACCTGTCAGAACCTGCTAGATTTCACCCCTGGTCTAGGGGTCTCTTGCTTGAGCAGGGGTTGGACTAGATCAGGCATCCTCAAACTACAGTCCGTGGGCCAGATACGGCCCGCCAATGCAAAGTGTCCGGCCCGTGGAGTGGTGGGATGAAAAGCAGCTGCCAGCTTGTAAAGTAGTGTTTTAAAAGTCTTTAAAAGCAGCCTTTCAGATGTTTTTCACAGCCATGTGATCTAGGGAAGGGGACTGCTTTTAAAGTAGCGCTTTCAAAGTGGGTGGGTGGGAGACATGCCTCCCGGTCTCCTAGCTTTTCCAAAATCAGCTGAAGTTGGCTAACACTAATCCAGATGCAACCGCAGAAGGAGAATTCTGAAGGAGAATTCACCCACTGCTTTGATTCTTCCCATGTATAAAGTCCATCCACCATATTTTTTGCTGAACAATTTTGGTAGATATTCATGTGTGTATATACACCACAGGTGGAATTCAACCGTTCTCACCGGTTGGGTGACTTTGGGTCAAACACCAGGAGAACTGTGAGTTCCAGTCCTGCCTTAGGTGTGAAAGCCAGCTGGGTGACTTTGGACCAGTCACCCAAAGACCGTGAGTTCTAGTCCCGCCTTACACATGAAAACTGACTGGGTGACTTCGGACCAATCACCCAAAGACTGTGAGTTCTAGTCCTGCCTTAGGCTTGAAAGCTGGCTGGGTGATTTCAGTCAAATACCGGGAGACTGTGAGTTCTAGTCCCCTCTTAGGGATGAAAGCCGATTGAGTGTCTTTGGGCCAGTCACTCTTTCCCTCAGCCCAACCCACCTCACAAGGTTGTTGTGGGGAAAATAGGAGGAGAAAAGGTACGTTATCTGCCTTGAGCTATTTATGAAAACAACAAAGGCAGGGAAATAAAATACACAAAAACAAATGGGAATGAAAGCAACCCTGAGCTACATATTTGCCCCTGAGAAACCAAAATGGGATTTGGGGATCAAACCAAAATGGAGTCCTTTCACTGTTGAGCCTGACCAGCAATCATAGTTTGTCTTCCCCCCCCCCCCTCTTCTCCAGCAACCCCTGAGGAGCAGTGGCAGCGGATAATCAACGAGAAGGGAGAGGTCTCTTGCCCGACCTGTGGCATGATCAGCCGGAAGACGGTCTTGGGTCTCAAGAAGCACATGGAAGTCTGCCAAAAAGTAAGGGGGCGCGCGCACTGCCCGTTATGAAATGGCGAGAAACGAAAGCCACTTCGGAATGCTTTGAATGGGCTGACTGTGGCCCAAGGCCTCCTTTTGCCCTGCTCCTTTGGGATAAAGGAGGATTTGCTCCTGGATCCTTGAGTCTGAATTCCAGGCCCCTGGAACCCTGGCTTCACAATTGCTGGGTCATGGCAGTTTAATATACAAATAGCCTTTGACTTACAACGGGATGGAATAGAGAAAGAAATAGAATAGAAAATGTGGAATGGAATAGAATAGGAATAGAATTGAAAATATGGAATGGAGTAGAATGGAATAGAATAGAACAGAACAGAACAGAGAGTAAAATAGAATAGAAAATATGGAATGGAATAGAAAATATGGAATAGACTAGAATAGAATAGAAAATATGGAATAGAATAGAATAGAAAATATAGAATAGAATAGAAAATATAGAATAGAATGGAATAGAAAATATAGAACAAAATAGAATAGAAAATATGGAATAGAATAGAAAATATGGAATAGAATAGAATAGAATAGAAAATATAGACTAGAATAGAATAAAATAGAATAGAAAATATGGAATAGAATAGAAAATATAGAATAGAATAGAAAATATAGAGTAGAAAATATAGAATAGAATAGAATAGAAAATATAGAATAGAATAGAATAGAAAATATGAAATAGAATAGAAAATAAAATAAAATATAAGGGACATCATGACCAATATTCTAGCTGAATACATACATAAAGATAAGCAGCAGATGGAATGGGAGATAGACCTGGCTTATAGAGTGAATTCAGCATATGCCAGAACACACAATGTACCCAGGGAGGTTCATATTAAATTTCTTAGGAAAAGCACAAGAGATGAAATTCTGGGTGTACAAAGGGGGCAAGCATTGACATACCATGACAGGGAGATAACCATCTTGAAGCAGATCCCCCAAAAAATTAGGGAGAAAAGGAAAAATTATTCGCAATTGGCGAATAAACTATACCAGAAGGGGGTGTGGTTTAGATGGTTGATGCCTGAAGGGATGCTGATATTCTGGGAGGAGACAAGAATCAGAATCAATACACCCATAGAGGCACAGGCCTTTATGGAAAAAAATAAAGCCCACCTAGAAAAAACAGAAGACTCTACAACGGTCATACAGGACACGGGAGGGGCCGGAGCTCTGCCAGCAGGGGGTGATGGGGCAACATCAAGAAAGCTCAGATCACAAAAATGAATAAGAAAACCACATTGTTATAAACAGACCGAAAGTAATAATGAAATTATACCTAGACTATATATTATAATTGTATAAATTGATTGAAAAAAATTTTTTTAGAACTAATATGCTGACTTTACATGATTTTGTATTAATGTTTTATACATAGATTTATCTTATGAGTTTGGAGGGAGGGGGCGTCTGCCATACTTGCAACTGCCAAAATTTGTATACCATTCCACTTACCCTTTTCCCTATAAATGTTTTAAAAAAACCAATAAAATTTTCTGAAAAAAAAAAGAATAGAAAAGAAAATATGGAATAGAATAGAATAGAAAATATAGAATAGAATGGAATAGAAAATATAGAACAAAATAGAATAGAAAATATGGAATAGAATAGAAAATATGGAATAGAATAGAATAGAAAATATAGACTAGAATAGAATAAAATAGAATAGAAAATATGGAATAGAATAGAATAGAAAATATAGAATAGAATAGAAAATATAGAGTAGAAAATATAGAATAGAATAGAATAGAAAATATAGAATAGAATAGAATAGAATAGAATAGAAAATATGGAATAGAATAGAAAAGAAAATATGGAATAGAATAGAATAGAAAATATGGAATAGAATAGAAGAGAATAACAGTGGGAAGGGATCTCGGAGGTCTTCTATTCCAACCCCCTGCTTAGGCAGGAAACCCTATGCCATTTCAGACAAATGGCTATCCAATCTCTTCTTACAAACTTCCAGTTTTGGAGCATTCACAACTTCTCCACTGATTACAACAGTTCATTTAGTGCCTGTTCAAAGTTACAACAGCACTGAAAAAAGTAACATGATCATTTTTCACACTTACGACCGTTGCAGCATCCCCATGGTCACGTGATCAAAATTCGCCCGCCTGGTGCCTGGCTCGTATTTGCGATGGTCACAGTGTCCCAGGGTCACGTGATCCCCTTTTGCAACCTTCCGACAAGCAAAGTCAGTAGGGAAGCCAGATTCACTTAACAACCATGAGACTAACAATGGCGGTGATTCACATAACAGCCGTGGCAAGTTGTAAAGTGAGGCAAAATTCGCTTAACAACTGTCTCACTTCGCAATAAGGTCTACGTATAGGTAGGCTTCAACTTATGACCGCAATAGGGACCAGAAAATTCATTGTTTGATCCCACGACCATCGGGACGCTACAATGACTGGTTGTAAGTCACTTTTTTCAATATCGTGACAACTTTGAACAAACAAATGGCCGTAAGTCAAGGACTACCTGTATCGGTTGTGCTGAAGAAAGATGATTCAGGCAATTCCATGGAGGTTAAATCCATGGAGGTTAAATCCAATCAATATTAAATTTCCCCTCATTTTCTCGCCCTATTGAAATGCGGTTTTGTGGCTGACCTGATTTACGAAGGTTGCAAATGTCATGGGCAGGCTCCATTATGGTCATATGCCGAGGAGTGCCTATACACATTTGCAGCATCTGGTTTTGGTTTGTTTTATCAATTGCATTTACCCTCTGTGAGAGTATTTATTTTATTTTGCAGGGATCATAAAACTATTACCATTTTGAGCAACTCTGAATCTCTCTCTCTATAAAATTGGCCCTAACACCCCGCGGGCTGTGTGTTCTGTTAAGATACAGCCTGTTGTGCCTTAAAATGGCTTCTACTATACTGCCGTACTGGCTTCTACTGTACAGTGCAGTGGAATTGCCATGGTAACGGCTTCACAGTATTCAACAAGGGGGCTCCCTCTGGTAAGGGAGAAAATTCAACCTTAGAAATTATGTTTGGTCCGGACATTTTCCCCCTATAAATAAATACCCGAGCAACACCAGGTTATCGGCTAGTAGTTGGGTTAAAAATGTGTGAGAGGATAAGCAAAAAATAGACACACAACGTTATCACTTATCCCACACAATTAGTACTAAATGCAATTTGATGGAAGGCAAATCGTATTCACTCTAGATCTCTTTGTCTGAAATATATATATCTTTTTCTCCTTTGTTTTAGCTGCAGGATGCCTTGAAATGCCAGCACTGTAAAAAACAGTTCAAGTCTAAAGCCGGGCTGAATTATCACACAATGGCAGAGCACATGAACAAGGTATGGGCCCCTTCTGCGTGTAGATCTGTGTACAATGTGGATTGTGCGTGTGGAGGGCGGGACAAGACGTAATGGGTGGAAACTCAACAGAGGGAGACCCAACCTGAAAATAAGGGGGAATTTCCTGACGATGAGAACGATTAATTGATGGAACAATTTGGCTGGGGGGATTCTGGGAGTTGAAGTCCACGCATCTTAAATTTTCAGGATTGAGAAACGTTACTACAATCCAACATTTTCCAACCAGGACATCCTTTGAGGAACTGGACTTCACTTCCCAGAATTCTCATGACTAGCCAAGCTTCCTGGGGAATTCTGGGATTTGAAGTCCACATGCCTGGAAATTGCCAACATTAACAAACCCAGTTCCTACCCTTTGTCTTCAACTCTAGACCAAGTTGTTGCAAACTGGTACGCGCAGCTCTTGACATACGACCACAACCGAGTCCCAAATGTATTTTGCTAAGTGAGGAATTTATTAAGTGAGTTTTGCCCCATTTTACAACCTCTCTGGCAGCAGTTATTAAGTGAATCATTGCCTCAATGTGAACATGTATAAAATGAAACTGGAGCACCCACAACTTCTGGAGGCAAGCTGTCCCAAAGGCTACCGTGTGTTTCCCCGAAGGTCTTATTTTCATTTGACCCCCTGAAATAAGCCCTTGGCCTTATTTTTGGGGAGGTCTTATGTGGATCAGCTGATCCAGAGAGGGCTGGAAGTTCTGTCTCCGTTTTTGGCACACTCTTGCCAGCCCTGGCGTCCCTGGGCCTGCCGCTTTTTTACCGCCGCCACTAAGAGAAGGGGCGCAGTAGCTAGGGTTTGCGGGAGTGGCCGTTCCGCATGGCTGGCAGGTGCTTATGGAGCGTGTGGGGGCATGTTCCCTCCTCCCCCCCAGGAAATGATGGGAATCGTCTGCACATGCGGTTAAATATTTTAGGGGAGGGCTTATTTTAGCGCATGCGCTCAAAAGCCCAATTGGGTTTATTATCCGGGGAGGTCTTATTATTGGGAAAACAGGGTAATTGTCCTTCCTGTTAGGAAGTTTCTCCTTACTTCCAGGTTGCTTCT